>NC_069793.1:46160865-46463749 GCF_027406575.1 Nycticebus coucang
TTTAAAATTTTGTATTTCCTTTTTTCTGAAAATTGGTACAATTTGACAAAAATGTGTACTTGAGAGTAGTTGAACAGGTAAGAACTCTTGAGTCAGTTTTCAAAGTACCAACTGGGTATTTGGCATTTGCTATCTTGTATTCTTATCCCTATTCATTCCTATCTAGACTATTTTGTTAAAGCCCTTTGTGCTCAGATGTCCTGCACCTTACTTCTTACTCAGTAGGTGCATTCATTTATTTAACATGCTTATGGATACCCTGTAAGGCTGGAGAGAAAGATACAGAGGCCTATTTCTATTACACACTGTTAAATTATTAGCTAGTAACTGTCAACATTTTTTTTTTTTTGAGACAGAGCCTCAAGCTATCACCCTGGGTAGAGTGCCATGGCTCACAGCAACCTCTGACTCCTGGTCTTAAGTGATTCTCTTGCCTCAGCCTCCCAAGTAGCTGGGACTACAGGTGCCCGCCACAACCTCAGCTATTTTTTGGTTGTAGTTGTCATCGTTGTTTGGCAGGCTTGGGCTGGATTCGAACCCGCCAGCTCAGGTGTATGTGGCTGGCACCTTAGCTGCTTGAGCTACAGGCGCCGAGCCAACTGTTAACATTTTAATAAGAAACTCCTAAAGACAGAAGAAAAGTTTCAAATCAAAGAAATGCAGCAATGGGCTTGCTGTTCTACCTTGACCAGTTTTCTTTTTAAATCCTGCTGTGTCCATTCTGCCTATGCACAATTAGATAATAAGTAGGATAGGATTTGGAGAGCTTTGAGAATGGATTTGATACTCTGGTAATTTTAGAGTCAAGGAATGAATGACGTGGTCTTAGCACACTGTGGCACAAGATGTTACCTATACACGTTTTCTTTCTACCATGGTGCTAAGCACTTGTAGGGTAGGGATTGTGGTCCCTTTCTTGTGTTTCCTTATGTTCCCCATACATTTATTAATGCATGCTAAATGAATGGTGAGCTTCTTACATTTTTGTGCATTTTTCAGGTGAGGAATTCTGTGCCTGTCACTCAAGTTTAGAACTTTCTCAAGTTTAGAATGACTTTTGTGCCAGTGATAGCAGAGTCCTACAGCCATGTTCTTGCGGAGTTTGAGTCTCTGGATCCATTACTGTCAGCCCTGCGGCTGGACTCCAGTCGTCTAAAGGTGAACTTCTTGATCCTTATATCAGTTTCATATTCATATACTCATATTTTTGTGTGCTGTCTGTTACATGTGCCTTTGCCATCGAGTTCCTTATGTTTTGTGGAATCTTGGGAGTTCTTACTTGTCTTAGACATACCTTTATGGAAAAAAGAAAATAAAATTTTTATCTGAGGAGTATAAGCTTCTTTAAATTACCAGGCGCAGGGAGGCATTGGAATGAAATAGCAGTTATGTCATTCTTCCTTGAGCTAAATAATTACTTCTTGGACTCAAGCGATCCTCTTACCTCAGCCTCCCAGGTAACTGGGACTATAGGCGCCCACCACAACACCCAGCTATTTTTTTTTTTTTTTTGCAGTTTTTGGCCGGGGCTGGGTTTGAACCCGCCACCTCCAGCATATGGGGCTGGTGCCCTACTCTTTTGAGCCACAGGTGTCACCCAAAACCCGGCTATTTTTTAGAGACAGGGTCTTGTTCTGGCTTTAAGCCACTTGCGGCACTAGACTGATGCTAAGTAGCCACACACCTTGTAGTTCAACAATGCATAGCCCATTGTTAACCAGTGTTATTTCTGTAAACCAATGAGAATTCCTGACAACATTTGTAATCACCCCCTCTCCTGAAAACTTGAGTTTCTCTTGTTCTCCAGAGCATTCCCCAAGGTAACTTAGAAGTGTGTCCTGGGGTACACTCTTTGACTTTGGCCCAAATCAACTCTCTATATTCATTTTGCCTCAGCTTCTTCCTTTTAGGTCTACACATTACACAGAAGTAGCATTTTCATAGCTCTTTCTTATTTTTTGAACTGGCTTTTGAATTCTTCTTTATCACCTCTGGATACCATGACACTGATTGCTTCATTTTTCCTCCTCAGTAATCTTGCTGGGTTTTCTCTCTGAAAGTAATATATGTAATTGAAAAAAAAGTAGTATAGGATGGCGCCTGTAGCTCAAGCAGCTAAGGCGCCAGCCACATACACCAGAGCTTGCGGGTTCGAATGTGACCTGGGTCTGCCAAACAGCAATGATGACTACAACCAAAACATAGCTCTGTGTTGTGGTGGGCGCCTGTAGTCCCAGCTACTTGGGAAGCTGAGGCAAGAGAATCGCTTAAGCCTAGGAGTTTGAGGTTGCTGTGAACTGTGACGCCACAGCACTCTACTGAGGGTGACAGCTATGACTATGTCTCCAAAAAAAAAGGTAGTATAAATGAGTATAACCTTTAGGGAGTAAGAGAAAATTTCCCCATCACCCTTTGAAGGTTAACTGAAAATCAGCTGATTAATAGAAGAAAAGGCATACAATTTTTTTTTTCTTGAGACAGAGTCTCACTCATCTTGACCCCAGTAGAGTGCTATGGCATCACAGCTCATAGCAACCTCAAACTCTTGGGCTCAAGCGATCCTCTTGCCTCAGTCTCCCAGGTAGTTGGGACTACAGGTGCCCCTCACAACACCCAGCTATTTTTTAGAGACAGGGTCTTGGTCTGGCTGAGGCTGGTCGGAACACATCATCTCAAACAGTCCACCTATTTGGCCTCCCAGAGTGCTGGGATTATAGGCGTGAGCCAACATGCCAGGCCCCCCAATTTTTTAAATGTGCATAGCATAAGAGGATTACCCAATAACTCTGTGTGGAAGCTTATATACTCTTTCATAGGGGAGGGGCAAGATGGGGGATGTTAATAGTTCTGGTGAGTGACAGCGAATCATTAGGGAGAATGCAGAGACATAGTAGGTGGGAGGCAGACTATATGGGAAAGTGAGGAGTGGAGCTTCACAGAAACAATCTGTCTTATACAGATAAAGTCTCCCAGGTAATCTCTTGGAGCTGGCCTCAGAGGAAGAGATGTAAAGTCTGTATGGGCATGGCAATGACTCCCAGTCTCCTCTGTGATTGACCTTTCCTGATTATTTGATGAGATCCTTAGGAAGGGGATGTAAGACAATTGCATTTCCTTTGGAAGGACGCTTTCTTGGTCAAATAAGGAAATTTCACAGAGTCCTCCCTGTGCTTGTAGGGAGGGGTAAACAAGACAAGGTTAGAGGAACTTTGATTTTGAGGCAGCTTCTAAGGCCTCTCAGCATGTCAAAGCACCATATTTTGGAGGATCAGTTTCTGAGCCTGGCAACTCCATTACATTTTGAATAACATGAACTGCGGTTGTTACAGCAACTATTCCAAAGCAGGAAATTTGATGTAACTTCTGATACAGAGAGCAAAGCAAAAGTTAGCTCTGTGGGAAGAACTAAATACATCTATTCCTCAAATTGTGAGTTCTTTTGAGTAAACCCAGAAATGACATGGTGAAGAACCATGTCATAACCAATTCCAAAATAATTTCATTCTTTCATTTTGCTACCATTGAAAGTACCTTTCTGGCCTCTGAAGAAAGGAAGAATAGGAAGTGAGAGGCAAAGTAATATGAGCAGCAATTGTGAGGATTGGCTGGGCACGGTGGCTCTTGTCTGTAATCTGGGAGGCTGAGGCTGAGGCAGGTGGATTACTTGAGTTCAGGAGTTTGAGACAAGCCTGAGCCAGAGTGAGGCACTGTCTCTAAAAATAGCCAGGTGTTGTGGCAGACGCCTGTAGCCCCAGCTACTCAGGGGGCTAGGCAAGAGGATCACTACACTTGATCTTAGCCAAAAGGCCGAGAAGCGATTGGCAAGAGGATCACTTTAGCCCAAGAATTTGAGGTTGCTGTGAGCTATGATGCTACGGCACTCTACCCAGGGTGACAAAATGAGCCTTTGTTTCAAAAAAAATTGTGAGGGTTGATATCAGCTAGAAATTTTTTCAGCTGCAAGTTAAATTACTGTGTGACTTGCTATTAGGGGCTCAAGCAATAAAAATGGTTTATAATCACATTGGAGGTTAGTGTTTCTGGGTTTAGTGTAGTGGCCCCATGATATTATGTATTGTGGAAGATACAGGTTCTCCATCTTTCCTGTTCTACCGTCATCTATATGTTGGCTTTTCATTGAGTAGGCAGTATATATCCTATCTCCAGTCTTACTATTATCACCATAAGCAAGAAAGGGGGCTTTCTTTTCTTCAGGCTTTCCCTGTTTGGGGGAAGGTAAAGCTTCCTGAGAAGCCCCCAGCAAACTTATCAGTTGGGATTGAGTTACATGACTACAGTTGGCTGCAGGGGAAACAGAGAATGTGGATGTTTAGGTTTTACAAGTTCTTTGGTAGAAAGCAGTAAAGTTGAAGAGGATTGGGAATCTCTTTGTTATCTGCTAACTTGCCACAGGGTATTAGGCACAGCATGACCACTGCTTTCTCTGGTGGAAGAGGAAAGAAATCAGCAGGAGGCGGAGGGTGTGGGGAGACATGACCGTGACCTGTACCCATGCCCTCTTCAGTCTCACTTGCTGTCAGAGCTGTGGGTGTTTTGTGATGATTATACAGATCGAAGCAATTTAAATGTTTGAAGTGGTTGCTTTATCTCCTAGTAACTTACCTGGGCTTCCTCCATTATGGTCTGTATTGGAATGACCTAGCCAAATTACACAAAATATAAATGGTCTAACAAGTGGCATTTGTCAAGAGAAAATTACTCATTTGCACAATCGAGCCTATTTAGTCTTTTTGAGATTCTTAAAAGTTTAAAAAGAAAATGTTCTTCATCAGTATTTTCAATTATTCTAGAATTGAAGTGTAAGTGCCATTATGGATAGAGTGAGGGGAAGAAGCTGATGCATAAATCCTCAGCCTTTATTTTGGAAGATAGTCCATTTGTTTAAATTGCTGTGATTATTTCATACTTGTCTCTTCACATGTTTTTAGTGCACAAGCATAGCTGTGTCTCGGAAATGGTTGGCTTTGGGCAGTTCGGGAGGAGGACTCCATCTCATTCAGAAAGAAGGCTGGAAGCACAGGCTTTTTCTTTCACACAGGGTAAGATTAAGGGCAGCGTGTCATGCCATTTGGAGTCTCGTAAATGTGGATTTATCTAATATAGACAACCATGTGGAATAAAAGATTATAAAACTTGAGATTAACAAGATATTTTTCCTTGTGCTCTAGGAAGGTGCAATTTCTCAGGTTGCCTGTTGTTTACATGATGATGATTATGTTGCTGTAGCTACCAGGTGAGAAGTTGTTTTAAAAACTCTGTTTTCTTCCAAATGTGTTTTATTTTTTTATTTTTTTGCTGTTGCCAACTGTTTATTCACGACCTGAACAGGTGGTTAAGTGGACATGCAGCACACTCAGGCCCACAGCCGACTGACCAGCATATCCCAAAGACCAGGGGTGCATAAACCCAGGTCCTGTACTGTCCATACCCGGTTGAGGGTGTTGTGCTGATTGTCCCAAGTGCCCTAGGCAATGGCCAGCTCAAGGCTGTATGACCTAACCTCTAGCCTGTGGGGGTGTGTGACAGAAGGTGAGAAGCTGTTTTAAAAACTCTGTTTTCTTCCAAATGTGTTTTAAATGACAAGTATGATTAGTAGGGTGACCAACCATCTTCCTTTGCCTTGGATTGTCCCATTTTTAGCACAGAAACCCCTCATTAGCTAACAAACCAGGATAGGTGGTTGGTCATCTGAGTCTTTGTGGAAAATGCTAATTTGAGGTAACAAGATTTCAAAGGCCTTAAAAGGGAAAGGGAACAGAAATAATTTAGAACATTTAACTTCTGCTATTATGCTGGTTTGATGACTAAGGCAAGGAAATAAATACCTTGACTTTTACTTCTTCTTTTCTAAAGAATAAGATTTCTTATATATGTCTATATATTTAACTTGTTGATACTGTGATGCAATTGTCCCTTTTTTACCATTGCTAAAAATTTACTTCTGTAACTCAATTCTTGCAGTCAAGGTCTTGTAGTTGTTTGGGAATTAAATCAAGAGCGTCGCGGGAAACCAGAACAAATTTATGTGTCTTCAGAACATAAAGGCCGAAGAGTTACAGCTCTCTGTTGGGACACAGCTATTCTTAGAGTCTTTGTAGGTGATCATGTGGGGAAAGTTTCTGCTATCAAACTCAACACTTCTAAACAAGCAAAGGTGAGAATTAGATTAGTTCTTTGTGTACGTGGTTTTGTCTTACAGAACTTTCAATTAAAGGATGATGTGATTCCACATACTGCATTTCTTCCGGGACTGATCAAGAGCCCAGATTTAGAGACTTTAATCAGACGTGTTTGTATGTGGTACATATGGTAGAGTATTTTAGTCTGATACTGTTGCAGAATGGCTTCTGTGAGTTGACTTCACTAATCTACACATTATCTGATGCAGTACTCCCTAATTCAACTGCATGGCTTGTTTAAACAAACCGTTCTTTAATAGAGGCTATTAAGAAGGAAAAGTCATCTGTTTGTTAGTTGTGTGAATAAAATGCAAACATAGAAATGGCACCAAGCCCAGGGTCCTATTCTTCTGGTCCCTGTGTAGAAGAAACTTGTGGGTCTAAGAATGTTTCAGGATGAAGAGAAACTTAACTGTGAATGCAATCTTAATGGCACCCCCTGGCTTGTGCTCTGCTGTGCAGGTCTTCAGGCTTCTTTCCCCAATTATTATTGGAGAGAAGGGTTGAGACTCAAGTTACTCTCACAGAATACTTCAGTCTGTCACTGAGACACAGCAAACCAGCTTTTCACTGTCCTGTCTCCAAGGCCCTAATATCTGAAGTGTGAGATTTATCTCTTCCTAGCGTATTTCTGTGTAGGCTCCTGGCACAAAAGAAGAGATCTATCTATTATTGGCTAAATTCCTTTTTGTTTTTAAGAGACAGGGTCTCTCTCCGTCACCCTGGTTGGGGTGGCAGTGGCCCAATCATAGTTCATTATGACCTTTAACTACTGAGCTCAGTGATCCTCCTGCTTCAGACTCCGGAGTAGCTAGAGGTGGAGATGCACACCACCATGCCTGGCTGATGTTTAAATTTTCTGTGGAGATGTGGTCTTGCTATGTTGCTCAGGCTGGTCTTGAACGCCTGGCCTCAGGTGATCCTTGTGCCTTGGCTTCCGAAAGTGCTGGAATTACAGGTATGAGTCATTGAACTTGGCCCTAGATTACTTCATTAAAATGAGCACATCAGAATATTATTCTGGTTTGACCATCATGACCTATCAAATTGTTATTTTATTCATAATTATATTTGATCTAAAATACAGTTGAAGCCCTACACATGGTATAGACTTAATCTGCCTTTTATTTTTTAAGGGAGAAGATACTATCCTATAGGTGAAAAATGCTCTCAAATATTCTAAAATTTGCTTTATCTTTATCATTCCAACCTCTATGGTTAGATAACCACAAACAGAACTTTAAGAATTCTCCTCTGCAATTATATACCAGATTATTTCACAGACCTCTTATTTTATTTTATTTATTTTGAAACAGAGTCTCACTATGTTGCCCTCAGTGGAGTGCCATGGCATCACAGTTTGTGGGCAACCTCATACTCCTGGGCTTAAGCAATTCTCTTGCCTCAGCCTCCCAAGTAGCTGGGACTGCAGGCACCTGCCATAGCGCCTGGCGGCTATTTTTTGGTTGTAGTTGTCATTATTGTTTAGTAGGCCCAGGCCAGGCTCAAACCCATCAGCCTTGGTGTATGTGGCTGGCGCCCTACTCACTGAGCTATGGGCACCAAGCCTATTTCACAAAACTTTTAAATGAGTAAAACTTTGATATCTTTACAAGCAGATTTAATTTTGGCCTATTTAAAAATTTTCTTTTGTTGGCTTAGTGCCAGTAGCTCAAGCTGTTTGGGTGCCAGCCACATATACTGGAACTGTGGGGTTTGAATCCAGTCCAGGCCTGCCAAACAGCAATGACAACTACAACCAAAAAATAGCCGGGTGTTGCGGTGGGTGCCTGTGGTCCCAGTTACTTGGGAAGCTGAGGCAAGAGAATCATGTAAGCCCAAGAGTTTGAGGTTGCTGTGAGCTGTGAGCCATGGCACTCTACTCAGAGCAACAGCTTGAGACTCTGTCTCAAAAAAAAAAAAAATTTGGTTATCCAAGTTATTTTTGTTTCAAAGGTAAAGAGGAGAAGATTATATGTTATAATGAAGTAAATTTTATTTCTTCCTTTTCATATCCCTTTTAGACAGCTACTGCTTTTGTGATGTTTCCTGTTCAGACAATAACAACAGTTGACTCCTGTGTTGTCCAGTTAGATTATTTGGATGGAAGACTACTTATATCTTCACTTACTCGATCCTTCTTATGTGACACTGAGAGGTATGTTGACCAACCATGAGTCATCAGAAATATAGAATTTTAGAACTGGAAGAGACTTAGAAGTTATCTAGCCCCAAACCCTCAGTCAATAATACAGATAATAGTAAGGAACCACTTGTATATAAGCTGATGTTAGAGAGTAGTGAGGAGGTAGAAGAGACTGAGACAGTCCAGCGGGTGACTAAGACAAGTAGTCAGTGAACCCCCAATGTGAGGCTTGATGTAAGTGCTGTGAGAGAAGGCCAAGCGACCATATTTCTCAAGACCATTTCTTCTTTTAAAAATTTGTTGTAGAGAATTTTGAGCATACACAAAAGAGAGAGAGTTGTATAATGAACACCCATTTCACAGGGTGAACTAGAGTTGGATGACAGTAAGATCGCATCTACTGCAAAAAAACTAACATGTTTAGAGACAAGTACTTTCCTTTAGCTAGAATTTAGTTGTCAGGGACATGGATAGTACAATAACTTAAAAATATATTTAAGTTAAAGTTTTCTTTGTTTCAACCTGTATTCCCTCCTAACAAATAGCATTTTTAACCTCTGTGCCACCCCGAAATTCATCACAAACAGCATTTTTTCTTTTTCTTTTTTTTTGGCTGGGGCTGGGTTTGAACCCGCCACCTTAGGCATATAGGGCTGGCACCCTACTCCTTTGAGCCACAGGCACCGTCCACAAACAGCATTTAAACAAAAAAATGGGACTCCTAGTGACTAACCACAGTGATAGATATGAATTTGCTTTATATAGGTAGTTTTAAGGATTAATTAAGATAACGAAAATATCTAACCTTGTATCTGTCACATATTGTTTGTTTGAAAATGTGGAAAGTAGCCAGGTGTGGTGGCTCATGTCTATAATTCTCGCACTCTGGGAGGCTGAGAAGAGTGAATCCCTTGAGCTCAGGAGTTAACAGACCAGCCTGAGCAAGAGAGAGACCCCGTCTTTATTAAAAATAGAAAAACTAGCCAGGATTTGTGGCTGGCACCTGTAGGCCCACCTACATGGGAGACTGAAACAAGAGCATCGCTTGAGTCCAAGAATCTGAGGTTGCTGTGAACTGTGGCACCATGGCACTCTCCTAGGGTGACAGAGAAAGACTGTCTCTGAGAAAGAAAAAAAACGTAGAAAGTAAGATTAATGGCAATACAAATGAAAATGAATTGACTGCATTTTTTCACTCAGTAAACATATACTGTACTTTGGATCCTTAACATTATATTAGGCATCATAGAGGATATACAATAAATAAGAGGCTTGGCGGCCTTAGCACAGTGGTCACGGCGCCAGCCATATACACCGAGGGTGATGGGTTCGAACCTGGCCCGGGCCTGCTAATCAACAATGACAACTGCAACAAAAAAATAGCTGGGTGGGTTCGGCATCTGTGGCTCAAGTGGCTAAGGCACCAGCCACATACACTTGAGCTGGTGGGTTCGAATCCAGCCTGGGCCTGCCAAACAACAATGACGGCTGCAACCAAAAAATAGCCAGGTGTTGTGGCAGGCGCCTATAATCCCAGCTACTTGGGAGGTGGAGGCAGGAGAATCCCTTGAGCCCAAGAGTTGGAGGTTGCTGTGAGCTGTGATGGCACAGTACTCTACCCAGGGTGACCCCTTGAGGCTCTGTCTCAAAGAAAAAAAAACAATAGCGGAGTGTTGTGGCAGGTGCCTATAGTCCCAGGTACTTAGGAGGCTGAGGCAAGAGAATTGCTAAGAGAATTTTTAGCAATTTAGCAATTGCTAAGAGAATTTAAGCCCAAGAGTTTGAGGTTATTGTGAGCTGTGACGCCATGGCACTCTACCAAGGGTGACATAGTGAGACTCTGTCTCAAAATAAATAAATAAATAAAAATAAAATAAATAAGAAATACCTTATTTCCTAAATAAGGAATATAATAAGACTATAACTTCTTATATTGCTCTGTGTGCATTTCAAAGCACTTTTACATCCATATTCTTACAATAAAGCAGATGCTATATTTTATACATGAAGCAAAATAAGTACAGAAATATTTATTGACTTATTAGAGGTCATCTAGTAAATTCATGTTAGAGAGCATATTAGATTATTCTCCATTAAAGAGATTGAGTTTGTGGGGACCTAAAAACTCAACTATTAAGTGTTTCCTGTGGATCAGTAGCTATGCTACATACTGGGAATTAACTAAAGAGAAGTAAGATAGGACTTTTGTCCTGAAAAGCCGTAATCTACTCTTGAAATAGATATAATTACCATCTATAATGTGATAAATGGTATGGAAATACAGACAAGGGAGCTTGTGGTTCAGCATTTGAGAGTCAAGGAGGTTTCTCAGAGGAAGAATGATGGAGTGGAGTCATGAAGAATAAATAACAGCAGTTTTTAGGAAGAGACAGCTTCTTCATCATTCTCACTTTCCGTTTTCCTAGGCAGTGTACTAAGATTTTTTTTTTTAAGATTTTTTATATATCTAACTTACATAATCCTAAGGGAGCAGAGCTTCAGAAGAACCTGGCATTCTGAGGAAAGAGTGAGGAGTTTGTTGGAAGTTTGTGGTGAGGAAGCAGTTTGGAGATAGGGTTTAAGAGGTTGATTAGTAGCTTCCATGGAGTGTCCAAAGAGCGTCTTACAAAGTTACTTGGGATGTAATCAGTAGGAGCCAAGGTGTGAGAGATGGTTTGGTAGTACTCACTTATTAAATTTGAAAAGGGGCTCCGTGCCTGTAGCACAGTGGTTATGGTGCTAGCCATATACACCGAAGGTGGCGGGTTCAAACCCGGGCCAGCTAAACAACAATGACAACTGCAACAAAAAATAGCCAGGTGTTGTGGCAGGCACCTGTAGTCCCAGCTACTTGGGAGGCTGAGGCAAGAGAATCACTTCAGCCCAAGAGTTTGAGGTTGCTACGGGCTGTGACACCACAGTACTCTACCAAGGGCAACATAGTGAGATTCTGTCTCAAAAAAACAAAAAAATTCTTTTTGTAAAGGGCCATCACATTAATTCTGAGCCATTTATTCTGTGGCTCATAAGCTGAGTACTAAGGTGAAATGGTTCACTTCCTGTCACAGAAACAGCAAATGGAAAATCAGAGCCAGAACCCCATTTTGACTTTACCATTCTGTTCTTGTCAGTATATTGCTAATATGAATAAAGAAGACATTTTGGGCAGGATTATTGCAGCCATGCTGATTTGTAGTGCCATTGTTTTTAAACTTTTTGTAAGTAAACATGCTTTCTCTTTCTGGGTTCTAGAGAAAAGTTTTGGAAAATTGGAAACAAGGAAAGAGATGGAGAATATGGAGCTTGTTTCTTTCCGGAAAGATGTTCTGGGGGTCAGCAACCTCTGATATACTGTGCTCGTCCTGGCTCCAGGATGTGGGAAGTGAACTTTGATGGGGAAGTCATAAGCACACATCAGTTCAAGAAACTCCTGTCGTTGCCACCTCTCCCTGTGATTACTCTAAGGTAATGATTTGTGTGGGCATATTGGTTGAGAGACCTATATGGAAGGATTGGGTTAAAAAATCTCTCATATGCTATTTGTGTTAAAGATTTTATTATGTGTTTTTGTTTGTTTGTTTGTTTCCTTTTTGAGACAGAACCTCAAGCTGTTGCCCTGGGTAGAGTGCTGTGGCATCACAGCTCACACAGCACCTCCAACTCTTGGCTTAAGTGATTCTCTTGCCTCAGCCTCCCAAGTAGCTGGGACTATAGGCCCCCACCACAACACCCAGCTATTTCTTGATTGTAGTTGCCATTGTTGTTTGGCAGGCCCGGGCTACAGGTGCTGAGCCTTTATTATGTGTTTTTTTTTTTTATTAAACCATAGCTGTGTACATTGATATGATCTTTATTATGTGTTTTAAGAGTCGAATTTTTATTAAAAGATTCAGAGAAACCAAAAAGATTTCAATCAATTAGCTTTCCTATTATTAGAGTTGAATTAGGGCAGGTGCAATTAGGTTCTAGAGTTTGTTTTGTAGACAAGAATTTCCCTACATTGATACTTTTGTATTGTGATTAAGTCTTTAACAGATTTGCTTACTTTCTAGATCAGAACCTCAGTATGATCATACAGCTGGATCCTCCCAGTCTTTGTCTTTCCCCAAACTCTTGCATCTTAGGTAAGTTTCCCTTTGAACTTAAAAAAAAAACAAAAAAAAACATTTTCTTTTTGTGGCTTGTTCAGATACAGTTAGCTTTTTAAGGTTGTTTTGCACTAAATTATTTTTGGAAAATTGGGAAGTATCTATGTTACATGAAATGTTCTGTATATAAAGAGGAATGGAAAGATCTCAGGAATACTTCCCGTTAGAGAGTTTATAATTGCTAGGGAAATTCTGACAATTAGAAGAGCTGCAAGTACTTGCTTTCTCATAACTTTCTCTACCTAAGAGGGTGCTATAATGAAAGCAAGGCCCAGCCTGAAATCTGCCACACAGATTTATGTTTATTAGGAAGTAGGTATAAAAGACTTATTCTTGTAAGCTTGGTGAAATTTCAGCTCTCAACTGTTTAGGTACACATACCTTGCATGAAAGATCTGCTCAAGTTAGATTCAGCTGTATTTTAATGTCAGAGTTCCACCCGTCTTCTAGTTGGATTGGGTGTGGAATCTACTATTAAGTGCAGCACCTAATGGAGTGTCGTTCTGAAGGCTATCAGCTGGTGGGCCTGCTGGTTCTTATACCTTGTTCTGCAAGCATGGGAGTATCGATGTGTGATTTCCACTCAATGTGTCTTAAACTCTTTTTATTTTATCAATGAAGAATTATTTCTAATATCATTTTGGCTAATTAATAAGGTCTCTAATGTAGATTCAGAAAATGTTATTTAGAGGTTATTATGGGGTGCAGTGGAACATGGACCCCTGATTGGGTTTTTTAAGGGCTGTCTACTTTTGGAATGTATTTTTAAACTAGTGGTTGAAATGTTAACCAATTGCCCCTAATGATACGGATAAAAACTAATTTTGTCTATGCCACACTACCTACACTGAGGGATTTAAAAGTGAAGTATAAACTTTATAACACTTTAAGAAATCCGTAAGTCATCCTGAAAGTTACTGGAGAAAGACAGCTATTTACTTACCCATAATTAGATAAAGCATATTAAAAACTTCTCCAGCTCGGCGCCTGTATCTCAGCAATTAGGGTGCCAGCCACATGCACCAGGACTGGCAGGTTTGAACCCAGCCTGGGCCTGCCAAACAACGACAACTACAACAACAAAAAAAAATAGCTGGGTGTTGTGGTGGATGCCTGTAGTCCCAGCTACTTGGGAGGCTGAGGCAAGAGGATTGCTTAAGTCCAAGAGTTTGAGGTTGCTGTGAGCTGTGATACCATGGCACTCTACCAAGGGTGACATGGTGAGACTCTATCTCAAAAAATATATATAAAAAAATGAAATAAAATAAAAACTCTTCCTCCTTTACCACTCTTCTGTTATGGCACTTACTGCAGTTTATAATTATGTACAGTCTTTATACCTGTCTTACTCCTAATACTATGAGGGCTTTGTGTCTGTTCACAGTGTTGTATTCTCAATGCTTGGGCTAGTGCCTGGCACATGAGAGAATTTTTTTTTTTTTTTTTTGTGGAGGCAGGATTTTACTCTGTTGCTGGAGTACAGGGGTATGATCGTAATTCACTGTAAGCTCAAATTCCTGGGCTGAAGTGGTTCTCCCACTTCAGCCTCCTGACTGGTTGGACTACAGGCACATGCCACCACACCAGTTAATTCTTTTAACTTTTATTTTTGTAGAGACAGGTCTTGCTGTGTTGCCCAGTCTGGTCTCAAACTCTTGACCTCAAGTGATCCTTCTGCCTTGGCCCCCCAAAGTTCTGGAATTATAGGAGTTAGCCACCACACCTGGCACATAATAGGCACTTCAATATTCGTTGACCATGGTGTGATGTGTCAGGCATGGGGGAGTCCCTCACCTAAGAGTATGTTTTCTGATAGCTAGGCCACAGTATGCTTGGTTCTCCATAACCAATGGTTATTCTTTTGAGTGTATCTATTTAAATCTTCTGTCACAGTCCCTGCCATGGTAAACAAAGCTTTTCGTGATCTGGCTCTGCCTACTCCTCACCTTAAGCAATAATTAATGCCACTTTGAAATCTTTGCTGACTCCTACAGCAGGCTTAGATTAGACATTTGTTCCCATGTACTGCTTTCAAAACTTAATCATTCCTCCATCATCACCACTCTCTTATATGTATTATGAATATTGGCTGGTAGCGGTAGCTCACATCTGTAATTCCAGCTCTTTGGGAGGAGAGGTGGAAGGATTGCTTGAGGCCAGGAGTTAAAAAACAGCCTGGGAATGCAAATCAAAACCACCCCAAGGTATCACCTAACCCTAGTGAGAATAGCCCACATCATAAAGTCCCAAAGGTGCAGAATCTGGTGTGCATGTGAAGAGAAGGGAATATTTTTACATTGTTGATGGGATCGCAAACTAATATAGCCTCCTTGGTTTTTTTTTTTGAGACAGTCTCACTCTGTTGCTCTGGGTTGAGTGCCAGTGGCATCATAGCTCACAGCAACCTCAAACTTGTGGGCTCAAGTGATCCTTTGTCTCAGCCTCCTGGGTAACTGGGAATATAAATGCCCACCACAGACCCTGGCTAGTTTTTTTATTTTTATTTATTTATTTCTGAGACAGAGTCTCAAGCTGTCACCCTGGGTGGAGTGTTGCGGTGTCACAGCTCACAGCAACCTCCAACTCTTAGGCTTAAGCAATTCTGTTGCCTCAGCCTCCCAGGTAGCTGGGACTACAGGTGCTAGCCACAATGCCCGGCTATTTTTTGGCCATAGCTGTCACTGTTGTTTGGTGGGCCCAGGCTGGATTCGAACCCGCCAGCTCTGGTATATGTGGCTGGCGCCCTAGCCGCTTGAGCTACAGGCACCAAACCAGGTTTTTAATTTTCAGTAGACACAGGGTCTTGCCCTTGCTCAAGCTGGTGTTGAACTTATGAGCTCAAGCAGTCCTCCTGCCTCAGCCTTCTAGACTGCTAGGATTAAAGGCATGAGCCACCATGCCACCGCTAATACAGCTTTTTTGGAAAGAAGTATGGAGAATCATCAAAGAACTCACAATAGACCTTCCATTTGATCCTGTAATCCCATTAGAAAGTATTTACACACAAGAAAAAATATCGGCGGTGCCTGTGGCTCAAGGAGTAGGGCGCCAGTCCCATATGCCAGAGGTGGCAGGTTCAAACCTAGCCCCGGCCAAAAACCAAAAATAAACAAAAAACCCCCCAAAAAACCCCACTCCACCCCCCAAAAAAAACCAAAAAAAACCCAAGAAAAAATATCAATTTATCATAAGGACATTTGCACTAGATTGTTTATCGCAGCTCAGTTTACAACTGCCAAGATCAGGAAACAACCCAAGTGCCCATCAATCCCTGATTGGATTAATAAATTATGGTATGTGTATACCATGGAATACTGTTCAGTCATAAAAAAGATAAAGACTTTACATCTTTTATATTAACCTGGATAGAGTTAAAACACATACTTCTTAGTAAAGTATCACAAGAATGGAAAAGCAGGTATGCAGTATATTCAATACTAATGTGATGCCAGTAGACAAACTAATACATGCCCACAAGCGAAAAACTCAATTTAATTCAAGTTGAGGGGAGGGAGGAGAAGGGAAGGGGTGGGTGTGCTTCTGCTGAATGGGCACAATGTAAAGGTATATGGCACACCTCCTGGGTGCAGAACACAACTAAAATAGGGACCTTACTCAAATGCAAACATTGCAACCTAATCAACTGTACCCTCACATTAATCTGAAATTTAAAAAAATTAATTTATTCTAACAAGAACCCAGCCTGGGCAACATAGTGAGACCCAATCTGTACAAAAAATAAAAAGATTGGTGCCACAACCGCAATTGGCTCCTGCCCAGACCTTTGTAAGAGCTGCGCCGCCCGGACTTTTATAAGAGCTGCTCCACAACTGCGATCGGCTCCCACCTAGACCTCCATAGAGCTGTGCCATGACCGCAATCAGCTCCCACCCGGACCTCCATAAGAGCTGCGCTGCCTGGACCTCTGTAAGAACTGCGCCGCAACGGCGATCGGTGCCTGCCTGGACCTCGGTAAGAGCTGTGCCATGAACCCCGACACACGACATGCGCCCGCTGGGCCTCCGCATACCCTGACCAGGAATTGGGGGAGCTATGCAACCCTGCATTCTCACTCCTGTACCCTCCCTACCTCCACACCGGCCTGCTTGTCTGGCCAGGGACTCTGGTAGCCACGTGCCCTCTGGAGCCCTCTCTGCCTCTGCACAGAGCCCTTCTGGCCAGAGACGCTGGAGCCTTGGGCTCTCTGTGCCAAAGTCACTGGGTGCTAGGCATTCCCAGAACCATGTGCATAACCCCCCACCCTGTTGCTAGATCCTGGTGTGTCATACTCCAGAGCTGCTTCTACAAGCAGAACTCCCTGGCTGGGGCAGCCCCAGAGGAACTACACAGGGTCACTCCCTACAAAGATCCAGCAACAATACAGTGATCCCGCTGGGGTCTAATCTTGCAGAGACACCTCCCCAACTCTTAGGACGGCCAGAGGCAATGGTGAAAAACAATCATGAGGCAAAATCAACAGAAAAACTCCGGCAATATGAATAATCAGAGTAGATCGACTCCCCCGAGGATCAATGGGGCAGACAGCACAAGATCCCATGCACAAACAAATAGCTGAGATGTAAGAAATCGAATTCAGAATCTGGATAGCAAATAAGATCGAATTAGAATTCCCAGCAAGTAACCCAAAAGATATCTCAAGAATTCAACAAATTCAAAGACCAAATGACCAAAGATTCTGACACATTGAGACAAACAGTTGTAGCCCTCAAACATCTGAGAAACACAGTAGAATCCCTCAGTAACAGAATGGAGCAAGCAGAAGAAAGGATTTCTGACATTGAAGACAAAGCTTTTGAAAGCTCCCAACTCTCAAAGAGAAAGAGAAATGGAGGGCAAAAACAGATCACTCTCTCAGAGAGCTCTGGGATAATTCAAAGAAAACCAATATTCGTCTTATAGGGATCCCTGAAAGCGATGAAGTGGCTTCACAAGGCGCAGAGTCTCTTCTCCATGGGATTATGAAGGAGAAATTTCCAGACATGCCAAGAGATTCTGAAATTCCGATAGCAGACAGTTTCAGAACTCCAGCACGACTCAACCAAAATAAGACATCCCCCAGACACATCATAATCAATTTCACTAAAGTTAATATGAAGGAGAAAATTCTGAAAGCTGCCAGACGAAAGAAAACCATCACCTACAAGGGGAAGAATATTAGAATAACTGCAGATCTCTCTGCTGAAACCTTTTAAGCTAGAAGAGGATGGTCATCGACTTTTAATCTCCTAAAACAAAATAACTTTCAACCCAGGATCCTGTACCCAGCTAAACTGAGTTTCATTTTTGATAGAGAAATTAAATACTTCAATGACATTCACATGGTGAAGAAATTTGCCATAACTAAACCAGCTCTCCAGGATATTCTCAGACCTATCCTTCATAAAGACCAGCGTAAACCTCCACCACAAAAGTAAACCCACCCAGAAAATTTTGATCAAATTCCAACATCCATGGTGACAAAAGGGTTAAAAATGTCCACCGGACTCTCGAAAGGCCTTTCAATATTCTCAATTAATGTGAATGGTTTGAATTGTCCTCTAAAGAGGCACAGGTTGACTGACTAGATACAAAAACACAAGCCAGATATCTACTGCATGCAAGAATCTCATCTTAACATTAAAAGACAAATATAGACTCAGGGTGAAGGGATGGTCATCTATACTTCAGGCAAATGGAAAGCAGAAAAAAGCAGGTGTTGCAATCCTATTCGCAGATGCAATAGGCTTTAAAGCAAACAAAATTAGGAAGGATAAGGATGGATGCTTCATATTTGTCAAAGGTAATACTCAATATGATGAGATTTCAATTATTAATATTTATGCACCCAACCAACGCACCTAAATTTATAAGAGAAAGTCTAACAGACATGAGCAACTTGATTTCCTCCAGTTCCATAGTAGTTGGAGATTTTAACACCCCTTTAGCAGTGCTGGATAGATTCTCCAAAAAGAAGCTAAGCAAAGAAATTTTAGATTTAAACTGAACCATTCAACATCTGGACTTAACAGACATCTACAGAACATTTCATCCCAACAAAACTGAATACATATTCTCATCAGCCCACGGAACATACTCCAAAATCGACCACATCCTAGGCCACAAATCTAACCTCAGCAAATTTAAAAATATGGACATTATTCCTTGCATCTTCTCAGACCATCATGGAATAAAAGTTGAACTCAATAACAACAGGAACCTGCATACCTATACAAAAATATGGAAGCTAAACAACCTTATGCTGAAGGATAGATGGGTTATAGACGAGGTTAAGGAAATCACCAAATTTTTGAAACAAAACAACAATGAAGACAAGAATTACCAGAACCTCTGAGGTTCTGCAAAGGCATTCCAAAGAGGGAAGTTTATAGCACTGCAAGGCTTCTCAAGAAAATGGAAAGAGAGGAAGTTAATAAATTAATGGGACATCTCAAGCAACTGGAAAAGGAAGAACATTCCAACCCCAAACCCAGCAGAAGAAAAGAAATAACCAAAATCAGAGCAGAATTAAATGAAATTGAAAACAAAAGAATTATACAACAGATCGATAAATTCAAAAGTTGGTTTTTTGAAAAGATCAATGAAATAGATAAACCTTTGGCCAAGCTAACCAGGAAAAAAAGAATAAAATCCCTAATTATATCAATCAGAAATGGTAACAATGAAATAACAACAGACCCCTCAGAAATACAAAAAATCCTTAATGAATACTACAAGAAACTCTACTCTCAGAAATAGGAAAATCTGAAAGAAATCGACCAATACCTGGAAGTATGCCACCTACCAAGACTTAGCCAGAACAAAGTGGAAATGTTGAACAGGCCTATATCAAGTTCTGAAATAGCATCAACTATACAAAATCTCCCTAAAAAGAAAAGCCCAGGACCAGATGGTTTTACGTCAGAATTCTACCAAACCTTTAAAGAAGAACTAGTAACTATATTACTAAACCTCTTCCAAAATATAGAAAAAGAAGGAATATTACCTAACACATTCTATGAAGCAAACATCACCTTGATCCCCAAACCAGGGAAAGACCCGACAAGAAAAGAAAATTATAGACCAATATCACTAATGAATATTGATGCTAAAGTACTCAATAAGATCCTAACAAACAGAATCCAACAACACATCAAAAAAATTATACACCATGACCAAGTGGGATTTATCCCAGGCTCTCAAGGCTGGTTCAATATACGTAAATCTATGAATGTAATTCAGCACAGAAACAAACTAAAAAATAAAGATCATATGATTCTCTCAATTGACGCAGAAAAAGCTTTTGATAATATCCAGCATCCCTTCATGATCAGAACACTTACAAAACTTGATATAGAAGGGACATTTCTTAAACTAATAGAGGTCATCTACAGCAAATCCACAGCCAATATTATACTGAATGGAGTTAAATTGAAATCATTTCCACTTAGGTCAGGAACCAGGCAAGGCTGCCCATTGTCTCCATTGCTCTTTAACATTGTAATGGAAGTTCTAGCCATTGCAATTAGGGAAGAAAAGGTGATCAAGGGTATCCACATAGGATCAGAAGAGATCAAACTTTCATTCTTTGCAGATGATATGATCGTGTATCTGGAAAACACTAGGGATTCTACTACAAAACTTTTAGAAGTGATCAAGGAATACAGCAATGTCTCAGGCTACAAAATCAACACCCATTAATCTGTAGCCTTTATATATACCAACAATAACCAAGCCAAACAAACAGTCAAGGACTCTATTCCTTTCACAGTAGTGCCAAAGAAGATGAACTGTTTGGGAGTATACCTAACAAAGGATGTGAAAGATCTCTACAAAGAGAACTATGAAACTCTAAGAAAAGAAATAGCCGAAGATGTTAACAGATGGAAAAACATACCATGCTCATGGCTGGGAAGAATCAACATTGTTAAAATGTCCATACTGCCCAAAGCAATATATAATTTTAATGCAATTCCTATTAAAACTCCATTGTCATACTTTAAAGATCTTGAAAAAATAATACTTTGCTTTATATGGAATCAGAAAAAACCTCGAATAGCCAAAACATCACTGAGCAATAAAAACAAAGCAGGAGGAATCACGCTACCAGACCTGAGACTGTACTATAAATCGATAGTGATCAAAACAGCATAGTATTGGCACAAAAACAGATAAGTAGATGTATGGAACAGAATAGAGAACCAAGAGATGAATCCAGCTACTTACCATTATTTGATCTTTGACAAGCCAATTAAAAACATTCAGTGGGTAAAAGATTCCCTATTTAACAAATGGTGCTGGGTGAACTGGCTGGCAATCTGTAAAAGACTGAAACTGGACCCACACTGTTTACCATTAACTAAGATAGACTGGATAAAAGATTTAAACTTAAGACATGAAATTATAAAAATACTTGAAGAAAATGCAGGGAAAACTCTTGAAGGAATCGGCCTGTGTGAATATTTTATGAGGAGGACTCCCCAGGCAATTGAATCAAGATCAAAAATACATTACTGGGACCTGATCAAACTATAAAGCTTCTGCACATCCAAGAACATAGTAAAGCAAGCAGACAGCCCTCAGAATGGGAGAAAATATTTTCAAGTTACACCTCCGATAAAGGTCTAATAACTAGAATCCACAGAGAACTCAAACGTAGTCACAAGAAAAGAACAAGTGATCCCATCTCAGGGTGGGCAAGGGACTTGAAGAGAAACTTTCTAAAGAAGACAGAGACACAATCTACAAACACATGAAAAAAAGCTCATCATCTTTGATCATGAGAGAAATGCAAATCAAAACTATGAGATATCACCTAACCCCAGTAAGAGTGGGGATATCACCAAAATCCCCAAACCAGAGATGTTGGCATGGATGTGGAGGAAAGGGCACACTTCTACACTGGTGGTGGGAATGCACACTAATACGAACGTATTAGAGAGAATAGGAGAATACTTAGGGACCTAAATATAGACCTGCCATTTGATCCTATAATTCCTTTACTAGGTTTATACCCAGAAGACCAGAAATCACAATATAATAAAGACATGTGTACCAGAATATTTATTGCAGCCTAATTCACAATTGCTAAGTCACGGAAGAAGCCCAAGTGCCCATTGACCCACGAATGGACTAGGAAATTGTGGTACATGTATACCATGGAATATTATGCAGCCTTAAAGAAAGATGGAGACTTTACTTCTTTCATGTTTACATGGATGGAGCTGGAACATATTCTTCTTAGCAAAGTATCTCAGGAAAGGAAGAAAAAGTATCCAATGTACTCAGCCCTACTATGAAGCTAATTTATAGCTTTCACATGAAGGCTATAACCCAACTATAGCATAAGAATATGGGGAAAGGGGAGGTAGGCTCCGCGGGGCGGAGGGAGGCTGCAGGGGTAGGAGTGGAACCACTTGCTAAGAGTATGTAACCTTGAGATAAGGATTCCTGGGAATGGGGGTCCTAACAGGCGAGGACACCCCAGCGATCGCCCTTTGAAATGGCATTCAGGGACCAGAAGTGGGAACTGGGAATAACGAGGTCGAGCAGTCTTGGAGACATGCTGTGAGACAAGAAATATATGAAAGTATGGATACTCCAAAAACGTCCCTTGACATTAAAGAGTACCCTGATACTGAGGTACAAAGAAACCAAGCACTAACTCTGGAAGAATGGCAAGACAAGTGGGTGAACCGCAAAATTGCATTTCATCAGGAACAAGGACATCAGTTATTAAAGAAGCATTTGGATACTTTTCTTAAAGGCAAGAGCGGACTGAGGGTGTTTTTTCCTCTTTGTGGAAAAGCAGTTGAAATGAAATGGTTTGCAGACCTGGGACACAGTGTAGTTGGTGTGGAAATCAGTGAACTTGGGATACGAGAATTTTTTACAGAGCAGAATCTCGCTTACTCAGAAGAACAAATCACAGAAATTCCTGGAGCCAAAATGTTTAAGAGTTCTTCAGGGAACATTTCATTGTATTGTTGATCTTCCATTTTTGATCTTCCCAGAACAAATATTGGCAAATTTGACAGGATTTGGGATAGAGGAGCATTAGTGGCCATTAATCCAGGTGATCGTGAATGCTATGCAGACATAATGCTGTCCTTGCTGAGAAAAGGGTTTCAGTACCTACTGGCTGTTGTTTATTACGATCCAACTAAACATGCAGGCCCACCATTTTATGTTCCAGAAGCTGAAATTAAAAGGTTGTTTGGTACAATTTGCAGTACCCATTGTCTTGAGACAGTTGATGTTTTTGAAGAACGACATACAAGTTGGGGAATTGACTGTATTTTTGAAAAGTTATATCTGCTTACAGAAAAGTAGAAGAAATATAAATAAAATCAAGCAACATCAACTTGTTTTTTGAGCAATTGAAAATTAAGCTAAAGCCTAAAACTCTAATGGATGAATTTGTTAAAAAAATGACTCATAAATCACATAATTTTTTAGCACAATGTAATACTAAAATGCCAAACTATCTCTCTCTGTTGGAGAGGAAATGACAGTAAGATTAGACCTATGTGTTTTATAGATCGCAAGAATATTTTATAATTAGCATATATTATATAATTAAAAATGAAAACACAATGCATTTAACTTAAGAATAATAAACATGGAAAAAAACAAAACAAAAAAAAAGAATATGGGGAAAGGGCCAAGGAAGGGGAAGGGAGGGTGGAGGTTAGTGTGGGGGGAGGACAATGGGTGGGGCCACACCTACAGTGCATCTTAGAATGGGTACAGGCGAAACTTACTAAATGCAGAATACAAATGTCTACATACCATAACTAAGTAAATGCCATGAAGGCTACGTTGAACAGTTTGATGAGAATATTTCAGATTGTATATGAAACCAACACATTGTACCCCTTGATTGCACTAATGTACACAGCTATGATTTAACAATAAAAAAATAAAATAAATGAAAAGATCAGTGGGGTATGTGATGTTGCTCGCACGTGGTTCTAGCTACTCAAGGTGGTAGGATTGAACCTAAGAATTTGAGGCTGCGGTGAGCTGTGGTCACATCTCTGCATTCCAGCTTGATGTCGGTGTATATATATCAGTATATACACACACACATCTGTAAATGAGTATAGAAAGGGATGAGCAGAGAGGGAGAATATGAGAGGACTGAAGAGAAAGGTAGAGAACCAAGAAAGTACAGTGTCCTGGAGTCCAGGGAAGTGAGGTTCAAGAAGGAAGGAACAGTCAGCAGTGGTGGCTTCTGCTTGGGTTCAAGAAAATGGGAAATGATGGAAGGTTATTGAGTTTGATAGTTAGGGAATGTATTGTTTTTTGAGAATTCAGTTAGGTGGAATCAGCAGGATTCTAGATAAATAGTGGGTGGCTTAGTAAAGATAAATGGAGACAGTAGATTTTGTGAGATACACAGAAAGAAGTCTGGGTTTTAGAGCCAGAGTATCCTTGGTATAAATTCTGACTCTTCTGCATTGAATGGCCTTGAGCAAATTATTTCATCTCTCTGAGCCTTAGTTTTCTTTTTTATAAATAGGAATATCCTATCTACCTTGATAGGCTACTACAAAGTTAGATAATACACTTGTAGACAGAGAACTTAATGAAGCTCTTGTCACATAATTGACCAGGTATTTCCAGCCTGTTCTCTGGCCACAACCAATGATGTCAATGCTACTGTTCCTAAAAGTGGCTCACTAGAGCAGTGATTGGCCTTAAGATGTTAAGTCTTTGTTTTAAATGTCATATCAAGTATGACAGGTGTAACTGCTTTAACAAACATGAGGTAAGTCATCCCTAAGCTTCTTTTCCTCCAGATATCAGCCTTTTCTTTTTCTAGAAGATATGTAGTGTATGTTTTTGAAATTTTCCCAATTTGCCTTCATTGTATGCTATTTTTTTAGTTTGCTGTTGTTATAGATAGAAAGGTGTGAGGATTTGATTGGCAGGGTCACTATTGTATTTTCTTTGTATGGTCTGATTTTACCTTAATAGCTATATGAGAAGTCAAGTGATTGTTTAATATATCATAAACTATTGTATCCTACCAAACTCAAATTCTCATGACTCCTTTCTCTTGCAGTGAGCATTGCATGCTGACTTGGACTGAAAAAGGAATTTATATTTTCATTCCTCAAAATGTTCAAGTTCTTCTTTGGAGTGAAGTCAAAGGTACATACATTTATGATTTCATATTCAGCTGTTTATTTATTTATGTATTTTAGAGACAGAGTCTCACTTTGTCGCCCTTGGTAGAGTGCTGTGGAGTCACAGCTCACGGCAACCTCTAGCTCTTGGGCTTAGGCAGTTCTCTTGCCTTAGCCTCCCAAGTAGCTGGGACTATAGGCGCCCACCACAATGCCCAGCTATTTTTTTTTTTTTTTTAAATAGAGACAGTCTCAGGTTATCGCCCTCGGTAAAGTGCCGTGACACAGCTCACAGCAACCTCCAACTCCTGGGTTTAGGTGATTCTCTTGCCTCAGCCTCCGGAGTAGCTAGGACTACAGGCACCCGCCACAATGCCTGGCTATTTTTTTGTTGCAGTTTGGCTGGGGCTGGGTTTGAACCTGCCACCCTTGGTATATGGGGCCCGCGCCCTACCCACTTAGCCACAGGTACCACCCCTGGCTATTTTTTGTTGCAGTTTGGCCTGGGCCAGGTTTGAATCTGCCACTCTCGGTATATGGGGCTGGCGCCCTACTCAGCCACAGGCGCTGCCCATCAGCTATTTATTTTTTCATGGGAACTTTATTTTTCATTATGTATTTTTAATTGACATATAATAATTGTATATATTTATGGCTACATAGTGATGTTTTTGATACATATAATGTATAGTGATCAGATCAGGATAATTAGCATATCTTTCATCTCAAATATTTATCATTTGTGTTGGGAACATTCAATATCCTCTCTTCTCACTATTTGAAAATACGTGTTATTTTTTTTTTTTTTTGAACTTTCTCATTTAATACATGTTATTATTAACGATAGTCATCTTATAATGGTGTAGAACGCTATAACTTATCCCTCCTATCTAAATAGCTATAATTTTATATCCTTTAAAAAATCTCTCCCTTTCTTCCCTTCCCTCTCCCAGACTCTGGTAATCTGGGTTCTACTTTTTACTTCTATGAGATCAACTTTAAGCTTGTGCCTATGCAGATTTCACTTAGCATAATGTCCTCCAGTTTTCTTTTTTGTTGTTGTTTTTGTTTTTGTTTTTTTGAGTCTTACTCTGTCACCCTGGGTAGAGTGCTATAGTATCATCATAGCTTACAGCAACCTCAAACTCTTGGGCTCAAGAGTTTCTCATGCCTCAGTCTCCCAAGTCTGGGACCACAGACGCCTACCACAATGCTAGCTAATTTTTCTGGTTTTAGTAGAGACAGGATCTTGCTCTTGCTCAGGCTGGTCTTGAACTCCTGAGCTCAAAGAATGACCTGCTTTGGCCTCTCAGAGTGCTAGGATTATAGGCATGAGCCACCACACCTGGCCTGCCCTCCAGTTTTCATGGGTAATTTTATATACAATTAAATAGTTAAATATCAGTAACTGCTGCTAAGGAACAAATGGTTTAATTTTTCCCTTCTGTTTGCCCTGAATCTTTATACTTGCTAAAAGTCTTGCTATGACTCCCATTTTGTATTTTATAGTTTGGAGTTCAAAAAGTCCTTGTAGGACTAATAACAGCCATTGTATGTGATTGAGATTGAGAAAATCATTTTCTGTATCTTTTTGTATTCTGTATTCTTTTGAAAAAAGCTAGATATGGGGAGAAGTCTAGCTTTTGTTATCATTGATGTTCAGTTGAAAGTATATGTTGACTTTTGGGAACTTTTTCTAATTTGTAAAAACCACAAAAAAAGAGAAATAAATTCTTACTTACTGGTATGATCTATAATGATTTCTTTTCTTTTTCTTTCTTTCTTCTTTTTTTTTTTTTTGAGACAGAGTCTCACTCAGTTATCCTGGGGTTAAGTGCTCTGGTGTCATAGCTCCAACCTCAAACTCTTGAGCTCAAGTGATCCTCTTGCTTCAGCCTCCCAAGTAGCTGGGACTATAGGTGCCTGCCACGATGTCTGGCTAGTTGTTTTTCTTAGAGACAGGGTCTTGCTCTTGCTCAGGCTGGTCTCAAACTCCTGCGCCCAGGCAATCTACCTGCCTCGGCCACCCAAAGTGCTAGGATTACAGGTGTGAGCCACCATGCCTGGTCACAATGATTTCTTGTGGATTAAATTCCTTAAGGATATCCCTTGACAACTAGTTTTTTAAGTCCTTTCAAGAAATTCTAACACAGATATTCATTGAGCATCAGGCTGTAACTTGCAGGATTGTTATAGTCTGGTCTCTAATGTAGATTATTCTCTTTTATTAAAGTCCAGTTTTTTTTCACACAAAATAGCATATTAAACATGTGATTTTATCAGAGAGATGTATTTTTTCTCCCCATGTTTTTTCTTGATTTTTTAGAATATGATTTTTCATCGAAATGCAAGTATAAAAATAAAGATGAAATATAATTAAGCCAAACTCTACAAGAGAAGTGAATTTATTAAAATAATTTCTGCCCTTACAAAAATTTAAAAAGAAGTGTTTGGTTAATGTCCTGTGTGTTTACCCCTGTGTTTTTTGTAGACATTCAGGATGTAGCTGTCTGCAAGAATGAGCTGTTCTGTTTGCACCTGAATGGGAAAGTCTCACATCTCTTCCTGTTATCTGTGGAGCGCTGTGTGGAACGCCTGCTAAGGAGAGGCCTGTGGAACCTGGCTGCTCACACATGCTGTCTTTTCCAAAATTCCATCATTGCTAGCAGAGTGAGTCAGAGCTTACGTAGAGGTGTTTATCAAGGGTTGGTAAAACAATCCTAGTTTGCAGGATTGTCTTACAAAGTTGCTTGTCTTTATTAGCCCTTTCTATGTAACTTACAGATACAGCAATAAGTCCCTAGAGAAAGCATGTTAGATATGCCTAGGGGTGGATGGAAGATAAGAAAAAAGGTACATTTTCCACTTTTTAAAAAATATCAAATTTGGCCAGGCACAGTGGCTTATGCTTTTATCTTAGTCCTCTGAGAGGCCAGAGCGGGTAGATTGCTTGCACTCAGGAGTTTGAGACGAGTTGAGCAAGAGCAAGACCTGTCTCTAGGAGAAATACAAAAATTAGCCAGGTGTTATGGTAGGTGCCTTTAGTCCTAGCTACTTGGAACGCTGAGACAAGAGGATCATTGGGCCCAAGAGTTTGAGATTACTGTGAGCTATGGTGGTACTGGCACTCTACCCATGGCAACAGAGTAAGACTCTGTCTCCAAAAAAATAAATACATAAGTTAAAAAAAAAAATCAAGGTTACCCACAAATTTTTTGGTTTTTTTTGAGACAGAGTCTCAGTCAGTCACCCTGGGGTTGAGTACCAAGGTGTTACAGCTCACAGTAATCTTAAACTCTTGGGCTCAAGCAATCCTCTTGCTTTAGCCTCCCAAGTAGCTGGGACATATAGTAGTAGACACATATATAGTGCCTATTACAACGCCTGGCTATTTTTAGAGACGGGATCTTGCTCTTACTCATGTGGTCTTGAACTCCTGAGCTCAAGCTGCCTGCTTGGGCCTCCCTGAGTTCTGGGATTACAGGTGTGAGCCACTGTGCCCAGCCAAGTTTACCCACAAATTTATTTGAATTTCAGAACTTATTTTTAAGGGAGGTAATTATGTGTATGGTAACTCTGTTTTTTTTGTTTTTTTTTTTTTTGAGACGGAGTCTCACTCTGTCACCCTCGGTAGAGTGCCATCACATCACAGCTCATAGCAACCTCCAACTCCTGAGCTTAGGTGATTCTTTTGCCTTAGCCTCCGAAGGGGCTGGGACTATAGGTGCCCGCCACAATGCCCAGCTATTTTTTTTGTTGTTGCACTTTGGCCGGGGCCGGGCTTGAACCCGCCACCCTCTGTATATGGGGCCAGCACCCTACCCACTGAGCCACAGGTGCCGCCCAGTAACTCTTAATCAAATTCATTATTCCTAAGATAATTCTCCTTAAGTCTTTCACTAGCTTGCTAAGCCTCAAAGCATCTTTGAAGTTTTATGGTCTATATTAGATCTCTTTCAATGTATTGGCCATTTGAATATAGATTAGTTACAAACAATAAGCTATTCCATTGGTTTTTTACTTATCCTTTTATCAGGCAAGAAAAACTTTGACTGTAGAGAAATTGGAGCATTTGAAATCACAGCTGGACCATGCAGCCTATAGTGATCTAATTTCTCAACTGGAAGAACTGATCTTAAAACTTGAACCTTTGGATTCAGCTTGTAGCAGTAGAAGAAGCTCCATTTCATCATATGTAAGTACTTTGAAAGGGTTTTTTTGCAGAATAAGTTATATCTCCATTGAGTTGTTCTCATCTATTTCTAGGATCCCTACACTGAACCTTTCCATGTAGATTATTTTTTGGCGGGGGTGGATTTTTTTTTTCTTTCAGCTATTGGATAGCCATATGCACCGTCCATTTAGGTGTGTGTTTGAGTCACATTTTGTTTTGTCATTGTTTGTTATTTTCTATGCCCAGATGTTCTCATATAGCCTCCAGCATGTTATGTTGATCCTGATACATGATTTCAGATGCTTCATCCTAATTTGAGGATGAGTGCAGGTCAGGATTGTCTTATTTGATCCGTCTTCTCACTGCCAGGCTTTTGAAGACAAATTAGAGAAATATGGTAACTGGTGCCACTAGCACAAGTGAGTGACGCAGCTGCTGGGCTCTTCAGCCTTGTTCCCCAGTTTATTCTAACAAGCCATAATTGTTGTTATCAACTTTCTACTTTAGTGCTGGTGTTTCTGTGAAAAAGTTATATTGTGTTGTAAAGGAAATTTTCACTCTAATTTTTTGGGGAATTCTTTTCATTTTTAGGAAAGTTTCAGCATCTTGGACTCTGGAATTTATCGTATCATCAGTAGTAGAAGAGGCAGTCAGTCAGATGAAGACTCTTGCTCCATTCACAGCCAGACCCTCTCAGAAGATGAGAGACTTAAAGAATTCACCTCACATCAGGAAGAAGAGCTGCCAGAGCAGTGTTGTGGCTCACATGGAAGTGAAGGTGATAAATGTCTTGTTGGTTGCTGATGTGAAATTGCTATTTCCTTTTTTTTTAGGAGACAGAGTCTCATTTTATCGCCCTGCAGTGGCCTCACAGCAACCTCCAATTCCTGGGCTTAGGCGATTCTCTTGCCTCCCCCTCCCAAGTAGCTGGGACTACAGGCGCCCGCCACAACCCCCAGCTATTTTTTTATTGTTGTTGTAGTTTGGCCGGGGTTGGGTTTGAACCTGCCACCCTTAGTATATGGGGCTGGCACCCTACCCACTGAGCCACATGTGCTGCCCGAAATTGCTATTTTCTATGAGTCCTTGTTACAGGATGATCTTGTGCATAGTTTCCAAGGTGTGAATAACTTTTAGCATTTGATAGCCTTTTATCCAGGCCTGTATATCTGCTCATCCCTGGAAGAGTGGGTTTTTATTTCATTTTCTTTCCCTTAGGTTTAGGCTAACATTAGTAAAGGTCCTAATTTTGATCAAGCATCAAAATACTGGAAAGAATAAGAAAGGTGGTCATTATCCAAAATAGTAGAAAGATTTTATCCTGACTAACCAAATTATTTTCCATTAGGAATGAAAAGTTACTTCAGTTTTGAGGGTCGTTACCTTCCCTTTTCGGTGTACGAGTATTCCTGTGACTGAACCATTGAGAAGAGATAAATAGAGACTCTTAACTTCCCTTTTGATTTATGGGGATTCAGGGTTAGTAGGCAAATGAATGTACCTGCCTGAGTGTTTTAATACCTACCTATGTGGACCATCCTGTACAAAACATCTTGTAAACCTGTGTTCTCATTTGTATCTGGGTCAGTTGTGATTTTTGGTATTGAATCCTTCATTTTTTTTTGGTTTATTCATTTCAGAATTTCCTGAAAAAAGATTTTAAAAAATCCCATGTGATTAGTTTTTGTTTCTTTCCCCCCCCCATTCACTCATTAGACAATGTTTCTCACGCTCCAGTGGTGTTTGAGACAGATAAGAATGAAACTTTTCTCCCCTTCGGCATTCCATTATCATTTCGTTCTCCATCTCCTCTTGTGTCTCTTCAGGCTGTCAAAGAAAGGTAAACCAATTAGTCTTGTCATTTAATTCCGTTTCTTATTTCACCTCAGTTGTCACATTAGGCTAAGAATGCAAAGACATTTTAAATGAGAAAAAGAAAGACTATAAATTATTTCTCACGTAACCTACCATATGAAGCTGTTAACTTCTCATTCAGCCTTGGGGAATTTAGCTTCCCTTTTTGTTTTAGTAGCTAGGTATTTGAGCTTGTTCAGGTGTGGGGTGCCCCACCCCCAAAAGAGCAAAAAATTAAAAAATTGTTTTGCCCTCAACCCTAATGGGAGTAGTTTCCGTATGTCATTAGTCGTTTCTTGATCCTCCCTCAGTTTGGGCTCTTGGAGTCTTCTTTTCAGAATTCTTTCTAGTTAATCCTTGGGACTAGATTGGCATTAGAGTTTAGGAGAGAAGATATTGTACAGCTACTTAATGCTTATCTGAATCATACCAGATGCAAATTTTGCTTGTTGAGAAGGGTATAATGTGATAGTCAGCAGCTAAAATTCATGAAGAAATTCTTCCTTATTCTCTGACCAGGACGGAGCTGATGATCACATGGCCTCTAAGTTGACACAAATATTACACACACAACTAGGGTTAAATAAAGCCCTTTTCTTTACCACTAAATCATTGGTTTCTCAGGGCAATTTATTCACTGAAGCGAATCATTGTATTTTAAGTTTTACTTGGGCCTTATGTGAAATATATGGTTGATTAGAGAAACAGGCCTTCTTTTTATTTTTTATTAAGTCCAAGTTGCCTTCCTAGGACTAATGGAAGCATAGAAAACTCAGGTCCTGAATTTTTCATTCTAGGCAATAATAAGATTTTTTCATGTAGTTTTTTGGTATTTGACTTGCAGTGTTTCTAGCTTTGTGCGTAAAACTACTGAGAAGATTGGTACCCTTCACACAAGCCCTGATCTAAAAGTGAGACCAGAACCCAGGGGTGATGAGCCATCATGTGAAGAGGATATGAGTTCAGTTACCTGCCCAAAGGAGGAAGACATCGAGTAAGCCCTTACATATAAATGTTTTTAATTTTAGGGGGCTAGCTGTCAGTTTGTAAAAACTCCACATAGACTATCACCCTGTTCACTGAAGATTGTTTAGCTCATAAACATTTTGATTCCACAGTGTTGAAATATCACATAAACTATGGTAAATCTATTGAGAGATTTAATTTAGTACCTTTTCCTTCTTTTCCCTGCATGCCTCCCCTCCCTCCCCTGTGATCTCTTCAGCCTTCTGAGATATCAGAGGAGTATTAGATTAAGAGTAGGAAGACCAAGGATCTGGGCCTGGGCCTGGCTGTGCCTCTGACTAGCAGGTGACTTTGGGTAAGTCACTAAAGCTCTCTGGCCTATAAGATCCAGGATGTGTTATTGCTTGATAAGTTAATAAAAGGAATAACAGATAAAGATAATGAAAAAGAAAAACTTATTAGGCAATGAAGAAACTGGATTAAACAGCTGGCACTGAAGTTATGTCAGTACCTACCTACGATGTGCTGGTGGCATAATCTTTATGCAGCAGAGTTGTAGCAGAGCCCTAGGTCTGACATAGTGTGAAGTATCTTGTGTGTCCTTTTCTGCCTTATTGTGTAGTTTCAGGGATCCAAGCATTAGAAGTAAGCAAGTTTAGCACTCATCCTGGAATTGAGAGAGATCCATGGGTCCACTTTGTCTGAAGTCAGATATAATGAAGGTGTATAAACTTCAGAATAACTAAGTGAATTCATATGTATGTGTGTATGCACACACACACACACACACACACCCCTATATATTTATTTATTTTAGAAGTACAGGTTTTTTTTGACATGGCATTTAAGGCAGCCCTCAGGCTGACCTTAGCCACCTTTCTGGCCTCATTTCAATCCACATCCTTCTAAGCACTTTCAACTCCAGTCCTGTCAGAGCACTGGGTGTGTGCTCTGATACCTCACTACCTTTCTTCATGCCAGGTCTTCCGTAGAGTACTCTTTTACTATTTTTCATAACACAAATACCACCTCCTCAGAAATGCTTTTCTTGATTGCCTCCTCAGGATAATTATTTCTTCTTTTCTGCTTTCATATCACAATGCTCTTTAAAGTGCTGCTCTTTAATTATAGTATTCAGTTTATTTTTTTATATTATAGTTAGTTCTTTGCATGCCTTTCTAATTAGAGCTTATTCTGACTTGAGCTTACCTTGATGTCATGTTCCACTTTTTATACTCATCTGTTGGTCTCATGTAACATGAAGTACAATACTTGCCCCTAAGCACTTAGAAATATTTGTCTAATAAAGTTCTGATCTTCAACATTTGTGAATATTATTGTTATTTTTCTTGCTTATCTAGGGAGAAAATAGAGGTAACTAGTCAACCTCTAGAAGAAGAGAGGTTCCAAGAACTTAAAGTAGCAACAGCAGAAGCAATGTGAGTATGAATGAGAAAATATTAGAGTGAAGGGGAGTGACTTTCTCAGATCATCAGTAGTGGCCCTGAGATGGTCTGTGACAGAGTTTGCTTCATTTGGAATTGAGATTCAAGAATTAGTAAAGTACCCCAAAATTAATGTTCTCTGCTTAGTCATCTTGCTGAGATAAATGTTTGAAAAGTATCATTTATTCCAGATGAATATGGTGTATCAATTAGTTTTATTTAGCATGAATTAATTTGTTTTTTTAAAAACTCAAAACATAAATTTTATACTGTCTTCTACAGGACCAAGCTGGAGGACCCTCTGGTTTTATTTGAACCCGAGTCTCTGAGAATGGTTTTACAGGAGTGGCTTTCACAGTTAGAACAAACATTTGCTGTGAAGGACTTTTCAGGCGTTTCAGGTACCGGCAACTCATCCATGAAATCAAACCAGGATGTGCTGTTGCTTGATGAGTCAAAAAAGGGAATATTAGATGAAGATAATGAAAAAGGAAAAAGGAACTCTTTAGGCAATGAAGAAACTGTTGATCAAATAGCATGTGAATCTCTAAGTAGTTCAAGGGAGTCTTTGGATGACCTTTTTCAAATATGTTCTCCATGTACAATAGCAAAGAGTCTTCAGAATGACCTGGCTGAATTGACAACATTATGTTTGGAATTGAATGTATTGAATTATAAGATCAAAAGCACAAGTGGACATGTGGACTATACTTTGCAACAGGACCCTCCTGAAGTTTTGGCTTGTCAGTTCCTGAAGAAATACTTTTTTCTCCTGGACTTGAAAAGAACAAAGGAGAGTATCAAGCTTAGTTACTCTAACAGCCCTTCTGTTTGGGATACTTTCATTGAAGGATTAAAAGGTAATAATCAGATTTCCTTATCAAAGATAGAAATTGGTCTCCAGATAAGGGGACAGTTAAAAAGAAAAAATGTAAAATAAATTGTTATAGAGGTTAAGTAGCATTGAAGTTTTGGGGTTTAAAAAAAAAAAGCTTTAATGGCTCAGCGCCTGTGGCACAGTGGTTACAGCACCACCCACATACACTGAAGTTGGTGGGTTTGAACCCAGCCCAGGCCAGCTAACCAACATTGACAACTGCAATAAAAAATAGCTGGGCACCTGTAGTCCCAGCTACTTGGAAGGCTGAAGCAAGAGAATCACTTAAGCCCAAGAGTTGAGGTTGCTGTGAGATGTGAATGCCACGTCACTGTACCCAGGGTTACACAATGAGACTCTGTCTCAAAAAAAAAAAAAAAAAAAAAGATTTAAGTAGAAAATCACCTCCATTCTGTTCTCTGCTCGTTTTAATTTTTAGTAGTTCTTCTAACATTGGTTTAATTTGCAGCTGTATTATAAGAAATTAGTTTTATTTCTCTTACAGGCACATTCAGAAAGCAATATAGTAGTGTTGAAGTTGGGGTTAAAGTAAAATGTTTATAAATGCAGGTATATAAAAATAAGAAAAGCCCTCTTTTAGTAGTAACCTACTAATATAGGAATAAATACTATATACCATATATCAAGTACTTGCTGTGTGCTGGATATTATGGTAAACACTCTTCAGTATTGTCTCATTTCATCCTTAACAACAATCTTTACAGTAGATGGTGCTTTTCCATTTTATAGATGAGGAAGTGAGGCACAGAGAGATAATATTAGTTGAGTGTGCTAAACTGCTGTAACAAACATCTCATAATGTGATAACTCAGACATGATAGAGAAGTTTACTGTTCATATAACAGTCTATGACAGGTATTTCGGGTCAATGGGTAGCTCTCTTCAGTGTAGTAATTCAGCATTCCAAGTTCCTTCCGTTATTTTGAGCTCCAGCACCCACTAAGGCTTGAAGTTGAGGTTGGATTGCTGTGTTCAGAGGAGAGCACGTGAGACATATTCTCTTATAGTCCTGGTTCTGTAGTGACTTACCAGGACTTCTGTTTATATTCTGTTGGTGAGAATTTTATCACATGGCCCTAGCTAACTTCAAATTATACTGGGAAATGTAACCCAAAGATGTCCAACTTTCTTTCTCTTCTGCTGTGCATTAGAAGAGTAAGAGTTTTCTTGGGCCCCACATTAAATAGAAACAGTAACAGAAGCTAATGAACGAAAGAAATGGTCTGTACATACATTTTATTATGTCCAATACCACAGATAAGCAAAATATGCATGTGGTCCATGGGCCACAGGTTGGACATACATGACACATTAGCCAGCTGTCCAAGAGGAAGAGAGTGAATATGGGTGGAGAGTGCCCATCTGCCGCAGAGACTTTGGTGCCCAGCTGGCAGTGTCTACCTTAGATTTCACTACCTCATATAGTGAACGTCACATTATTTGACATCCTAATACAGAAACCAGCTCTTATACCTTAAACACCAGGAACTGCCCTTTCTCCTGTTCTTGAAAATTTTCTTTTCTGGTTTTTTTTTTTTTTTTTTTTTTGAGACAGAGCCTCAAGCTGTCACTCTGGGTAGAGTGCGGTGGCATCAGCTCACAGCAACCTTTAACTCCTGAACAGCAATTCTCCTGCCTCCGCCTCCCAAGTAGCTGGGACTACAGGTGCCTGCCACAACGCCTGGCTATTTTTTTTTGTTGCAGATGGATTCGAACCCGCCAGCTCAGGTGTATGTAGCTGGCGCCTTAGCCACTTGAGCCACAGGTGCCAAGCCCGTAAATTTTCTTAATTCAGAATTCTGCTTGAATAATAGGTGCCCTGTTTCTAAATAACTAGTTTAGACTTTAAGCAAACTTTTTATTCATTCATTACAAAAAGTGAATAACCACAGTTAGAAATACATTTTTATATTATTTGACTTAAAGATCTTTTTGTTTTTTAGAAATGTGGATCTATAGTTACAGATCTGTTTTAATTCACATAAGGCAGTTAAAATCACAAGAAATGATTTTAGGGTTTTTTTTCCTGAGTTGAGGTAGATTGTCTTTTAGGTGAAATAAGAAACCAGTTATTTCTCTTCAAATAGATTCAAATCTGTGACATTATTACTTATTGGAAAATTTTCTCTGTCTCTATTATGCAATCATGTCCAACCCTGGTCACAGATGAATTGCAGAAAAGCATCTCCATCAGCCAGAGTAGTGGTGGTTAACATTGGTGCTGGAGGAAGTGTGGTGGGCAATTTTAGATGATGTAGCTGTTTACTTGAATTTAAGTGGATAAGTCTGGCTTAGCTTCCACCCTTTCATAAAGATTTGCCTCACTTCTCCAGCTTTAAATAATGGCCTCCTCCTCTGAATTCCTTTAAGTAGTTATGGCCTGACACAATCAAATGGGAAACAGTGAGACTGGCTGGGGAAGCAGGTCTCATTTTTTTTTTTAAAGAGACAAGGTCTCTTTCTTGCCCAGGCTGGAGTGCGTAGCACAATCATAGCTCACTGTAACTTTCAACTCCTAGGCTCAAGGGATCCTCCTGCTCCAGACACATTCCATCTCCCCTCCTCCCCACCAAATATAGGCATATGCCAGCACATCTGGCTAATTTTTTTTTTTTTTTTAGACAGGGGAAGCTGTGTTGCCAAGGCTGGTTTCTATCTCCTGGCCTCAACCAATCCTGCATTGGCCTCCCAAAGTGCTGGGATTACAGGTGTCAGCCACTATGCCTGGCCAACTTTTTTTTTTTTTTTAACAGATATATTAGAAACTGATGGTTGGCTCTTTAGACTCTGTTAAGCCCCACCACCTTTCTAACGATGTTTTAATTGTGGAAACAGCTTTTAGAACTGTTCTTTGGGATTTGTTTTCAGAGCTAGCTGGAAACTACTTGAAAAAACTTATTTTACTTTAGATCCATATTTTTTTTTTCAAAACCACAAATAGTTTTAATAGATCATCACTCCGTTCACTAGACTTGGTTTTAAATGACTTTTGGCTACCCCCAAAAGTCACATCTTCTATCAGAGGATGCATATTTGTTACACTGATATTTTAAAAAAACAGATCAAATATTTTAAAGTGAATTTTATTGAGTTTAATTAATTTAATTCTAAAAGATGAAGTAGGGTATTCAAGAAAAAACTGAGCAATTTGGCATTGATGGTAGATATATTAGCTTGTGATGAATGTATCTGTAGCATAAAAGATATAGATAAGCCCCATACATTCATTTCAAGGGTAATAGTCACTGATGTATTATTTATCTGTTCCTTTGTCTTGTTTAAAACTTTCAATGTGCTTTACCTCCCTCCCAATTCGATTTTAAGGGGTTTTTTTTGTTGTTTTGAAAATCTTGAAAAGGTTGTATTTGTCATCCTAACAAAGTAGAATTTCCATTTTATTGAGCCAGGACATCAGAAAAATAGCATCCATACCTTTTAAACTTCATCTTACCCTCTCCCAGAGGGAAATGAAAGTGTGATCATATTTACTTCCTCAAAATGCTGGCATCTAAAGATTTTTTTTAAAAGAAGGGCTTATTAAGTATAAGAGGCCTAAAGTATAATAATCATAAGTGGTAATCATTCTAGAAATAACTTTTACATAATAAAAAATAAAATTTTGATGTTCCAATAAAGTACTATTTGTTTACACTGTATTTTTTTTGTATGTTTATTTATTTTTTATTGGGGGGGTACAAAAATATTTGAAATATTTTCATCAAACTAGTTAACATAGCCTTCACAGCATTTTCTTAGTTTTTGTGTTAAGACAATAACTATATTTATATCCTACACCTAGTAAATTTCACATTTACCCTTTGATTTTAAGGTTCTTAAAGGTAAAGACTGCATCTTATTCTTTTTTCTTACAATGCTTAAATGTTGGGCCTTGCACATAGTGATGCCCACAGTAGGTATGTGATTGACTGATAAATGAATATGTTCGTGAATTGAATATTTAAGGCTAAGAGATGAAGGGAAGGATATGTTTTATATTTCAGAAATGGCAAGTTCTAATCCTACATATATGGAGATGGAAGAAGGAGACCTACCAACAAGATTAAAGTTATTAGATGACTCAGTTCCTTTTGACAGTCCTTTGTTGATTGCTTATGCTGCTCGGTAGGTTGTCTTATATGCTGTTTATATAAATTAAAGCACATGCATTTTTTGTGACATAGTCTCTCAAGTTTTGTTCGTTTGAATTCAGGAAGTTTTATTTTAGTATATTTGTTTTCATTTCTTAAGTAACCAAGTTATATTATCTTCCTACAGTTGGAGACTAAAATGTCTTGCTTTTAAATGCAGGTTGTATGAGAAGTTTGGGGAATCGGCCCTTCGATCCTTAATAAGGTTTTATCCATCCATTTTGCCATCAGATGTCATGCAATTTTGTCATCGTCATCCTGCTCAATTTTTGGCCTATCTAGACAGTCTGGTGAAATCAAGGCCTGAAGATCAGCGGTGAGGAGAGCATATTTGCAGACTTTCCTTTCTTTCGACAGGGCATTGTTTTTCTTTTGTAAGCAGGTGTAACATTTTTTCTGTTGACTAACATGGCGTTGAGGCACCTACTGTAGAAAATGAGGGTTTGGCAGTCTTGTACCCTTCTGCCACATTTCAGAGCACATCACAAATGTGTACTTACCATACTTCTTCCCCCAACCCTCAATCCCAGGGATTCTCAGATAAGCAGTGTAAAATTAAACTCCTAATTCAGGGTCTAGATTAAGACAGATAAGCTTCTTATTATCTCTGCTGGTGAGTAGATTCACTACCACCATTTTATTGATAATATTCCAGCTTTTTTTGCTTTTTGTGAGTGGATCTCAGTTCCAGCTCTTTTATTTTTCAGTTGATACCCATTTCCTGTCTCCCCATGGCTGTAAACAACTGTTCCCCTTGGTTATTAGACTGACAACTCCCCCTTTGTTTTTTCCTCTGATCATTTCACTTTTGCCAAAATGGTTTTATTTCCTCTGTCATTTTTTCTTTTTGTCCTTTGGCATTTTCCTTATTTTCTTGGGGCTCAGTTATTTGTTTAGAAGACTATTAAAATTTCACCAACATTTCTAGACATTTTGTAGCAGAAGAGTTTTCAAGTTATTTCATCTACTATATTGATCTTTTTCTTTTTTTTGAGACAGAGTCTCACTTTGTTACCTTGGTAGAATGCCGTGGCATCACAGCTTCACAGCAACCTCAAACTCATAGGCGTAAGTGATTCTCTTGCCTCAGCCTCCCAAGTAGCTGTGACTACAGGCACCTGCCACAACACCTGGCTATTTTTAGAGATGAGGTCTCACTCTGGCTCAGGCTGGTCTTGAACCTGTGAGCTCAGGCAATCCACCCACCTCGGCCTCCCAGAGTGCTAGGATTACAGGCGTGAGTAACCAGGCCTGGCCCTATATTGATCTCTTAACTAAATTTTCTTCACACCCCCACATTTTATGTTTCCTTTCTTACCATGAAGATTGGTGATTTTTTCCCCCAACTTTCTCTTAGGTCATCTTTCCTCGAGTCCCTTCTGCAACCAGAGTCTTTAAGGTTGGATTGGCTACTTTTGGCCGTGTCCCGCGATGCTCCGCCAAGCACAAGCACTATGGATGGTGAAGGTTACCCCAGGTGTGGAAGAAGTCCTTTTTCCAAGGACTAAGCTCCCAGGTTCCTCTGGAACTGTTTTATTCACATATAACATTCTAGGCTCACTTTAGATACAGTTATGGAAAAGATCACAGGAATAATGAAATTAGGTGTACTTCTTAGTGGTTCTGAACATTTTGGGGGTCATAGGCCCTGTAAGAATCTAATGATTCCTTTCAGAAAAGTGTACATTCATGTAGAATTTGCACATGACTTCAGAGAATTAAACTGACCCCCTATAGCTCTTTCATGGACCCACATTAAGAGCCCTTAATGATTAAACCTAAGTTAGAGGAAGAAAATTGTGTGTGTATGTCTGTCTGCCTGAAAATTTGTGAGGTGATCAGATTTAGAATAAAAAAAAAAAATTTACAAAAAAATACACACTGATTGATACTTGTATCAGAAATATTCCTTATGTTTTCCTTCAGGAGAACCTTCTTAAACCCCTCCCCCCCCAAATGCCTATCTTATATGTCTAGGTAAAAAGTCTGGAAAGATATAGTATGGCTATCTATGAGTGATGGAATTATAGGCTTCCTTCTTTTCTTTGCTTTTGATTACCTAAAATACCTAATATTTAAAAATAAACAGTTTATAGGAAAAGTAGCTATTTTTAATTTTTATAAGTCAAATAAAAATGCTTAAAACATATAATAATAGGGCGGCGCCTGTGGCTCAGTGAGCAGGGCGCCGGCCCCATATACCGAGGGTGGCGGGTTCAAACCCAGCCCCAGCCAAACTGCAACAAAAAAATAGCCGGGCGTTATGGCGGGCGCATGTAGTCCCAGCTACTCGGGAGGCTGAGGCAGGAGAATCGCATAAGCCCAGGAGTTGGAGGTTGCTGTAAGCTGTGTGATGCCACGGCACTCTACCCAGGGCAATAAAGTGAAACTCTGTCTCTACAAAAAAAAAAAACACACACACACAAAAAAACATATAATAATAACGAATGTAATTAAACTCTTTTTAGATGGCTAATAAGAACATTCTAAAGTTTATTTTCTATCTAATTCACAGATTTTTTTTTTTTTTTTGAGACAGAGTCTTAGTTTGTCACCCTAGGTAGAGTGCCGTGGCATCACAGCTCACAGCAACCTCCAACTTCTGGGCTTAGGCTATTCTCTTGCCTCAGCCTCCCAAGTAGCTGGGACCTCAGGCACCCGCCACAATGGCCGGCTATTTTTTGTTGCAGTTTGGCCGGGGCTGGGTTCAAACCCACCACCCTGGATATATGGGGCTGATGCCCTACCCACTGAGCCACAGGCACCACCCTGATCTTTTTTTGTTGTTTGTTTTTTTTTAAGAAATAGAGTCTTACTCTGTTGCTCAGGCTGCAGTGCAGTGGCATGCATGATCCATTGCAATCTCAAACTTCTGGATTCAAGTAATCCTCCTGCCTCACCCTCTGAAGTAGCCAGAGCTACAGGCATGCACCACCACACCCGGCTAATTTTTACTGTTTTTGTAAAGACAGGGGTCTCAGTATGAGGCCCGGGCCAGTTTCAAACTGTGTGGCTCAAGCACTGCTCCCACTGGCTTCCTGAAGTGCTAGAATTACAGGGTGAGTCGCCTACCCTGATCCTACTGATATTCTTTCATTTCACAGGCCTCATTCGCATTTGCTTTCCTGGGGTTATAGTCAGCTGATCCTTCATCTAATTAAACTTCCTGCAGATTTTACAACCAAAGAGAAAATGACTGACATCTGTAGATCTTGTGGGTAAGTGCAGATTTTCTTTTTTGTTTGGTTGAGACAGAGTCTCACTTTGTCACCTTGGTAGAATGCCGTGGCATCACAGCTCACAGCAACCTCAAACTCTTGGGCTTAAGCGATTCTCTTGCCTCAGCCTCCCAAGTAGCTGGGACTATGGCGCCTGCCACAACGCCCAGCTATGTTTTGGTTGTAGTTGTCATTGTTGTTTGGTGGGCCTGGGCTGGAAACCCGCCAGCTCAGGTGTATGTGGCTGGTGCCCTAGCCGCTGAGCTACAAGCGCAGAGCCTAAGTAAAGATTTTCTAAGAGACTGAAGTTAAGATTAGAATAATTTCAGTTAATAACCTTACAGTTAAGAGCCTGAACTAATATGCATTATCATTTGGGAATTCTCTTTGCTGTGCAAAAGTAAACATACGTTTTTGTTTCTTTTTTTTTTGAGAGAGTCTCACTTTGTCACCCTCTTGCCTCAACCTCCCAAGTAGCTGGGACTATAGGCACTCGCCACAACACCTGGCTATTTTTAGTTGCAGTTTGGCCAGGGCTGGGTTTGAATCCGCCACCCTCAGTATATGGGGCCGGCGCCCTACTCCCTGAGCCACAGGCACTGCCCCTGTTTTTTGTTTTCAGTGATAGTAAATTAAACCTCTTTTTCTTTTTAAATTTTGTGCATATTTCCTTGCTGATTCCTCTCCAGTCCCTCTGTTGCTAGCCCCAGTTCTCAGGCATGTGGATAGTATTTAATTAGGCACCACATTGTGTGATACCAGTTGTAATTGATATAGGAGTTCCAAGAAGAGAGAGGTTGGAATAGGCTCAATAGAATCTCTGGTGAAGGACTCAGGGAGGAGGGGAGCCTTTGGACATAAACCTTGTCACCTGGTAGGATTTGTACTTGTGAAGTTGCTAGGAAGAGGGTATGGCAGGTGAGAGAAACAGTAAAAGCAAAGGCATGAGAAATTGATATTGCTTATTATCCACATCACATATTAGTCAATTATTTATTGCTTTTGGAGATAGTGACCTGTGTCTTTTCCCTCTTAGTGTCTAATTCATATAGTGGGAGGTACTTGCTACATACTTTTTCACTGATAGTCAGGGATAAGACTGGTCAGGTGGTGGGTGATGAGATTATGCAGGACCTTCAAAGCTGGTCAGAAGAATTTAGTTATCAGGAGACTCTCTTACACTTTTTGGTACATAAATAATGAGAATGGAGCTTTCTGGAGATCATTTCTTCTGTCATACACAAGTAGGTTTGCAGACAGGAAGGTCAACTAGGAAGCTGTTGCAGTCGTTGAGATAGATAGAGATTGATGAGTAGGACAGCAAAAGGAACACATCCAAGGGACATTTCAAAGGAAATTGCAATGGGACTTCTTTTTTTTTTTCTTTTGAGACAGAGCCTCAAGCTGTCACCCAGGGTAGAGTGCTATGGCATCACAGCTCACAGCAACCTCCAACTCTTGGGCTTGAGCAATTCTCTTGCCTCAGCCTCCCAAGTAGCCCACCACAACGCCCGGCTATTTTTTGGTTGCAGCTGTCATTGTTGTTTGGCAGTCCCAGGCTGAATTCAAACCCGCCAGTTCAGGTGTATGTGGCTGGCTCTTTAGCTGCTTGAGCCACAGGCACCGAGCCTGCAGTGGCACTTCTTGCCACTGGATATAGGAAACGAAGGAGAGGGAAAAGTCAAGGAGAACTTCCAAGGTTTGCATGTTTGAAGAAGAAATATGCTAATTTTGTATTGAATCTTAAAATTTTTAGAAAATGTATAAAGTTTAAATGACTCAAAATTGGTGCTTGGCCTCAATTGTCAGTATTTGCTGTGTTTCCTGGTGTAGAGTGTGGTGGCATTATCATAGCTCATTGTGACCTCAAATTCCTGGCTCAAGAGAACCTCCTGCCTCAGCTTCCTAAAGCTAATTTTTTCTATTTTTTTAGTAGAGACAGGGTCTAACTTTTGTTCAGTCTGGTCTCAAACTCCTGCCCTCAAGTGATCCTTCCATTTCAGCTTCTCAGAGAATACTAGGATTATAGGCATGAGCCACCATGCCAGGCCTGTTAATAGCTTTTGTTTAAACAGTCCGGGTTGTTCAAAAGACTCTTCTGTGATAATGGAAATGTTCTACTGAACTGTCCAATATGGTTGTCACTAGCCACATTTGGTCATTGAGTATTTGAAATGTGAAGAGGTAAACTGAAATACAGACCTTTACATTTTATTTAATTACATTTTAAATAGCTACAATTTAAATAGCCACATGTGACAAGTTATTGCTATATTGGCGTCTGAGGTAAATTCACTGCCTTTTATTCCTTTCTTCAACTTCGGTCTCTTTAAAGTTTCTGGCCTGGATATCTTACTCTCTGTTTGGAGCTGGAAAGAAGAAGGGAAGCCTTTACCAACATTGTGTATCTGAATGATATGAGCCTGATGGAAGGGGACAATGGTATGTTCATCCCAACTGGCTACTTTTGGTTGTGGTTTTTTAGCAGTTACTCCAGACATTTCCATAAGAAATTTAATGAATATTTTTCTTTTTTTTTTGAGACAGACTCTCATTATATCACCCTCAGTAGAGTGCCATGGTGTCACAGCTCTCAGCAACCTCAAACTCTTGGGCTCAAGAGATTCTCTTGCCTCAGCCTCCCAAGTAGCTGGGACTACAGACGCCCACCACAACACCCGGCTATTCTTTATTGCAGTTGTCATTGTTTAGCTGGCCCGTGCCAGGTTCGAACCTGCCAGCCTGGATGTATGTGGCCATCACCCTACCTGCTGAGCTATGGGTGCCGCCGTGATGAATATTTCAATGATCATGTATAGTGGAGTTTTTTGTTTTGTTTTTTGAGACAGAGTCTCACTTTGTCATCCTTGGTAGACTGCTATGGGATCATAGCTCACAGCAACCTCAAACTCGTGGGCTTGAGTGATCCTCTTACCTCAGTTTTTCATTTTTAGTAGAGATGGGGTCTCACTCTTGCTCAGGCTGGTCTTGAACTCCTGAATTCAAGCAGCCCACCCACCTCAGCCTCTCAGAGTGCTAAGATTACAGGTGTGAGCTACTATGCCCTGTCTGTAGAGTTTTTTTGATGTGTACCCTTTGGTATATTATGAACATAATTGGGAGTAAACGACAGGAAACCTTTCTGTCATATTAATACCTGCAATGTGTTAGGCACCTTGTGCTTTTCTATGTATTGTTTTATTTACCCATTTAGTTTTGATTCTTCTTACTATCATTCAAAATCCATATGCTGTTTTACATGAGATAACAAACTCTTGGGATAGTTACTATTATTTCCATTTTCCAGATGTTATAACTGAGGCCCAGAAAGGACAATTAATTTACCCATGTTGCCATGTTGCCTTCTACACTTAGAGCTCTTGGTCAGGCATAGTGGCATGTGCAATAGTCCCAGCTATGTGGGAGTCTGAGGTAGAGGAGTCCCTGAGCCCAGGAGTTGAGTCCAGCTAGGCAACAGAGACTCCCATCTTCAAAACAAACAAACAAAAAAAAGTTAGAGGTTATTAAAATGAACTTAAAGTGGAATAGCAGCCAGACTCCCTAAGCCTTCACAGGTATTTTGATACTTAAAATATATTTTTTCATCAGTCCAACATGAATACAGTGGTAATCATAAGGTCAGGACTTTGACATAGTGAGACCAGAAGTCTGTCTGAGAGGTAGGTGTCTTAATCTGGGTTGTGGTGCTACTAGTGCTAGATTCATCCCAGTGCAGAGGTGCCAACACCTGACATTAGGATTGTTCACCCAGCAGCAGAAGGACTCACAAGCCATCACTACAGCCTTTTTAAAGCCCTGTTGATGTGGGAGAAGGAAAGTCAGAACAGAATGAAGGAGCCAGTTGGTTGGCTAGGGTACAGTCATCAGCTTCACAGCTATGACTAATTCCTGAGATCATCTTTGTTTAGGAGATGAAACAGGTGAGCTATGTAGTTTTGTAGCACTAAAACTGTAGGTACACATATACTTCTGAAAAATAACTAGAAAAGATCTAAATGGTTTATGGTTTTATTTATTTTTTGTTTTGCAGAACAAACACCAATATTTATTGGTTTATATTTTCAAAGTTATAATATGTTTGTTATAGAAAATTTAGGAAGCATAAAGAAAAAAATACTACTTAAAATCCTTTCTGCCCAGATAAAAGTACTTTTACCATTTTGTTACTTCACTAATAATGGGAATGACAAGAGTTATTCTTATTGTTGGTGTATTAACACATTAACTGCCACATGAGTTGTATTTAACTCACACTAGTTTTGAGCCTGGGGCCTTGTGAAGCTGTGAAACTTCTGCTCACTGTTTTTGCTGTCAGACAGCACATCATCTCCCCCACCTCCTGTCCCCCTGTTCCAGCTGGCCTACCCAAGCAGATAGAACACAATACAAAATAACAACATTTCCACTAAAGTAGAAAGCATTGTTTTATTTTCTGTTTTCGTCATAAAACACCATGGGCCAAGGAAAAATTTTTTTCTAGTCAATGTGTTAAATGGGGCCTTTTCTTTGTATTTTTCATTCTTTATGATGCATATCAGTTACTGCCCAAGGAGTGCTGATTTTATAGCCAAATATACATCTCATATCTATCTACTTTCATTTATGCCACCCCTATCACTCCAACCCTATCTGCTTGTCTAGGCTACTGCAGTAACCTCATAACCAGTCATCTGGCTTCCCGTTTTTGCCCACCTTTAATCCATTTTCCTTACCCCAGCCAGGATGATTCTTTTAATCAAAAATTAGATTATGTGATTTCACTCCTGGAAACCGCTTGCCTTGAACTCAAAATAAATTTCAGATTCTTAAGCTGGTGCACAAGGCCTGGCCCTATCATCTCATCCTGATTACTACTACTTTGTGCATTATAGGCTCTTAAAAAATCCCTTGGACTTATCAGGTTCTTTACTGTGTCCTTTTTCCATGCTTCCTTTGTCAGAAATGCAGGCCACTTCCCCCTCCATTCCTGATACTGCCTGCTCCAAGTTGGCACATTACGTACACCATGTGCACATGCCCCCTAAAGCTTGTCTCTCATTCAGCTTTCTGCTTAAATCTCACTTCCTTATAGAGCCCTTCTCAGATCCTCTAAACGAAATCAGCCATTCTCTCCAATGGTGCCTTATTCTTTTCTAGTGCTTAAGCGTATTTTATATTTATCTGTCTGTTTAAATTCTGTCTCTTGTAAGACTTTAAGCTCTACAAGAGTGCAGGGTTTGTGTCTGTTTTATTCCTCATGACATATTCAGTACTTAGGGTAGAGTATGCCGTGGGTAATTATTTAATGAATGACTTAAAGACTTGTAGAGTATGCCATGGGTAATTACTTAATGAGTGACCGAAAGACTTTCGAAGTTAACTTTGTGGATTCTCTTCATCATGAACCATTTATGCAACAAATTTTCAGAAAACAACTTTGTATTAGGGTGATGAGATTATATTCTTGAATGTTTTTATTTTTGAACTTAAATATTGTCAAAATGGCTTTGGACCATCTCCCGTACTCAGGCAGTGTGCTTAGAGTGGTCAGAACCAATGTGATTTCTCTGTGTCTAGGATGGATCCCAGAGACTGTGGAGGAATGGAAGCTTCTCCTTCATCTCATACAGAGCAAGAGCACAAGGCCAGCCCCCCAGGTGTCACTAAATGGGAACCTCAGTGATGGACCTTCCCCCATCAATGTGGAGAATGTGGCACTCCTGTTAGCGAAGGCCCTGGGCCCAGATCGGGCCTGGTCACTACTACAGGAATGTGGTCTGGCCCTTGAGTTGTCAGAGAAGTTTACCAGAACCTGTGATATCCTGAGGATCGCCGAGAAAAGGCAGAGGTAATACCAGTTTGTTATGCCCTCTCCTTGGTGGAGGAGGGTTCCTGTAGAACCCAGTAGACGTTCAGAGGTAGTTGTAGAGATTGTGCGATCCTGACCCCTCACTCCCATGGGACGCTGAGGCTGATCTCACTTCATTCATAATCATGACCAAGACACTGTTTGGATTGATGTGAATGCCCAAATCTGGTGTGTTCTTGATTCTTGGAAAATATTACTGGTACCAGAAATCTAATTTTCTCAAATTGTTTTTTGTTTTTGTTATTGAACTGTGGTAAGAAACACAATTTGGTACATTCACTGTTGTGCCTTCAGGCTCCAGAACTTTTTCATCTTGCACAACTGAAAGTCCACACCCATTAAACAGCAACTCCTCATCCCCTTACTCACAGTCCCTGACAACCACCCTTCTACTTTCTGTTTTATGAATGTGCTATTCTCAATACCTCACCCGCTGGACTCATACCAGTATTTATCTGTTTGTGACTGGCTCATTTCACTTAGCGTAATGTCCGTGAGTTGCATCCATCTTGTAGCATGTGCCGAGGTTTCTTTTTGAAGTCCGAATAATGCTCCATTGTCTGTATAGGCCCCGTTTTGTCTATCCATCATCTAGTGATGGACACTTGGGTTGCTTCTGCTTCCTGGATAGTGTGACTAATGCTGCTGTGAACATGACTGTAGGAGTATCTCTGTGAGACCTTGCTCTCAATTCTTTTGTGTATACACCCAGAAGTAGAATTGCTGAATCATATGGGAATTCTATTTTTAATTTTTTGAGAACCCAACAGAATGTTTTGCAGAGAGACTGCACCATTATATATTCCTACCAACAGTGCACAGGGGCTCAAATATCTTCATGCCTAGAATAGCACCTATTATTTTCTGGGGTTTTGTTGTTGTTTTTTATAGTAGCTATCCTTAATGGGTATGAAAGAATATCTGATTGTGGTTTTGGTTTGCATTTCCCTAATAATTAGTGATGTTGAGCATCTTTTCATATGCTTCTGGCTCTGTATATATCATCTTTGGAGAAATTCCTATCCAAACCATTGCCTCCATTGCCTACTTTTAAATCAGGCTCTTTGGGTTTTTTTTGTTGTTGTTGTTACTGTGGAAATTCTATCATATTCTGGATATTAACTGCTTATCAGCTATATGATTTGCAGATATTTTCTTCCATTTCATAGGTTGCCTTTTCATTCCATTGATTGTGCCTTTTGATGCATAAAATTAGTCAACTTTTTGTGTCCTCTAATTCTCTGTAGGTTTTTAAATTTTCTGTGAATAACAAGCACTGACATATTTCTTTTCTTTGGGATTTCAGAGCCTTGATACAAAGCATGCTTGAAAAATGTGATCGGTTTCTCTGGTCTCAGCAGGCCTAGTGGAAGAAGATTCAGCTGGATGTCATGACATTTTGAGAAGAACTGAACAATGCTCCTGAAACTTCTAAATGCATTTGCTATTGTGTGGAGGAAAGCCACCACGCCACGCCAAAAATCTCTCGCCTTTTGCAGGCTAGCCTTGGCATCTGTGGCGGTATGTGACCTCAGTATTTCTCAACCAAAGTTGGATTTTGGAGTCAGTCCTTGTTTGCCAGAATCAGAATGTGAATGTTCACAGCTGTGTAGTCTTACTCTGAACTTCTTACTTTTCCTTGTCACCAGTGAACTTGGGGGAATTCTTTTCCTACCGTGGCTCTCATGTTGGGAGCAGAAGCTTCTCATCCTGGTCACATGAAGACAGTGTTATTGATTTTTGACTGGAGTTGGATTTTGTTTTTTATCTTATCTGTGGCACTCTAGAAATTACTGAAATAATGGACCTGTATAATGGAATTAACACTGAAGATTCAAATTCAATATTTTTAAAAATGGCCCATACCTAAATTAAGCTAATTTAAAATATTTTTCCAGTATTTATTTGGTATTTTCTATTTTTTCTTTTCTTTTCTTTCTTTCTTTTTTTTTTTTGAGACAGAGTCTTAACTTAGTTGCCCTCAGTAGAGTGTCATGGCATTCTAGCTCACAGCAACCTCAAACTCATGGGCTCAAGCGATCCTTTTTCCTCAGCCTCCCCAGTACCTGGAACTACAGGTGCTTGCCACAGTGTCTCACTATTTTTAGAGATGGGGTCTCACTTTTTGCTCAGGCTGGTCTTGAACTCCTGAGCTCAAGCAATCCACCTGCCTCAGCCTCCCAGAATGCTGGGATTGGAGGCATGAGCCACCATGCCCGGCTTATTTGTTATTTTCTAATCTGAACTATGCACAACTGATTAATTAATATTAATGTGTATTAATGCGTTATTTCCCCTTTTTGTTGTTTTTTTGTTGTTTGTTTTTGAGACAGGGTCTCTTTCACTTTGGGTAGAATGGTGGAATGAGTCATCACAGCTCACTGCAACCTCAAACTCCTGGGCTAAAGCACTTCTCCTGCCTCAGCCTCCCAAGTAGTTGGGACTACAGGTGCATGCCAGCATGCCTGACTCATGTTTTCTGTTTTTTGAGACAGGGTCTTGCTCTTGCTCAGATTGCTCAGATTGATCTTGAATTCCTGACCTTGAGTGATTTTCCCATTTCGACCTCCCAGAGTGTTAGGATTATAGGTATGACTGACTACATCTGGCCTTAAAATGTTATTTCTAATCTTTCTTAAACAGAATGCCCAAAAGAATCATGCACTTTTAAAAATTATTTTTAAAAAGCCATAATAAAAGAAAGCTGAGTACTAATAAAAACTGTAGCAAGCATGTGTTTTATTTAAGCTATATAACTCGATTTTTATTTATCAGTATATTCACACAGCATGTTATAGTGATAATAAATATGAGGTATGATTAAAGTTTTTATTGAACAGAATACAGGCAGGAGGTTTGTTATCAATTTGCAGGAAGGTGTGGGGTAAACTCTGTGGAGTATGTAAAGTGTTGGATACAGTCAACAGTTCAATTCTTTTTTTAATTTATAATACAACCAGAGAACATAGATACAAATTGCTATCATACTTACGCATGACACCTTGCTATGATGCAACCAGCTGCGTTGAAGAGATTGGGAAAGCAGGCTTCACAAAGCTGCCTAGAATTTTGGGCGGTGTAGAAAACCTTCCCACTGGCATCAGCTGGACAGATTGGGGCTGGATCATGTTGAATGTGGAGCTCTCCTGAGGTAAAGGGGGGAGGCCTCCCTTCCCTGTCAGCTTTAGTCATTACACAGTAACTAAACAAAGGGCCCAGAAGAAATCCCATGGTAAACAAATGGCATGAACTGGCATGATTGTGTAATCATTTCCTGACAGACCTTTCCAGGCCAGGTTACGGCAATTCTCATTTGCTGAAAAAGTACAGAGAGAAATGTTTAGTGTAACAAACAAAAACAAAACAAATCGCATGACCTGAATTTATTTTCTGAGGTAAATAAATAGAAATCCCCTTAAACTTTAAATTACATAGTCTATTTGGATATCAGGCAGGGCTTTCAAATATAGCTTGTATCTTCACTTGCCTGATTGACGGGTGCCTCTTTTGTTTCAGGATCTGACTGCTGTTGAACAGGGCTACAAGGGCAGCATTGCCACTGAGAGCTTGTGTTTTGAGGCAGATGGCTCGGTGTGAATATCTGCTCTTTCACTAAATAGCCTTCATAAGTTACTTTGTTTCTCTAAGTTTTATTTGTTTGTTTTTTGTATTTTGTAGAAAATGGGTTTGGGGGTCTCCTTGTCTTGCCCAACTGGTATCAAACTCTTGGGCTTAAGCATCAGTGCTCCCACCTCAGCCTCCCAAAGGGCCAGGATTACAGGCATAAGCCACTGTGCCTGGCCAGAGGTTTACTTTTCTCATCTGTCAAACAGATAATAATCATCGTACTCTCAGGGTAGTTTGAGAATTAAACGCAGTAATGTATGGATGGACTATAGAAAGAGTGAAGTTAGGGCTACCCATTAGTGAGAATTAAATGTCTGTAAAATGTAGAGCATACAGACTAACGTAGTGAATAGAAAATAATGTTAGCTGTTATTAGAAAGGTTTGGAATATCACTGTTTCACCTAGTACTGATTAAACCCATAGAAATTGGATTTACCTGAGCCAGAGAAAGTGGAAAAACCAAAAATGAAATTAATAATTTTTTTGCATGTGTCAAATTTGTCACTACCCTGATCAAGGCTCAAAACCTTATAATAATACTTCCCTCATCCCCATCCTCTACCCTCACTTCTTCTGATTAGGTAAATCCACAAATCCTCTCCGTTCTTTTTTTCTTTTTTGAGAGACAGAGTCTCACTTTGTCGCACTTGGTAGAGTGCTATGACATCACAACTCACAGCAACCTCCAACTCCTGGGCTTAAGCGATTCTCTTGCCTCAGCCTCCTGAGTAGCTGGGACTACAGGCACCCGCCACAACACTTGGCTATTTTTTGTTTCAGTTTGGCTGGGGCCAAGTTCGAACCCGCCACCCTCGGCATATGGGGCTGGTGCCCTACTTCACTGAGCCAAAGGTGCTGCCCCAAATCCTCTCAATTCTATGTTGATGGTGTTTTCCCTTAGTCTTGGTTCCCCATTCTGTGTTGCCACCACCCCACATTCCCATTACTTCTTTACCACAGTACTAGTCTCAAGTGCTATCTCCCTTCTTTTTTTTTTTTTTTTAAGACAGAGCCTTGTTCCATCACCCAGTTTAGAGTGCAGTGGCGTCGTCATACCTTGCTGCTTCCCCAAACTCCTGGGTTCAAATGGTCCTCCTGTCTCAGGCCCCTAAGTAGCTGAGAATACAGGCATGCACCACTGCCCCAGGCTGATTCTTTCACTTTTAGTACAGATGAAGTCTTGCTCTTGCTCATGCTCGTCTGGAACTATTGTCCTCAATTGAGCCTCCCACATTGGCCCATAGGAGTGCTAGGATTACGGTCTTGAGCTACCCACCCACCCTCTCTCCTCTTCTAAAGGCTGAAATCCCCTTCAGCGTATTAAAATGCAAGATAGGTACCAGCTAGTTAGGTAATTTATAAACATAGTTACGCACCAAAACTGCCATGGGAGAATGTTAAAGATAAAATATCTGACATCCTGCCCCAGACCTAGAATCTATAGCTCTAGGGACAAATTCAGCCTTCCACAACTTGCTACCTACCCCCATGTTGTTCCTGGATTTAAATATGGAGTCATCCTACTTGACAGTAAACCAAGGCCCCTGAGAGTGGCTGTCTTGGTCTTGTGGGACATTAATCCCAGGTCCGCTGCCAGAATCCTGCTCTTGTGGCACAGCCGCCATCAGGCCACTTCCCAATCAGAAACTTCCGGTGGCTCCCCTCTGCTTTCAGAGCAAAGGCCAAACCCTTGGGGATCTATTTCCAAGCTGTTTCTCAGTTTCAGACCCAGGTTTGTCCCTCATCCTGTCCTCTGTTTCTTGGATGTGCTCTGCACTTAGCCCTTGTGGGTTATGTTCCTGCTCCACCCTAATGTGCCTTCTCAGCCACAGCCACTGCCACTGCTGCCATTCCTCCAGGTCTGTCCCTTCAGGCCCACTGAGCCTGTGCAGGACATGAGGCTGGAATCTCCCGTCCTGTCAGGAGCAGTAACTGGAGGTGGAGCCACAGCTCAAACCTGCCTTTCCTAGCCCTTCATTCAGTAGGAATCTGATGTCACTAACCTTCCTGAATGACAGGACACAGCACTGCTCTGCTTGCTGAGAGGAGCAAGCTGTGGTTTCCAGTCAACACAGGTCCGGTAGAAGGAGTGAGGCCTGGAGAGTTCCCACCTGTTGCCCACTGGTTCTCCCCAGAGGGGTCAGCACCACTGTGTCTCAGGACAGAGAATGTCGACCCAGATTGCCATGTTCCCAGGGTGCCCAGGTAATAGACTGTTCCTGATGGTGACTCCCCCCTTATTATCAATCTGGACATTTGAGTTAATCCAGGCCTGTAGTGACGTAGGCACTGTTTATATCTCATCGTGGTGAGCAAAGCCTGAATTTAGTGACATAGTATCAGTGTTTTTAATCCCCTCCCTGTGTGATTTTTCCTAGTAAACCGTCCTGCTGCTTGGATGTGAGGCTTTGAGCAGTTTGCACAGAGCCCCAAACTTTAAAGGGCTTTACACTTGGCTTAATGCTCTCCTTTCACTGTCTTGAAATTCTTAGTCATCTTGGGACAAGAATCACCACATCTTTATTTTCCAGATTAGGTAAGTGGTCCTGACTGCCGCAGTGCAACTAGGATGGAGCCTGGGATGCTGCATTTCTGAGAAAACCCCAGGCAGGGCTCCTGCTGCTGTGCTCGGCTCACACTTGAGTGGCAGGATCCAAACACACCAGGGAGACCAACAACTTGGAAGGAACCTGAAAGGTTCACCACAAAACGTGAAGTGAAGCTTGCATTTCCTTAAGCTTCTTCATTTTTTGTATCTTTGTTACAGCAAGTTGGCCTCACCCTAACAAAGGAAGTGACATAGAGCAGGTCCCACGGCTTGTTCTGGTCTCAGTTTCTTTAGCCTTAAATACTTTTGGAAAGGACTTCTGTGAGGTATGCAATGGGAACTTGGGTCCAAATGGGTTAAGTGTGAGGCCAGACTGTCTGGTTTCCCTTCTCCACTATTAGTGGGAGGTGATTGCCATGGTCTTTTCTTTTCCTTTCCTTTCTTTTCTTTTCTCTCTCTCCCTCCTTATTTTTTTTGCAATGGCCTTTCTTACCTGGGGGTTGAAGATTAGGTTTGAAATTAGCTGGGAAGAAGACCTCTTAGATTTCTAGCCCACACCAGGCTGAGCAGTCCAGTTTAGCAGGATCTGGTTTGAAGTTTGAGACCAAACCTTGGCTAACATTAAAGTTGCTGGTCATTGCCTGTGGCCTTATCTCCACTGATGAGCTGGTGGGTTTTCTTTGGACATAGGTTCATATATCCCTTGGATCCTCTAACCATATGGCTGGCATATCCCCTAACATTACTCCAACTTCTGACAAAGAACTTTTGTTGTAAGAAAACAAAAACAAGTTATTTTAAGCAAATTGTGTGGTGTGTGAACCCTATTAAAGCACTGTAGCAGCCCTGAATTCCTTCAGCATCCTCTGAAGGACTGAGCTTCAGCTCATGCCCCACTGGGAGTGGCACCTGTCTTTGTGGGACCACAAGGTTAACGGCCAGTTCATTTCTTCAGTCCATGGCAGTTTGCTCTTCTTGCCCAGTTGCCCTGCCTCTCTCCCCCTCTTTGCTACCCAGCATGTTTTCCTCTTCACTCTTAGTCTAAGGTCCAATGAATCCCTTTGTTCCTGAGTGGAGTTGTCCATGCTGGGGGGGCCTACACTTTCCTAGCCACTGTACAGAATCACAGCATTGCACTGTGTCTCAGAAGTGGCCGATGAACACCTTGAGATCCACTAGGCCCCTCCCCTTTCTCCAGGCAGTGCCACAGTGGTGAGTTCCAGGTGGGCTCTGATCCATTTCATGCAGGTCCAACCTGGCAACACCCGGCTTTGGGTTGGCTCCAAGCACCTTCCACTTCATACTCTAGGGAAGCCCGCCAGGCACTCACATGTGCACAAACAGGAAATGCAGGTAAGTTAACACTGGTGGCGGGAGGCACCCTGGACCAATGGGAGATGGAAGACAGTGGGCAGGTGCTTTGCTTTTGTGACTCCTAGTGGAGAGTGCAGAGACACATTTTACTACCTTCCTCACAAGGTCCCAGTGGAATGGAGGACCAGTTATGTGGCCTTTATTTGTGTCTAGCCCTATAACATGTCCTTATATTGACCTTGCTCCCTTCTGATTCCTCCCCCATCTCAGTCATGATGCCTGAGTCATTCCCAAATAAAATATCTACATGGAGACCTTGGTTCAGCTTTGTTTTCCAGAGAAGCCAGGGTAGGAATGCTGGGAATGAAAGTGGGGTGGGAGAAGGCGGACAGGAGGAGATTCTCCCATTGTTTTGTGTCTTAATCACCTGGCCTGTCTATCATCCAAGTTAAGGGTCCATTAGAGGTAAGAAACAGGATGTACACAGACATCATTGCAGGAGGGGTCATCTACAACCCACAACCCACATCTTACACATCTTTGCCCTTCTCCCTGAGTCCCCCAGATCTCCACAGCTGAGTTCCTTGACCTCTTTGCCTACAGATGCTGCCCAGTACATGGCATGGTGTATGAAATGCTGAAGGGTCCTCAAACTCTCATCTTGAGGCAACCTTTGAACTACAGTCTGGGGTCCTAGGGAGAATGGCACTTCACACTTATCCAATAGTGAGAGGCATTGTTTTTCATCAAGGAACCAATTTTACAGGAAATGAAGGATTCAGGGGGACCATGCTCATGGAAATCACAGGTTTTGCCATATTCCCTGTCATGCTGGAGCAGAGAGGGGGTATGCACTGCTGACCTGCGCAGCCTTGTTCAGTATATCACAGGTTCTGGATCAGACAAACCAGCCTAGAATCCTGGCTCTGCATGTGTCACCTGAGTGAACTTGCAGAGGGCCCTAAACACTCACCTCTAAACTTTGGTGTCTTCAACTGAGACCTGCAAAGATTTTCTGTAACTTGGATCAAATAAAGTATATAAACACTTTGTATAAAGCATAGTCCTGCATTTGCAATAAAAAGTTAACAGTTATTGGGTTACTAGGCACTGGCCTCTGGCCTCCGTGCCCTGGTAGAGTTTGGAGTGCCACCAGTGTGTGCTTCTGTTTAGGCTCTTGCTAAACTGTGTTGCATTTGTCCACCTACTTTACTTCCCCTTAGAACAATAAACATTGTCAAGGGAATAAAAAGCTACATAGGAGAAGGGACATGGACACAGCTTTATAAACTGTAAGTTACTGTTCAAATGTCAGTCATGTCACAGCAGCGTGCAGTCCAGCAGGGAATAGACACGTGAAACCAGCTCTGGGAGGAGTAGAGATGCCCCAGCAAATGTGACCCAAGGGCTTGGGAGCCACAAACTCTCTCCTAGAATGTGGCTTGTGGCTACTGGGAGGGTTCTTCCAGAAGTGGAATTTTTGCCTAGATCTGAATTCAAAGGCAGTGGCAATAAAGAGGAGGGAAACTCATGTGAGAGCCATTCTTTAGGTAGAATTAAAAGAAACTTTTAAAAAATTGAATCAGGAATAGGGGCTAGTGTTGGTGAGACCAGCGTATGAGTTGCCAGGTCCCTTGGGATTAGGCTTCCCAAAGCGTAGTGGAAACAGGCCACGTAGGGATAAGTTCTGAAGGCAGAGAAGGGGACAGAGAGCACTGACTGGACAGGGAAGATGCCTGGACACAGGGAGGCTGGGAACAGCAGCAAAGCAACTGGGGAGGCCTCAGGGTGACCAGGGGAAGAGGTGGGTGGGTGAGACATGAGAGACATTTGATCCGTGTTGCCACAGACATAGAGGCTTTCACACAGAGTTATTAACTGGTAACAGAGGATCAGTGACTAAGGGATAAAGAGGACACACAGGAAGAAACAAGTTTGGGAAAGGGCCTGTCACAGGTTGAGATTGGCATCTTGCTGGAGGGTGTGTGGCTGTATCCACAGGGTGGCAGAAAAAGGTTGCTGGGTGCCACAAGCCAAAGCTAACAAATCCGAACACTGCAGGGGTGCACTTGATGTCACTGAACAGCAGCTGGGGGGCCTGAGAACTCACTGGGAAGTTGCCCAAAGGGAGAAGGACTAGGATGCTGCCCAATTTACCGGGATTGCCTTAGGGGACTACGGAACTCATCACGACGTTGACCCAGGCTTGGGACGTGCTGTGTGACCGACCACAGTGATTGTCTCCCCGTGCCTAACACACGGGCCTAGGCTCCACCTCCATCTGGGTGTTCACTGAGCACCCCTCACACCACAGAGACATTTTCTACCACAAAGCTAACAGACAGTTTCAATACATTCAATCTCTGAAGCATTTATGAGATGAGGGGGTGTGCTGGGGGAGGGCAAGTTAGCAAGACCTGATTGATAGGGAATAAAGGGGCCTGGAGAGGGAAAGGCCCAGAAATAGCAACAACGTAAGCACAGGGACCTGGAGAGGGAAGAGAGTCTGATTCAGGGAGGGGTTGGTATATGCATAAGATTGGTGTGACTGCCAAGATTGTCTTCCCTACACCCAAACACCCAAGCACACATTACACCTACACATGGGTGTCCGTGGACCGGCCCTCCCTATCAAACAGGCAATTCTTACCACAAGGAATAACACACAGTTGCAACAAATTCCATCTCCTAAGCATTTATTAGATACCTATTGCTTGCCCTCTACAAGTTCTGTGTACACAGAAAACAATAACCCTGTGTCCTGGCCCTCAGGGGCTCACGGCCCAGTCTCCTGAGAGCAGAGTGACCAGGAAACTCAGTACTTGTCAGGCAGGCCTGCAGGTCGGAAGTGATTGGGGTCCTTGCCACTCCGGCCCCATTTGTTGGCCTCCTGATCAGCGATCGTGTCCTCTGCTCCACGGCCCATCCATGACTGGATATTCTCTCTGGCATCGCTGTGATGGAGGCAGACAAGGACATTATTCCCAGGCCAATAAGCAAGACTCCATCCTTCCATGCTTCTCTTTCCCAGGGCTCAGAGAGGAGCCCCAGAAGATCAAGGAAGGAGGGGTCAGCTGTCCTCAGCCGTGGCTCAGCACCCTTATGTAAAAAGGGCAGCACCCACAGGGAGAGGCCTGGGGATCACTCCACGGCCCTTCCTTTTGCTTTCTGGGGGCAGCCATGCTCTGGGTCTACCAGCAGCCCAGGATCTGCACTGGGCATGGATAGGGACAGGGTGAGCATGAGGAGGGGCCAGGCCCTACAGCAATGTGCTCAGGGTCCATCCCTGCAGGCAAACCTCTGGCACCCACACTGGTATCCCTAGGAGCTCCAGTTACCTGATCACTTCTGCAGCCCACTCGCCCCCAGGCCCCCTCTGGGCAGCATCATAGTTCCCCCGAGCGTGGAAGTATTTGTCTGCACCTATGTAATTGGCTTCTTTCATGTCAGAGTAGGCATTCCACATGTCCCAAGCCCCTGGAAAGAAAAGGAAAAGACAGAGGGACAGCAGGTGAATCTAAAGGCTCTGACAACACCTTAGAGAGGAATCAAGAATGAAAAATATTGCACTGACTTGAAGATGTGAGCCTGAGACTCCAGCAGCCTCAGATACCATGGGCTGGGAGGAACATTCCTTAATCCTAGTTGGCTTCTCCAGGGAACTTGAGTGAACTGAGAGCTCTGTGGGTGGCCATTTGTGTGCTGTGTTTTGCTGCCTGACTACTCTGGTGCTATGTGATACTTCTAACTCTGCGTTCCAGCTAAGTATTTGGGAGAGAGAACGGAGGGCTCTTCGTGGAATAGGATTCTTCACCCACTGCACCATGGAAATATGGGCCAGGTAATTGTTTTTCAGGGTGATCCCAAGAATCTTAAGTTGTTTACCAGCATCTCTGGCCTCTATGCATTAGATGCTGGCAGCACAATCTCCCAGGGTAACCATCACAAATATCTCCGGATAAATAGGCTTGGGGGACAAACCAATGTTATAGAATGAAGTTGCACATGGTCAGATCCAGGCATATACGTCAGTGAGGTGGTGACATGCAAGCCACGTTCTGAGAAAGGTTGCAGACATAGAGTACTTCAGCCCTGACCCCTTAAAACATATAACCTTGCAAACTGAATGCACATGACCGTGAGTTGAATATCCCTGACTGCTAGGGATATAAATGTCCCTAAAAACTGCCTATATAGGCGATGTTGGCATCTGGCTGTAGGTTGCATGAGGAAGCATCAGCTTGCAGTGTGGGCTGTGCTTCCTAATCACCCGGGGATATGCGGAAAGTCCAGGCCACAAGTCTGGCTCATCTCAACAGACCATCTGCTGGGGAGTCCCAGGGGTGGGTAGTTTGCAATGCTCTGCAGGGGTCTCCAGCTTGCAGCTGAGATCCATAACCACCCAGCTCTAGGAGGTGCTGGGCAGACGTATCCACCTGGCAAGAGCTTTGCCCTCCTGCACAGCTGGCCTCAAACCTCTGCTCTGGTCCCTGCTGACTGGCTAACACCCAAGGACTCAGCTGCTCTAAGCCTCAGTCTTCTCACCTCCAAAGTGGGGGAAGATGCCTGCCTCTGAGGTATTCTGAAATGAAATCAGAAAATACTCATTTCTCTGCAGAATGTGATGTATGACAGTTCCCATTTCCTATAGAGTGGACTGCAAAAGGGGGAGAAACCGATCTAGCCAGGAAGGGAGACACTGACAGAGCTAGGCTGAAGGCTGCTTTAAATTATCCAAGCAGGAGAAGGTGGAGGAAGGAAGGAGGAAAGCAAGGAATGAAGGAAGGGGCAAGGGAGGGAGGAAGACCCATTTCTCAGGCTGTATTTTATCCAAAACAGATAGCTTAGCGTCACCTGTCAATGACGACTCTTCATTCTCTGAGTAAGTGAATGACAAAAAATCTAAACTTCCCAATCTGCTCAGCAGCCCCCAGACACCTGGCACGTTCTGTCACATTCGGCAGAACAAGCTGAGACAGTCATCAAACCCATCCCTTTCCTCAGGTTACACAACTGGGAAAAGTGACCTGTGGATGAAGAAAACACTGGTGTCCAGGAAGTGCTCATTTGGAGTTTTGTGGGGGGAAAGAGGTTAAACTGAAGGTTTAACCTCTTCACAAAATACTGCTTGGTTTGTTGTTCCTGGATTACCCCCCACCACACCGATGGCTCAGGAGTGTGTGTTCATTGATAAGCATTGGAACATAAGATCGATCCAAAACACATCCTGAGAAACACTGATCTAAGGACAAAGGAAACATTTCAGAAAACCTCAGGGGCCTGAGATGGGCCATCCAGCACACCCTCAGTTCATTACAGTCCCGTAGCAACACAGAAACTAACTCTGGAAGTTTACAGACAGCCTTCAGGAAGCATCGTCATGCCACTTGATCAGGTCGGGGTGGTGTTTCTCTCCCAAGTCCTGTGCTCCTTCTCCCTCCCAGACTCACTGTGCAGGCTCCCTGCCCCCTGGGATCCTGAGCAGGGTCTGTGCCTTTCAATGCACCACCAGGGGGCAGCACGGCACCCCAGGGCCACCCAGAACCTGACCTGACCTGAGAACAGTACCCACTGCTGACCTAGAGCTGGGGACCCCACAGGGAGGGGTCAGGGCCTCCCCGGCCAGCTGGAGAGCTACTTATGGGGAAGTCTTGTTCCTGCTCTGCCTCCCTGTGCTTCCTCCACAGATCACCCACAGCCACTAGACATGGGGACCTTCCTCCAGGGTGAATCCTCAGGTCCCAGGATGTGTCTCCTCCATCAGCCTTACCTCCGGCAGCCTCACTAAGGAATGAAAATAAGCCTCTGGCTCCCAGGACCAAGGAAAAGAAAATCAGGCCTGTGAGGAGCTTCATGGTGCTGAAATGAGAGGAAAGGGTCAGGCGGTCACTGTCCAGACTGGCACATCCCCACTTGGAATTTGTATCCCTCGGGGATCCGGGTTGTTTAAATCCATCTGGTCTCATTGGATCTTGGTGGCTCATCTAGGAAGCCCTACAGGGGGACATTACTCAGAGCCACAAGCCCTCAGGGGTCAGCCCTGAGCCCTGACCATGTGGGGGGATCTCAGGTGGCCCAGGTGTAGAAAGAGGGGAGTTAGGACAGGAATGCCCTTCCTGGAGGAGCCTGCAGTTCATTGAGAATTACCCCCGTGTTCCCTCTGCCCAGCACAGAACTCACACGAGATACGTCAGAAACATGAGAAGTATTTCTAAAAGGAGATCACAGGCTGGTTTGAAAGAGAAAGCAGAGTAAGTTGTAAAGAACAACTACTCCTTGGAGTATTTGCTCACCTGATTTCTGGTGGAGCAGAGCTGTTAGTCTCTGCCTGCCAGGCATCAGGGCTTCTATTTATACTGATTCTTCCCTGCTGGGGTCAGGGAAGGGCAGAAAAATTGCCCTAGGACAGTCCCTCAGGTCATTCCCCCCACAAAACTCCAAATGAGCACTTCCTGGACACCAGTGTTTTCTTCATCCACAGGTCACTTTTCCCAGTTGTGTAACCTGAGGAAAGGGATGGGTTTGCCTGGCAGCCATGTGGTGGGGGAACAAGTCTGCTCCTCAGAGTTGGAGCAGCTCAAGCCACAGGGAGGTGGTAGGGTCCCCGTGAAGATGGCTTCAGGGGACTTCCTCTGGGAGATGTAGAATAGAGGGGAGGGTGGTGCTTCCACCAGCACCTTGCTTTACTGGTCATTTCCTCAGGATGGGCCCTGCTGCACCTCTGGGTGGATGCCTCAGATATTAAGTTTCCTTGAGTACGTGTCTAAAGCCTTTGAACTGCACAACTGACAGGCCAGCCCTGCCACCTGTCCTGTGTGGCCTGGAAGTTTCCCTCCACCCTCTGTCTGGATCTCCTAAACTCTCAGCTCCAAGGCACAGGAAAGCCCTCTCAGGTGGCTTGGCCCAATTAGGCAGTGTCTTTTCTGAGTTGGCCCCTTGGTTGCAGGCAATGTGAAGGAGGAGGCTTCCTGCCTCCCCCACCTAATCCTGAGACCCACATTGGGACAGTGAGAGTGCTGTGGAATGAATTGGCTGCCCCAGTGTAGAAGTGCCAGGCTGCAATCAGGGAAAGTGGAGAGAGCTCTTTGTCTGCTCTGTCACCCCTTGGAGAGGGGTCACTGTCTGCCAGAAACATGGACAGGGTCAGACTAGCTCAGCAGGGCTGGTGGAGGAGCACAGAGCTGAGAGAGGCCAGTACCAGTGCTCTGCAGGGCTGTGCCCAAGATACGCACAGAGGCTAGAGAACATAGCAAGTCCTCCAGTTTCCTCCTCTACAGTCCATCTTCACACTCAGAGAGTTAGACATTTGCAAAAACCCAACAAAACCCTTGGGAAACAAATGGGGGTGGGGGGTGGGGTGGAGGCACAGTAAAGGAGAGCCAAGAGTCCTGGGAATAGCAATTGGGGCTTCAGTCTAGACAGCAGTGTTGTAGATTCTGTTCTGGAGCCCATATCCCCTCTGCCCCATACATCCTACCTCCTTAAACCCGTTGGAAATGGTGCCTACGAGAACTGGTCTTTACACACTCACACACATGCTAGGCAGGGTGGTGACATCCTCAGGGAGAAAGAGCAAACAGGAAAAAGGTGATTCCAGTTGGAATAAAAAATAACAACATATTATTTATGATCAACTAAGGCTTATGCCAAGGATTCTAGAATAGTTTTACACCAGAAACATCTATCTTTGTAGTTCTTTGTATTGGTAATTAATGGAAACCATTACTTATTTACTTTAATGGTTGCAGAAAATGAGCTTCATTATGGACAATGTCTATTGATGATAAAAAGAAATACATAACAAAATCAGAGCCCTTTTCTGAATTGATAAAGGCTAAATACCAATAATCTATAACAACGATTCTCAAATTGTATTCCAGAGAACCCAAAGGATCCACCAGGCTCTTTCAGGGAGCCATTAGGGTCAAAATTACTTTTAACCATACCACTTAGATAGGTATTCCTTTTTCTTTTTTTTTTTTTTTTTAATGTTTAAAAATATTTTAATTTTGTATTTATTTATTTATTTATTTTATTGTTGGGGATTCATTGAGGGTACACTAAGCCAGGTTACACTGATTGCAATTGTTAGGTAAAGTCCCTCTTGCAATCGCGTCTTGCCCCCATAAAGTGTGACACACACCAAGGCCCCACCCTCCTCCCTCCATCCCTCTTTCTGCTTCCCCCCCAATAACCTTAATTGTCATTAATTGTCCTCATATCAAAATTGAGTACATAGGATTCATGCTTCTCCATTCTTGTGATGCTTTACTAAGAATAATGTCTTCCACTTCCACCCAGGTTAATACGAAGGATGTAAAGTCTCCATTTCTTTTAATGGCTGAATAGTATTCCATGGTATACATATACCACAGCTTGTTAATCCATTCCTGGATTGGTGGGCATTTAGGCTGTTTCCACATTTTGGCAATTGTAAATTGAGCTGCAATAAACAGTCTAGTACAAGTGTCCTTATGATAAAAGGATTTTTTTCCTTCTGGGTAGATGCCCAGTAATGGGATTGCAGGATCAAATGGGAGGTCTAGCTTGAGTGATTTGAGGTTTCTCCAGACTTCCTTCCAGAAAAGTTGTACTAGTTTGCAGTCCCACCAGCAGTGTAAAAGTGTTCCCTTCGCTCCACATCCACGCCAGCATCTGCAGTTTTGAGATTTTCTGATGTGGGCCATTCTCACTGGGTTAGATGATATCTCAGGGTTGTTTTGATTTGCATTTCTCTAATATATAGAGATGATGAACATTTTTTCATGTGTTTGTTAGCCATTCGTCTGTCATCTTTAGAGAAGGTTCTATTCATGTCTCTTGCCCATTGATATATGGGATTGTTGGCTTTTTTCATGTGAATTAATTTGAGTTCTCTATAGATCCTAGTTAACAAGCTTTTGTCTGATTGAAAATATGCAAATATCCTTTCCCATTGTGTAGGTTGTCTCTTTGCTTTGGTTATTGTCTCCTTATCTGTACAGAAGCTTTTCAGTTTAATGAAGTCCCATTTGTTTATTTTTGTTGTTGTTGCAATTGCCATGGCAGTCTTCTTCATGAAGTCTTTCCCCAGGCCAATATCTTCCAGTATTTTTCCTATGCTTTCTTTGAGGATTTTTATTGTTTCATGCCTTAAATTTAAGTCCTTTATCCATCTTGAATCAATTTTTGTGAGTGGGGAAAGGTTTCGGTCCAGTTTCAGTCTTTTACATGTAGATATCCAGTTCCCCCAACACCATTTACTGAATAGGGAGTCTTTCCCCCAAGGTATGTTCTTGTTTGGTTTATCGAAGATTAGGTAGTTGGAAGATGTTAGTTTCATATCTTGGTTTTCAATTCGATTCCAACTGTCTATGTCTCTGTTTTTGTGCCAGTACCATGCTGTCTTGACCCCTTTGGCTTTGTAGTACAGACGAAGATCTGGTATGCTGATGCCCCCAGCTTTACTTTTATTACTAAGAACTGCCTTAGCTATACAGGGTTTTTTCCTGTTCCATACAAAATGCAGAATCATTTTTTCCAAATCTTGAAAGTACGATGTTGGTATTTTGATAGGAATGGCATTGAATAGGTAGATTGCTTTGGGAAGTATAGACATTTTAACAATGTTGATTCTTCCCGTCCATGAGCATGGTATGTTCTTCCATTTAATATCCTCTGCTATTTCCTTTCTGAGGATTTCATAGTTTTCTTTATAGAGGTCCTTCACCTCCTTCGTTAGGTATATTCTTAGGTATTTCATTTTCTTTGAGACTATGGTGAAGGGAGTTGTGTCCTTAATTAGCTTCTCATCTTGACTGTTATTGGTGTATACAAAGGCTACTGACTTGTGGACATTGATTTTATATCCTGAAACATTACTGTATTTTTTGATGACTTCTAGGAGTCTTGTGGTTGAGTCTTTGGGGTTCTCTAAGTATAAGATCATGTCATCAGCAAAGAGGGAGAGTTTGACCTCCTTTGCTCCCATTTGGATTCCCTTTATTTTCTTGTCTTGCCTAATTGTATTGGCTAGGACTTCCAGCACTATGTTGAATAGTAAAGGTGACAGAGGACAACCTTGTCTGGTTCCAGTTCTAAGAGGGAAAGCTTTCAGTTTTACTCCATTCAGTAAAATATTGGCTGTGGGTTTGTCATAGACAGCTTCAATCAGTTTTAGAAATGTGCCACCTATGCCTATACTCTTCAGTGTTCTAATTAGAAAAGGATGCTGGATTTTATCAAATGCTTTTTCTGCATCTTTTGAGAGGATCATGTTATCTTTATTTTTGCCTCTGTTAATATGGTGGATAACGTTTATGGACTTGGGTATGTTAAACCAGCCTTGCATCCCTGGGATGAAGCCTACTTGATCATGATGAATGACTTTTTTGATGATAAGCTGTAATCTATTGGCTAGGATTTTGTTGAGAATTTTTGCATCTATATTCATGAGTGAGATTGGTCTGAAATTCTCCTTTTTGTTTGGGTCTTTTCCTGGTTTTGGTATCAGGGTGATGTTTGCTTCATAGACTGTGTTGGGGAAGATTCCTTCTTCCTCAATTTTTTGGAATAATTTCTGCAGTACAGGAATAAGCTCTTCCTTGAAGTTTTGATAGAATTCTGGAGTGAAGCCATCTGGACCAGGGCATTTTTTGGTTGGAAGATTTTTTTATTGTTTCTTTGATCTAAGTGCTTGAAATTGGTCTGTTCAGGAGCTCTATTTCTTCCTGGCTGAGTCTAGGGAGAGGGTGTGATTCCAAATATTGATCCATTTCCTTCACGTTGTCAAATTTCTGGGCATAGAGTTTCTGGTAGTATTCAGAGATGATCTCTTGTATCTCTGTGGGATCAGTTTTTATTTCCCCTTTATCATTTCTGATTGAGGTTACTAGAGATTTTACTTTTCTATTCCTTGTTAGTCTGGCCAATGGTTTATCTGTTTTATTTATTTTTTCAAAAAACCAACTCCTTGTTTCATTAATTTTCTGAATGATTCTTTTGTTTTCAATTTCATTGATCTCTGATTTGATTTTGGATATTTCTTTTCTTCTACTGAGTTTAGGCTTAGATTGTTCTTCTTTTTCCAATTCCATAAGATCTCTTGTGAGATTGTTGATGCGCTCTCTTTCTGTTTTTCAAATGTAGGCATCTAAAGCGATGAATTTTCCTCTCAAAACTGCTTTTGCAGTATCCCACAGGTTTTGGTAGCTTGTGTCTTCATTGTTGTTATGCTCAAGGAAGTTAATGATTTCCTGTTTTATTTCTTCCTGTACCCATGTGTTATTCAACAGAAGATTGTTTAATTTCCATGCCTTTGGGTGGGGTCGAGCATTTTTGTTAGAGTTGAGTTCCACCTTTAGTGCCTTATTGTCTGAGAAGATACAAGGTAAAATTTCAATTCTTTTGATTCTGTTGATATTTGTTTTGTGTCCCAGGATATGATCAATTTTGGAGAATGTTCCATGGGGTGATGAGAAGAATGTATATTCTTTATCTTTGGGATGGAGTGTTCTATATGCGTCTATCAAGCACAGTTGTTCTAGGGTCTCATTTAAATCTCTTCTATCTTTGTTTAATTTCTGTTTAGAGGATCTGTCCAGCTCTGTAAGAGGAGTGTTAAAGTCCCCTGTTATTATGGTATTATCAGATATCATATTGCTCAGACTGAGAAAGGTCTGTTTCAAGAATCTGGGAGCATTTAAATTGGGTGCATAAATATTTAGAATTGAAACGTCTTCTTGTTGTATTTTTCCCTTGACCAAGATAAAGTGACCATCTTTGTCTTTTTTGACTTTAGTTGCTTTAAATCCACATGTATCTGAAAATAAGATTGCAACTCCTCTTTTCTTCTGAATTCCATTTGCCTGAAAATTGTCTTCCAACCCTTGACTCGGAGCTTTAATTTGTCTTTTGAAGCCAGGTGTGTTTCTTGCAGACAGCAAATGGATGGCTTGTGTTTTTTAATCCAGTCAGCCAATCTATGTCTTTTCAGTGGGGAATTCAAGCCATTAACATTTATCGAGATAATTGATAAGTGTGGTATTATTCTATTCATCTTATTTGGTGAGAGTCCATTGCTTAGTTTTATCTTTTGCATCAGTGTGGAGGTTAGGTTCTGTCCTTTAATTTCTGAGTTCTTACTTTGCTGCTGATCCATTGTGGTGGTCAGTGTGCAGAACAGGTTGAAGTATTTCCTGTAGAACTGGTCTTATTGTGGCGAATTTCCTCAATGTTTGTATATCCGTAAATGATTTGATTTTTCCGTCAATTTTAAAGCTTAGCTTAGCAGGGTACAGAATTCTGGGCTGGAAATTGTTCTGTTTAAGTAGATTAAAGGTAGATGACCATTGTCTTCTTGCTTGGAAAGTTTCATTAGAGAAGTCTGAGGTCACTCTGATGGATTTGCCCCTGTAGGTCAACTGGCGCTTACTCCTGGCAGCTTGCAGAATCTTTTCTTTTGTCTTGACTTTGGACGGGTTCATCACAATGTGTCTTGGAGAAGCTCGGTTAGAGTTGAGGCGACCTGGGGTCCGATAGCCCTCTGAAAGCAGTGTGTCAGAATCTTTGGTGATATTTGGGAAATTTTCTTTTATAATATTCTCTAGTATGGCTTCCATTCCTCTGGGGCATTCTTCTTCCCCTTCTGGGATTCCTATAACTTGTATGTTGGAACGCTTCATAAAGTCCCATAATTCTGACAGTGAATGTTCTTCTTTCTCTCTCTTCTTTTCTGCCTCTTTTACTACCTGAGTTATCTCAAGAACTTTGTCTTCTACCTCTGAAATTCTTTCTCCTGCATGGTCTAACCTGTTGCTGATACTTTTCATTGCATCTTTAAGTTCCCTAATTGACTGTTTCAGTTCCTTCAGCTCTGCTATATCCTTTTTATATTCTTCATATCGTTCATCTCTTATTTGATTCTGTTTTTGGATTTCCTTTTGGTTGTTTTCCACTTTATTAGCAGTTTCCTTCATTGTTTCCATCATTTCTTTCATTGTTTTCAACATGTGTATTCTAAATTCCCTTTCTGTCATTCCTAACATTTCTTTATAGGTGGAATCATCTGCAGTAGTTACCTCACGGCCCCTTGGCGGGGTTGTTCTGGAGTGGTTCTTCACGTTGCCTGGAGTTTTCTGCTGATTCTTCCTCATGAGTGATTTCTTTTTTTTCTTTCTTTTTTTTTTTTTTTTTTGTGGTTTTTGGCCAGGGCTGTGTTTGAACCCGCCACCTCTGGCATATGGGACCGGCGCCCTACTCCTTGAGCCACAGGCGCCACCCATGAGTGATTTCTTTTATCTGTTTCCTTGCCCTAATTTTCCTTTCACTTCCTCTTGCTCTTTAAGTTCTCATGCCTGTGGACTAAGGGTTACAGGACCAGAAGGGTGAGAAGGATGAAGAGGAAAAAAGGGATGAAAGAAAGGAGGACCGAGGGAAAAGAAAAAAAAAATAAAGAAAGGAGAGGGGGTGGGTAAAAGGAATATTGACAAAAAGAAGAGAGGCACAGAAATAGGGAGACGGAGCAATATAGGTGTACAGCAGGGTACTTTGACACAACCTTAAAAAAAACCCCACCTTCTGGGGGTGCCCAGTTGGGTGGTTCCCTTGAGGTCAGCAGCTCTTTGCTAACCTGATCAGACACAGTACCCCACCTCCACCAAGTAGAGACAAAAATGCTATAAATCGAACCAAGACAAGCAAACAGAAAACTTTACGGGATAAAATTGGGTGAAAAACCAAATAATAGCGGTAGAAACACTAGCAAAAATGAAGTTCTAGTTATTGAAAAAGGCAGCAATGGGAAATTATAATTAAACTAGAAAAATTGAGAAAGAAAAAGGATCTGTATGGAAAAGGTTGAAATTAAAAAAACAAAACAACATCAACAACATCAAAATAAACAAAAAAAACAACCAAACCAAAAAAAAAAAAAAACACAACCAAAAACAAAGCAGTATGTATATGTTATTGAATATTGTCTGAGCAACACGTGGTCTTCTGGGGTATAAGATGTTAATCACAGTTCTGATACGACTGGAGGCTGCTGATTTCTCAAACCCCAGCAGGTAGACACCCTAAATCTCTGTTCAGCCCACTTAAAAGGCACTTTGAACTTGTAAACTTGCTGAGCAGAAGCTTTCCCAGGAAAGTGCTTGTCACTGGAATCACTGCTGAAGTGGCTATCCACTTACCCAGTGTGCCAAAACTGGTCTCACTCTGCTCCTGAGGGTTAGGGCTGCAAGGCAGCTCAGACCCCACCCTTAGGCTACTTGGTCGCTGGGTTACCAGCTCCCACCTGATTCTACCTCTGCGACCCTGAGGGCGGAGCTTGCCGGGTCAGATCGCTCACAGTGGCTCCCTGTGACCCACAGCCAAACACTATTAGCTCCGTCTGGCTCAGCGGCTCAGACTGGGACCCTAGACAACGGCCAAAGTTCTCCGCACTCCCGCTCAGGCTCTCCCCAAGGCAGTTCAACTGAGTGCCAAGTCCAAAGACACCAAAACAGTTCACAGGTAAGGCCTTTCTGGTTTGCAGTCTTGCTGCTACTGAGCTTACAGTTGCAGGCGGGTTTAAACGGATTTAACACATGCAACCACTTGCCATTTTTCCACTGATTTAGTCCTCCTCTTGGGGTCCAGAAGTCTCTCGCTGACTCCCTGTATCCTCACACGGGTGATGATAGGCAGATCCCACCAGCGAGAGATGCCTGGAGTCCTATCTCCCCAGACTCACGGTGCCCAGATGCAAGGAAGCTGTTACTTGGCCGCCATCTTGCTCCACCTCAGGTATTCCTTTTTCATTCCGATTTTGGAATGAAAAGTTCGTTGATATGGGTTTGGATTTCCACATTGCAATTGATGCTTAAGAAACTACAGCTTGTCAATTTTTGGTGTAGCTATCACAGAATAGACAAATTATCTAAATATACTATTAAAATACTCTCCTTTTGCCCAACTATATATCATACATGAGGCTGAATTTTCTTCATGTACTTCAACCTAAGTAATGTATTGCAAGAGACTGAGATAGGAAAATCTGGCTATGTTCTAGTAATTCAGGGTTGAAAACATTTTCAGAAATGCTAAACCATGCTATTCTTCTTACCAACTTTTTGTTTTTGAAAATAGTTATTTTCACAAATTTTTATGTCAAAATGTTATGAATTTATTTTTAAAAAATAATTGATACGTGTTTTAATTATTTTCTTTCTAGTATGGTATATATTGATAATCAGTCTCCATAAGGAAAGGTTTTGTGGGTCTTTAATAATTGTTGAGTGTGATGGAATCCTGAGACCAAAATTTTGAGAATCATTCTTCTAGAGCAAACATCATGTACATGAAGAAATTTCAGGTACATTCTCAAGAAGGCCAATGAAGAGACCGGGGTGTCCTATTGTTATTGCTACTGTCTCCCATACTCCTGAGGACCTGGTTAATGCTAAAGTCAAGATAACAAGGAGGCTGAGAAGTTGAAAAGAAGACATGAAGCTATCATCGTTTTAAGATGATACAAGCTTTCACTAGAAAACCCATCAGAATCAAATGGCAAAGCATTACAACTATTGGGAATTCAGCATGAGTGTTGTATTCAAGGTAAATTGATAGCAATAATTCTTAATAGTTATAAAATATAGCATAAACTAGTACCAAATATGTCAACTCTCTAGGAAATAATAGTACACAATTTCTTTTTAATTTTTAATTTTTTTTTAGAGACAGAGTCTGACCTTGTCACCCTCGGTAGAGTGCCTTGGCGTCATAGCTCACAGCAATCTCCAACTCCTGGGCTTAGGCGATTCTCTTGCCTCAGCCTCCCAGGTAGCTGGGACCACAGGCGGCTGCCACAACGCCTGGCTGTTTTTTGTTGCAGTTTGGCCAGGGCCAGGTTTGAACCCACCACCCTCAGTATATGAGGCTGGCCCCCTACTCAGTGAGCCACAGGTGCTGCCCAGTACATGAACTTTTACAGAGAAAATTTTAAAATCTTTTAAGGGATTAAGAAAACAGCAATGTATGTCAGCTCATGGAGACTAAGTTTTAGCTTAGGGAAGATAGCAATTTTTCCTAAATTAATTTATAAATTCACGGCAATGTGACAATTCCCATAGCAACTTTTACCAGGAATGCAACATTCTTTGTGATTGAGTAGTTAACTATGAAAAGTTTAGTCAATAAAAAAAAAAAAAAAGAGCAGGCCTGTGGCTCAGTGAGTAGGGCGCCGGCCCCATATGCCGAGGGTGGCGGATTCGGACCCAGCCCCGGCCAAACTGCAACAGAAAAATAGCCGGGCGTTGTGGCGGGCGCCTATAGTCCCAGCTGCTCCGGAGGCTGAGGCAAAAGAATCGCGTAAGCCCAAGAGTTAGAGGTTGCTGTGAGCCGTGTGACGCCACAGCACTCTACCCGAGGGCGGTACAGTGAGACTCTGTCTCTACAAAAAAAAAAAAGAGCAGAGAGGGGACATGTACTGCTCTCTGAGATATGTGAGCGTTGGAAGTGCCACAAGTGAGAAGACCACTGTGACTCCTGTCTCAGTCTTTGGGGAAGAAGAACCGAGAGTTGTTTGCAGCAATAGATAAGACTAAACTAGGCACCAGAGAGGTAGGGCTGCACAGCTTTGAAAATCCTCCTTACTCTCCGCCTAAATGAAACAACTCCATGTAAAACTCTAAGCACAATTTTTGGCACTGGGGACGCTCAGAGAAGTGCAGGCTGGTTATGGAGAACTTGGTGAGTACTGCTCTCCAGCTGGTAATTGTGGAGTAGGAGGCTGGGGGGAAAGTTGTGTATAAGCCAAGGGAAGAGAAGGCACTTGCACTTGATTCCCCATGAGCTCTAGAACATAGGGGAAACTGTCGTGGTGTTGCAGGAATCCAGGCCCAGTGGAGAGAAAGCGGGGAGAGTCACCTAAATACTGTTGATGGAAGAGGAAGGGGATTTATTTCAGCCAGCAGAGCTGCGGCAGACTAGAATCCAAATGGCTGAGCTCCCCATCAGCTGTGTCCCTGTCCTTTTATTGGATTCACAAGTAGACAGACAAAGGAATTAACATATTCCCTCTCATCGGAGGTGTCAAATCATGTGCGGGGTTTACAGAAGTGGAAGCAAGCAGCAAGCGTTATTTCAAGGACCCAGGAAGCTAAGTTTTACAAATTGTTAAGAGCTGGGTTACCATGGGGAGGACCTTGCAGGTGTGTCCTTGAGTTTCTCTGAGAAACCTTTGGGGTTTTTTTTAGACTTTACTTTTCCCAGGTATTTTCTCTCAGTGGAGTAGATCACTCAGTGCTTGAATCTGAAGGGAGAGGAAGAATAGACTATTGGGTGTGAACTGAGACAGGAAATGATTTAGCCAGGACAGCAAAATGATTTAGCTAAGCCAGGTGAGGGTAAAATATCTACTGACAAGGGCCTAGGACAACCTGGCTTATTTGGCAGGAGGTTTGAGTCATTCCAAGTGCACTTTTTGTTTGCATGGGAGTTTTTTTGTTTTGTTTTGTTTGTTTGTTTTTATAGACAGAGTCTCACTCTGTCTCCCAAGCTGGTGTGCAGTGGTGCTATCACAGCTCACTGCAACCTCCCAACTTCTCGGCTCAAGTGATTCTCCTGCCTCCGCCTCCTGAGTAGCTGAGACTACAGGTGCACACCACCACGCCCAGCTAATGTTTTTGTCTTTTGTAGAGATGGGGTCTTGCCGTGTTGCACAGGCTGGTCTCGAACTCCTGGCCTCAAATGACCCCTCCGCCTGGGCCTCCCAAAGTGCTGAGATTACAGGTATGAGCCAGTATGCTTGGCCCACCAGTTGTGTTAATCATGTCTTTTCATTCTGTGTTTTTGATGCTTGGCATCTTTGGGGCCTTGTGGACTATGGACAGACAGCTGCTCTCAGAGCTAACCACTTTCTAGAGATAGGAAATGACTCACCCAAGAGCATGTGTTTCATGTGCAAACAGCCCCTCCAGTGTCCACACTTCCAAAAAGCCACTGTATAGGGTTCTCACACTCTGGAGAACTATTCACTGTACTGCAGTAAGCTGTGATAGCACCACTGCTCTGATCACTTCAGGGTCAAGCCTCAGACACCTGGAGACAACCCCTATGCTCCTGAGTGTGCTGAAAAATTATTCAAGCTAGCCGGTCCTAAGCCTGTTTGCCCTACCACATCATTCCTTCCTGCAGAGACCCAGTTAAGATCCTCGTGTGCTTCCCCTGTTCCCTCTGCATCCCGCTTACCACGTGCTTCCCTGTGTGGTCCCCTGTGGCATAGTAGGTGCCTCCTTCTCTCAGTAACTGTGAGTAACAGACTTCTTTCTTTCTTTTTGTTTTTGAGACAGTCTCACTCTTTCGCCCTGGGTAGAGTGCTATGGTGTCATATCTCACAGCAAACTCAAACTTTCTGCTTGAACAATCCTCTTGCCTCAGCCTCCCGAGTAGCTGGGATTACAGGCATGCGCTACCACATCCAACTAGTTTTTCTATTTTAGTAGAGACTCTACTATATTGCTTAGGCTGATCTTGAACTTCTGAGCTCAGGTGATCCACCTGCATCAGCCTCCCAGAGTGCTAGGATCATAGGCGTGAGCTACCATGCCTGGCCTCAGACTTCTTTTCAATGACAGTTATCTGCCAATCTGTCAGCCTTGTCACACCGAATAATGAACAATAAAAAAGACCTCTTTTTTTTTTTTTTTTTTTGCAGTTTTTGGCCGGGGCTGGATTTGAACCTGCCACCTCCTGTATATGGGGCCGGTGCCAGACCTATGTTTTTAAATATAAATCTTCTCATTAAGAGTATTTCAAGAGGAAAGAGAGCCAAACAATTGAATACCCCCAAAAGGGAAAAAAAAAAAAAAACCCACACAAGTTGCCCACAAACATACTTAGCAGGAGGGAAGCATCTTGACTAAGCAAAGCAGGAATGCCACAACCGAGACAGGTAAAGGGTTGGCCCTAAGGCATGAAAGGAAGTCAGGGTTTGGAGTAAGTCAGGTGCGTGAACAAACACAAGATATTTCCCTGACAGCTCCCACTGTCTGAGGAATCCTACAATGACGTTTAGGAGATGGGCAGTCCTGGTGGAAGATAGGAAACAGCTTCAGGACATTGTTGTAGCCACAGGAAGCCATAGGCTCAATTCTTCCTTGACTTTGAAACTTTTTCACTGCTCCTAATGCCCAGTAATTACAGGCCTTTCCCAAGTGTGCCAGGCCTGGAGGCGAACCCATCTGTATGTCAGGAAGGAAAGATAAGCCAATCAGGGGCTCACGTGGTCATTATCCTTAATCTTCCTATGAGTAAAACCCACCTCAGCTCCCTTTATAAGATCCGCTGGGGTTAGATCTTCCTGCTGTGAGTTCTCCACCCCTGGGAATAAACGTGGTGAGCCTGGGGTTCCTGAATAAGATTGGGGGGCTCCAGAAAGGTGACGGGCCCTGCCTCTGGGGAGTGTGCCACCCAGCAGGTCTGATCAGTGAAGGCACATTGTGGGGTTATGGAAAGAGATGATATGTCAAGAGAGATGTGAGTCTCCATTTAGGCCAGCGGTTCTCAACCTGTGGGTTGCGACCCCTTTGTAACAATAAAAATACATCCTGCATATCAGATATTTACATTATGATTCATAACAGTAACAAAATTACTGTTATGAAGTAGCAACAAAAATAATTTTATGGTTGGGGGTCACCACAACATGAGGAACTGTATTAAAGGGTCACGGCATTAGGAAGGTTGAGAACCACTGATTTAGGCAGAGAATGTCTTTAATTAAAGAATTGGAAGGCTGATCACTCGAATCTGAAAGTACTTTTGTTTATTGATCCACTATGTTGTAAATCATGGCTCTCTGAAGGTAAGAGTTACAGAATGTTTAGGACACAGACTGCCAGACAAGGACTCCTCTTTTTGCTAACTAATCAAATTGAGACAGACTCTCCCGTAAATCTACATATTTGACTTTGCCCAACCATAAGCGGCAAATATCCCATGTTGGTTTTTCCTGCCAATACATGTGAAAGAAAGAAAAGACTCTTCTTGGCATAACATTCCATTGTCCAACTAAACTGAAAACCTTTTCTGTTTTTTATAATTGAAAATAGCCTGACTGGGTCTCTCATCTTTTCTCTTCTATGAGAGGGACCCAATTCCAGCTCTCTTTGGAAGTTCTCTAAACTCTCTTTTTGTTCTTCTTAAATTAAAATCTGTCTTTGTTACCCTGAAAAGAAAAGAAAAAGAAGTGAGGTGGCACCTGTGGCTCAAGGAGTAGGGCGCTGGCCCCATATACTGGGGGTGGCGGTTCAAGCCCAGTCACTGGCCAAAACTGCAAAAAAAGAAAGAAAGAAAAAGAAGAAAAATAGCCTAGCTGGTGCAGAAGGCTTAATTATAATTCACAACATGGACTTATTAATCACTTGAAATTTAAACAAAACTACAGAAAAATTATTTAGACTTAAAAAATTTTCCTTCCCCACGTGTGTTTTTACCTTCACCAATACTATACAATTCCATAAGAGATTTTAGGTTTTGAGATATCTATAATTCATCACTCTCTCTTGAAAATGTTTGAGAAGACATAAAGTGAGCTATTTTTTTTTTTTTTTTGAGACAGTCTCACTATGTTGCCCCCGGTAGAGTGCCGTGGTATTATAGCTCATAGCATAACCTCCTGGGCTCAAGTGATTCTCTTGCCTCAGCCTCCCAAGTAGCTGGGACTACAGGTGCCTGCCACAACGCCCAGCTGTTTTTAGAGATGGGGTCTTGCTCTTGCTCAGGCTGTTGTCGAACTCATGAGCTCAAGAAATCTACCTGCTTCAGCCTCCCAGAGTACTAGGATTATAGGCATGAGCCACCATGCTCAGCCAAAGTGAACTATTTTTAAACAGAATGTAGAGGATTTTTAATCCTCTGATGGCACCAGTTCTAGATTTTGAGGGTAGCCCCTGCTGTTGCTGATGGTGAGCTGGTGACTGAATCCACCTTTGTCCCTCACCCTAACTACCTATTCCATCAGTTAGAGGCCAGAGAGGCAGGGAGCCTCTGTCAGGAGCCTGTGAGGGAAGAGACACAGAAGGAAGAATAGCCAGGCTTGGATTCAGGGTTTGCTGGTGCCTAGAGGATGCAACTTGGAAGCTCTAAGATAGGAGGAAGGGATTCTCTCTTCATAAGAAGACCTGGGCTTTGTGAAAAGGGATACACTCCAAACAGAATTAGGAGTCCCTCCCTTAATTAAATACTCAGTCCTTTTCCCATTCTTTATGATTAGCTTTGTAAGTAGAAGAAACAGGAGGGGGCGGCGGCTGTGGCTCAGTCGGTAGGGCGCCGGCCCCATATACCGAGGGTGGCGGGTTCAAACCCAGCCCCGGCTAAACTGCAACCAAAAAATAGCTGGGCGTTGTGGCGGGCGCCTGTAGTCCCAGCTACTCGGGAAGCTGAGGCAAGAGGATCGCTTAAGCCCAGGAGTTAGAGGTTGCTGTGAGCTGTGTGATGCCATGGCACTCTACCGAGGGCCATAAAGTGAGACTCTGTCTCTACAAAAAAAAAAAAAAGAAACAGGAGGGAAGTCTTTTCTCCCGTCCTCTCAATGTGTACCTGGAAACACAGGTACCAGTTGATGGACAATGTCCTAGGATGTGTTTAACTAGGTAACATGTCTTTGAACAAAAATGTGTTCATAGTCTATTGCACTCTTTCCCTTGGAACATTACCTCCACTCCTCCAAGTCATTAAATGCTCTTCTACAACATCAGTACATGACAGGGTCAAAATCATACTGTGTCTGTTTGAATTCAGGCCTTGGCTCTTAACTTGTATGCCATGGTGCCTGCAAGCCCAAGTGGCTGGGTTTTAGGATCTATGATAGGAACTCTGTGTCACCGCCTGTACTGGGAAGGTCTTCTGGGATTTTGTAATGGTATTTTCTGTTAGAGATAAGCATGGCAAAATGGAATGGGGACAAGGTCCAGGTTTCTGCTCCCAGGAGCTGAGACTGCTATGACCGAGGGCATTCTTCCAAACCAAATCTCCCAACTGAGAATTACCATAAACTACCCTCATCATTTCAAGGGGTGTGTGGGTTCCCAGAAAAGAACATTCATTACATGACAGAGGCAAGGAGCTGGAGTACAAAGAGCACTGGCCAAGTCGTTACATGTGTCCTAGGGTCTGATCTGTGAATGAGCCATCAGAAAGGGACGTGGAGGAAGATTTCTACTTAAATAGTAAAAGAGAGTCACACCTAAGGGATGTGGTGTAAAGTTCAGAATGAATAAACGGGTTGTGAATTCATAGATAAATAAATCTCCCCTTTCCTAGGGAGAAAACTTGGATCCTCTTTCCAGTAATTATAAATCTCAAAAAGCAGAAGACCTAGACCATGAGGCCAGTTACCTGCAAGTGTAAATGCCGTGTGTCAGTTTTAAAAACCAGTTTATTTATAATTTTTTTTTGTATTAAATATGTGTTGGGAGTCTGCTCCACTGGTGTTCACTGACTACCTGCTCTCCTTTCCTCCTTCCTCTCCTTCCACCCTGTAGCCAACTTCAGTGAATAGCAAACCCCAGCACCCTTGGGAGAAGGTCCGAAAGCCACTGTTACATTTCGCAGTTGCCTTGGGCCTTGGGGGTCAGTACCATTGGCTCATCAGTATCAGCCCAGTGATTGTACAGTGATCGTAGCTCACTGTAACCTTAAACTCCCGGGCTCACATCTTCAAATGAATTCTCCTTTGAACCTTTGCATGTGTTCATCCATTCAATAATTTAACAAGTATTTATTAAGGAATGACACTCAATTCCCCCCCCCTTATTACATATAAGTCTGTATGTTGACAGCAGAATGTGCTCAGAGAAAAAATGCTCAACTATGGATAGTGACTAGCCTGACTTTAAATTCATGATTACTAAACTTGGCCTGCCTCACATTCCTCCTGCCTTTTTCAAGCTCATTCACTTTCCCATTTTCTTAGATGAATACTTTTTACTTCGTGCCTGTAACTTCCAACATCTCCTAATTCATTTTCACCTCCATTGATGACTTTGCTTCCTATTTCAGTGGAAAATAAAAGCAATCAAAAAACAACTTCCAGAAACCAGAGGAGATGCTATGTCTACTAGCCTCTGTGCATATCCTGGTGACAGCCCCTCTAAGCTCTGCGTCTGACTCTCTCTCAGCCCCCTGCTCCTGCACCAACTCTTGCAGAGTTAGTCTGACTTTGCCAATGTTTCCACCAGACAGTGACCCCTTCACGGGGACCCTACCACCTCCCTGTGGCTTGAGCTGCTCCAACTCTGAGGAGCAGACTTGTTCCCCTACCACATGGCTGCCAGGCAAACCCATCCCTTTCCTCAGGTTACACAACTGGGAAAACTGACCCGTGGATGAAGAAAAGTGGTGTCCAGGAAGTGCTCATTTGGAGTTTTGTGGGGGGAATGACCTGAGGGACTGGTGTCCAGGAAGTGCTCATTTGGAGTTTTGTGGGGGGAATGACCTGAGGGACTGTCCTAGGGCAATTTTTCTGCCCTTCCCTGACCCCAGCAGGGAAGAATCAGTATAAATAGAAGCCCTGATGCCTGGCAGGCAGAGACTAACAGCTCTGCTCCACCAGAAATCAGGTGAGCAAATACTCCAAGGAGTAGTTGTTCTTTACAACTTACTCTGCTTTCTCTTTCAAACCAGCCTGTGATCTCCTTTTAGAAATACTTCTCATGTTTCTGACGTATCTCGTGTGAGTTCTGTGCTGGGCAGAGGGAACACGGGGGTAATTCTCAATGAACTGCAGGCTCCTCCAGGAAGGGCATTCCTGTCCTAACTCCCCTCTTTCTACACCTGGGCCACCTGAGATCCCCCCACATGGTCAGGGCTCAGGGCTGACCCCTGAGGGCTTGTGGCTCTGAGTAATGTCCCCCTGTAGGGCTTCCTAGATGAGCCACCAAGATCCAATGAGACCAGATGGATTTAAACAACCCGGATCCCCGAGGGATACAAATTCCAAGTGGGGATGTGCCAGTCTGGACAGTGACCGCCTGACCCTTTCCTCTCATTTCAGCACCATGAAGCTCCTCACAGGCCTGATTTTCTTTTCCTTGGTCCTGGGAGCCAGAGGCTTATTTTCATTCCTTAGTGAGGCTGCCGGAGGTAAGGCTGATGGAGGAGACACATCCTGGGACCTGAGGATTCACCCTGGAGGAAGGTCCCCATGTCTAGTGGCTGTGGGTGATCTGTGGAAGAAGCACAGGGAGGCAGAGCAGGAACAAGACTTCCCCGTCAGTAGCTCTCCAGCTGGCCAGGGAGGCCCTGACCCCTCCCTGTGGGGTTCCCAGCTCTAGGTCAGCAGTGGGTACTGTTCTCAGGTCAGGTCAGGTTCTGGGTGGCCCTGGGGTGCCGTGCTGCCCCCTGGTGGTGCATTGAAAGGCACAGACCCTGCTCAGGATCCCAGGAGGCAGGAAGCCTGCACAGTGAGTCTGGGAGGGAGAAGGAGCACAGGACATGGGAGAGAAACACCACCCCGACCTGATCAAGTGGCATGACGATGCTTCCTGAAGGCTGTCTGTAAACTTCCAGAGTTAGTTTCTGTGTTGCTACGGGACTGTAATGAACTGAGGGTGTGCTGGATGGCCCATCTCAGGCCCCTGAGGTTTTCTGAAATGTCTCCTTTGTCCTTAGATCAGTGTTTCTCAGGATGTGTTTTGGATCAATCTTATGTTCCAATGCTTATCAATGAACACACACTCCTGAGCCATCGGTGTGGTGGGGGGTGATCCAAGAACAACAAACCAAGCAGTATTTTGTGAAGAGGTTAAACCTTCAGTGACTGTCTCAGCTTGTTCTGCCGAATGTGACAGAACGTGCCAGGTGTCTGGGGGCTGCTGAGCAGATTGGGATGTTTAGATTTTTTGTCATTCACTTACTCAGAGAATGAAGAGTTGTCATTGACAGGTGACGCTAAGCTATCTGTTTTGGATAAAATACAGCCTGAGATATGGGTGTTCCTCCCTCCCTCGCCCCTTCCTTCATTCCTTGCTTTCCTCCTTCCTTCCTCCACCTTCTCCTGCTTGGATAATTTAAAGCAGCCTTCAGCCTAGCTCTGTCAGTGTCTCCCTTCCTGGCTAGATCGGTTTCTCCCCCTTTTGCAGCCCACTCTATAGGAAATGGGAACTGTCATACATCACATTCTGCAGGGAAATGAGTATTTTCTGATTTCATTTCAGAATACCTCAGAGGCAGGCATCTTCCCCCACTTTGGAGGTGAGAAGACTGAGGCTTAGAGCAGCTGAGTCCTTGGGTGTTAGCCAGTCAGCAGGGACCAGAGGTTTGAGGCCAGCTGTGCAGGAGGGCAAAGCTCTTGCCAGGTGGATACATCTGCCCAGCACCTCCTAGGGCTGGGTGGTTATGGATCTCAGCTGCAAGCTGGAGACCCCTGCAGAGCATTGCAAACTACCCACCCCTGGGACTCCCCAGCAGATGGTCTGTAGAGATGAGCCAGACTTGTGGCCTGGACTTTCCGCATAACCCCGGGTGATTAGGAAGCACAGCCCACACTGCAAGCTGATGCTTCCTCATGCGACCTACAGCCAGATGCCAACATCGCCTATATAGGCAGTTTTTAGGGACATTTATATCCCTAGCAGTCAGGGATATTCAACTCACGGTCATGTGCATTCAGTTTGCAAGGTTATATGTTTTAAGGGGTCAGGGCTGAAGTACTCTATGTCTGCAACCTTTCTCAGAACGTGGCTTGCATGTCACCACCTCACTGACGTATATGCCTGGATCTGACCATGTGCAACTTCATTCTATAACATTGGTTTGTCCCCCAAGCCTATTTATCCGGAGATATTTGTGATGGTTACCCTGGGAGATTGTGCTGCCAGCATCTAATGCATAGAGGCCAGAGATGCTGGTAAACAACTTAAGATTCTTGGGATCACCCTGAAAAACAATTACCTGGCCCATATTTCCATGGTGCAGTGGGTGAAGAATCCTATTCCACGAAGAGCCCTCCGTTCTCTCTCCCAAATACTTAGCTGGAATGCAGAGTTAGAAGTATCACATAGCACCAGAGTAGTCAGGCAGCAAGACACAGCACACAAATGGCCACCCACACAGCTCTCAGTTCACTCAAGTTCCCTGGAGAAGCCAACTAGGATTAAGGAATGTTCCTCCCAGCCCATGGTATCTGAGGCTGCTAGAGTCTCAGGCTCACATCTTCAAGTCAGTGCAATATTTTTCATTCTTGATTCCTCTCTAAGGTGTTGTCAGAGCCTTTAGATTCACCTGCTGTCCCTCTGTCTTTTCCTTTTCTTTCCAGGGGCTTGGGACATGTGGAATGCCTACTCTGACATGAAAGAAGCCAATTACATAGGTGCAGACAAATACTTCCACGCTCGGGGGAACTATGATGCTGCCCAGAGGGGGCCTGGGGGCGAGTGGGCTGCAGAAGTGATCAGGTAACTGGAGCTCCTAGGGATACCAGTGTGGGTGCCAGAGGTTTGCCTGCAGGGATGGACCCTGAGCACATTGCTGTAGGGCCTGGCCCCTCCTCATGCTCACCCTGTCCCTATCCATGCCCAGTGCAGATCCTGGGCTGCTGGTAGACCCAGAGCATGGCTGCCCCCAGAAAGCAAAAGGAAGGGCCGTGGAGTGATCCCCAGGCCTCTCCCTGTGGGTGCTGCCCTTTTTACATAAGGGTGCTGAGCCACGGCTGAGGACAGCTGACCCCTCCTTCCTTGATCTTCTGGGGCTCCTCTCTGAGCCCTGGGAAAGAGAAGCATGGAAGGATGGAGTCTTGCTTATTGGCCTGGGAATAATGTCCTTGTCTGCCTCCATCACAGCGATGCCAGAGAGAATATCCAGTCATGGATGGGCCGTGGAGCAGAGGACACGATCGCTGATCAGGAGGCCAACAAATGGGGCCGGAGTGGCAAGGACCCCAATCACTTCCGACCTGCAGGCCTGCCTGACAAGTACTGAGTTTCCTGGTCACTCTGCTCTCAGGAGACTGGGCCGTGAGCCCCTGAGGGCCAGGACACAGGGTTATTGTTTTCTGTGTACACAGAACTTGTAGAGGGCAAGCAATAGGTATCTAATAAATGCTTAGGAGATGGAATTTGTTGCAACTGTGTGTTATTCCTTGTGGTAAGAATTGCCTGTTTGATAGGGAGGGCCGGTCCACGGACACCCATGTGTAGGTGTAATGTGTGCTTGGGTGTTTGGGTGTAGGAAAGACAATCTTGGCAGTCACACCAATCGTATGCATATACCAACCCTCCCTGAATCAGATTCTCTTCCCTCTCCAGGTCCCTGTGCTTACTTTGTTGCTATTTCTGGGCCTTTCCCTCTCCAGGCCCCTTTATTCCCTATCAATCAGGTCTTGTTACCTTGCCCTCCCCCAGCACACCCCCTCATCTCATAAATGCTTCAGAGATTGAATGTATTGAAACTGTCTGTTAGCTTTGTGGTAGGAAGTGTCTCTGTGGTGTGAGGGGTGCTCAGTGAACACCCAGATGGAGGTGGAGCCCAGGCCCGTGTGTTAGGCACGGGGAGACAATCACTGTGGTCGGTCACACAGCACGTCCCAAGCCTGGGTCAACGTCGTGATGAGTTCCGTAGTCCCCTAAGGCAATCCCGGGAAATTGGGCAGCATCCTAGCCCTTCTCCCTTTGGGCAACTTCCCAGTGAGTTCTGAGGCCCCCCAACTGCTGCTTAGTGACTTCAACTGCACCCCTGCAGTGTTCCGTCCACACATCAGTGGGAGGTTTCGGATTTGTTAGCTTTGGCTTGTGGCACCCAGCAACTTTTTTCTGCCACCCCGTGGACTACAGCCACACACCCTCCAGCAAGATGCCAATCTCAGCCTGTGACCGACCCTTTCCCAAACTTGTTTCTTCCTGTGTGTCCTCTTTATCCTTTAGTCACTGATCCTCTGTTACCAGTTAATAACTCTGTGTGAAAGCCTCTATGTCTGTGGCAACACGGATCAAATGTCTCTCATGTTTCACCCACCCACCTCTTCCCCTGTCACCCTGAGGCCTCCCCAGTTGCTTTGCTGCTATTCCCAGCCTCCCTGTGTCCAGGCATTTGCACTGTCCAATCAGTGCTGACTTGACTATCCCCTTCTCTGCCTCAGACCTTGTCCCTCAGTGTCCTGTTTCCAGTAGGCTTTGGGAAGCCTAATCCCAAAAGCCCTGGCAACTCATACGCTGGTCTCACCAACACTAGCCCCTATTCCTGATCCAATTTTTTTTTGACACAGAGTTTGAAGCCGTCACCCTCGGTAGAGTTCCATGGCATCATAGCTCACAGAAACCTCCAAGTCCTGGCCTCAAGCGATCCTCTTGCCTCAGTTTTTCTATTTTTAGTAGAGATGGGGGTCTCGAATTTTGCTCTGTCTGGTCTCAAACCCGTGAGCTCAGGCAATCCACATGCCTCAGCCTCCCAAATTGCCAGGATTATAGGCGTGAGCCACTGCACTGGCCTCCTGATCCAATTTTTTAAAAGTTTCTTTTGATTCTACCTAAAGAATGGCTCTCACATGAGTTTCTCTCCTCTTTATTGCCACTGCCTTTGAATTCAGATTTAGGCAAAAATTCCACTTCTGGAAGAACCTTCCCAGTAGCCACAAGCCACATTCTAGGAGAGTTGGTGGCTCCCAATCCCTTGGGTCACATTTGCTGGGGCATCTCTACCCCTCTTCCCAGAGCTGGTTTCATGTGTCTGTTCCCTGTTGGACTGCACGCCGCTGTGACATGACTGACATTTGAACAGTAATTTACAGTTCATAAAGACACGTTTGTATCCCTTCTCCTGTGTAGCTTTTCATTCACTTGACAATGTTTATTTTGCCAAGGGGGAGGTGAGATATGTGGACAGATATAACACAGTTTAGCAAGAGCCTAAACAGAAGCACATACAGGTGACACGCTAAACTCTACCAGGGCACGGGAGGCTGGAGGCCGGTGCCTAGTAACCCAATAACTGTTAACTTTTTATTACAAATGCAGGACTATGCTCTCCACAAAGTATATAGGCGAAAAGCCTATATAAAAAAACCTTTAAATAAGATTCATTCTGAGAGAGCAAGTTACCAGTCTTTTGTGAGTAGGAAAAAGAAAGAACTGGATAGAACCCCTTAAATGAGTCAGGATTTTGTCACATAGAAGTGATTGAAAAGCCTGATCTCATGGAGGCAGCCCTGCAAACAGGTTCCTGTATGTCTCAGGAATTTCTAGACTACTCAAGATGGATGACTGCCCCCCGATGGTCTGTTAAAAGGTCAAGCATTCAATCAGCTTCTTTCCCCGTGGAGTTTTGTTTTCTGGTTTAGTTTTAATTAAAAAGTATAAGAATAATTTTAGTCCAAAGTAGTAGAATGTTTTTCAGTTAATCAGTACACATGTAGGTGCCGGGCCATGTTAGGCCTGGTTATGAGGTGGTTAGGAGGATGAAGTCATACGGTTATTGATTAATAGTGTGTGTGTGCAGTGCTGCCTAGATAAGCATATTGGAATAAAGAAAAAATGCTGCATGCCAAGAGAGAGCTGCAGTCTTTCCTTCTTTCAATATTTCATTGCAAGTTTCATTCTTTGCAACGCCTGCCAATGGTCAATTAACACAACAAAGTATTTACATGTTTTATTTGATCCAAATCACAGAGAATCTTTGCAGGTCTCGGCCTGAAGACACTGAAGTTTAGAGGTGCATGTTTAGGGCCTTCTCCAAGTTCACCCTTTAAAGCTTGGGGCTTTGTGCAAACTGCACAGGCCTCAGGCAGCAGGATGGTTTATTAGGAAAAGTCACACCAGGGAGGGGATTAATAACACTGATACTATGTCACTAAACTCAGGCTTTGCTCACCAGGATGAGATATAAACAGTGCCTACATCACTACAGTCATGGACTAACTCAAATGTCCAGATTGATAATAAGTGGGGAGTCACCATCAGGAACAGCCTATTACCCGGGCACCCCGGGAACATGGCAATCTGGGTCGACATCCTCTGTCCTGAGACACGGTGGTCCTGACCCCTCTGGGGAGAACCAGTGGGCAACAGGTGGGAACTCTCCAGGCCTCTCTTGCTGCTTCTGTTCCTTCCACTGGACCTGGTTTGATTGGAAACCACAGCTTGCTCCTCTCAGCACGCAGAGCTGTGCTGTGTCCTGTCATTCAGGAAGGTTAGTGACATCAGGTTCCTACTGAATGAAGGGCGGGGAAAGGCGGGTTTGAGCTGTGGCTCCATCTCCAGTTACTGCTCCTGACAGGAGGGGAGATTCCAGCCCCATGTCCTGCACATGTCCTATGGGACTGAAGGGACAGACCCGGTGGAATGGCAGCAGGTGGGCAGTGGCTGAGAAGGCATTGGACCGTAACCCACCAGGGCTAAGTGCAGAGCACATCCAAGAAACAAAGGCTGGGATGAGGAACAAACCAGGGTCTGAAACTCAGAAACTGCTTGGAAGTAGATCCCAAGGGTTTGGCCTTTGTTCTGAAAGCAGAGGGGAGCTGCTGGAAGTTTCTGAATGGGAAGTGACCTGATGGAGGCTGTGCCACAAGAACAGGATTTTGGCAAGTAGGATGACTCCATATTTATTTATTTATTGTGAGACAGAGTCTCACTTTATCACCCTGGGTAGGGTGCTGTGGCATCACAGCTCGCAGCAACCTCAAACTCTTGGGCTAAAGCAATTCTCTTATTTCAACCTCCTGAGTAGCTGGGACTACAGGGCCCTGCCACAACGCCTAGCTATTTTTAGAGAGGAGGTATTGCTCTTTCTCAGGCTGGTCTCAAATCTGTGAGCTCAGGTAATCCACCCTCCTTGGCCTCCCAGAGTGCTAGGGTTACAGGCGTGAGCCACCTCACCCACCCTGACTTCCTATTTAAATCTGGGAACACGCAGGGGTGGGTAGCAAGTTGAAGGAGGCTCAATTAGTCCCTAGAGCTATCGATTCTACGTCTTGGCCAGGATGTCAAGTATTTTATCTTCATTGCACTTTTGGTGTGTAGCCAGGTTTGTGAATTACCCGAAAGGGTAATACCTAATACTGATTGGCGGCTGAGGTGACCTCAGGTTCAGAAGTGAAGAGAGGTTGGGCAGGTGGTTCACAGCTATGCTCTAAGCACTGGGAGGGGTTGAGGTGGGACAATCACTTGAGCCCAGGAATTGGAGGCAACCCAGAGCAACACAGCAAAATACCAAGGCCCACTCTCTACAAAAACAAAGAAACAAACAACCCCTCCTAAAACTTAGAACGACAAAATAACTTCCCAAGGTCATTTAGTTAAAGACCAGATATTCAAACCCTGCAGTCTGCCTCAAAGCACAACTATGAAGCTGCTATCTCCCTATAGCCCTGTTAAACAGCAGTCGGATCTGGAAACAAAAACAAAAGTGGGACAGCCATGAATCAGTCTGTGTACTGGCCCATGGACCTGTTAGGAATGAGACCACACGGCAGGAGGTGAGTGGCAGTGGGCAAGCAAAGCTTCATCTGTGTTAACAGCCGCTCCCCAGCCCTGGCATCACTGCCTGAGCACCACCTTCTCCAGTCAGAGGTGGCATTAGATTCTCTAGGAGTGCAAACCCAGCTGTAAACTGCACATTAAGTTGTACCATCTAAGTTGTACCATCCTTATGAGAACCTGATGCCCCCTCACCACTGCCCGTGGTCTGTGGAAAAATTGTCTTTTATGATGTTGAAGGAAGATGAGGCCCAACGGAGAGAAAGAGCACCCAAACACCACGTTTATAAGAGAAAGGGCTTTATTCACCAGGCGGGAGCTTACGGCAGAAGAATTCCAAATGGCCACGCTTCCCGACTGGCTTGGTCTTTCCCTTTTTATTGACAGTCAAAAGTTCCACCCCACAGCTACCCTTTTCAGTTTGGCCAGTTTGAATCAAGTGGGAGATGCTATTCCAGCCCCTACGGAACTACAGGATTTCACAGAACTTGCAAACTTCCAAGTTCCAGGAAGTTAAGTTTACAAATTCCTAAGAGCTGAGTCACCAGGAGAGGACCCTACAGGTGTATCCTTGTGGTCTCCTTGAGAAGACCTGTTCTCCTAGACCTCACCCTTCTCAGGTATCCTCTCTCAATGAAACTGGTCCCTAGCGCCAAACATGTTGGGGACCACTGGTCTAGAACTTTGAGGCAAGTGAAAAATACAAGTTATACTTGAAAACACTGAATTCAGAGACTATCCAATTCAAATCCAATTCAAAAGGGATTTTTGTTTGTTTGCCTCAGAAAAGAAATTCAGATGATCTGGGCGGCGCCTGTGGCTCAGTGAGCAGGGCGCCGGCCCCATATGCCGAGGGTGGCGGGTTCAAACCCAGCCCCGGCCAAACTGCAACAAAAAAATAGCCGGGCGTTGTGGCGGGCGCCTGTAGTCCCAGCTACTCGGGAGGCTGAGGCAGGAGAATCACCTAAGCCCAGGAGTTGGAGGTTGCTGTGAGCTGTGTGATGCCACGGCACTCTACCGAGGGCGATAAAGTGAAACTCTGTCTCTACAAAAAAAAAAAAAGAAATTCAGATGATCTGATTTGTTTGTTTGAGTTTATTACACTAGACATTTCTCTCTGTACTTTTTCAGCAAGTGAGAATTGCTGTAACGTGCCCTGGGAAGGTCTGTCAGGAAATGATTACGCAATCATGCCAGTTCCTGCAATCCGTTTGCTTGGGATTTCCTCTGGGCCCTTTGTTAGTTGCTGTGTAATGACTAAAGCTGACAGTGAAGGCAGGCCTCCCCCTTTCCCTCAGGAGAGATCCACATTCAACATAATCTAGTATAACCCCGATTCATACAGCTGATGCCAGTGGAAGTTTTCCGCACCACCCAAAATTCTAGGCAGCTTTGTGAAGCCTGCTTTCCCGATCTCTTCAACTCACCTGGTCACATCATAGCTAGGTGTCATGCATAAGTATAATAGCAATTTGTTTTTTGGGTTTTTTTTTTTGAGACAGAGCCTCAAGCTGTCCCCCTGGGTAGAGTGCCATGGCCGTGGCATCACAGCTCACAGCAACCTCCAACTTCTGGGCTCAAGTGATTCTCCTGCCTCCGCCTCCCAAGTAGCTGGGACTATAGGCACCCGCCACAATGCTCGGCTATTTTTTTTTTGGTCGCAGTCATCATTGTTGTTTGGCGGTCCCAGGCTGGATTCAAACCCTCCAGCTCATGTGTATGTGGCTGGCGCCTTAGCCACTTGAGCCACAGGCACCGAGCCTATAATAGCAATTTGTATCTATGTTCTCTGGTTGTATTATAAATTAAAAAAAGAGTTGAACTGTTGACTGTATCTGATGTTTTACTCATGCCACAAAGCTTTTACCCCACACCTTCCTGCAAATTGATCACAACAAACCTCCTGCCTGTATTCTGTTCAATAAAAACTTTAGTCATACCTCATATTTATTATTAATATAATATGCTATGTGAATGTACAGGGACCTTGTAAATGATAATCTAGCTTGAATAAAACAAGTGCTTGCTACAGTTTTTATTACCACTCGGCTTTCTTTTATTATGGCTTTTTAATGTTTTTGAGGCAGAATCTCACTTATTAACCCTCGGTAGAGTGCTGTGATGTCATAGCACACAGCAACCTCCAAATCCTTGGGCATAGGCGATTCTCTTGCCTCAGCCTCCTGAGTAGCTGGGACTACAGGTGCCTGCCACAACACCTGGCTATTTTATTCTTGTTGTTGTTGTTGCAGTTAGGCTGGGGCTGGGTTTGAACCCACTACCCTCTGTATATGAGGCCAGCGCCCCACTCACTGAGCCACAGGCGCCACCTGGCTTTTTAATAATTTTTTAAAGTGCATAATTCTTTTTTTTTTTTTGTGGTTTTTGGCCAGGGCTGGGTTTGAACCCGCCACCTCTGGCATATGGGACCGGCGCCCTACTCCTTGAGCCACAGGCGCCGCCCTAAAGTGCATAATTCTTTCAGGCTACTCTGTTCAAAAAAGATTTGAAATATCACATTTTCAGTAATTAACTAATCAGTTGTACATAAGTTCAGATCAGAAAATCAAATAAATACTGGACAGATATTTTAAATTAGCTTAATTTAGATATGGGGCCATTTTGTTTAAATATCCACTATTAATCTTTACTGTTTTACATATTTACATGTGTTAATTCCATTACATAAGTTCATTATTTCAGTAATTTCTAGACTGCCTCAGACAAGTTAGAAAAAAAAAAATTCAACTCCAGTAAATGATCGATAACACTGTCTTCATGTGACCAGGATGAGAAGCTTCTATTCCCAACAATAGTAGGAGAAGAATTTCCCCAAGAAAAGACTTTCGGTACTATTTCCTTGTCCCCACCAGTGACAAGGAAATAGTACTGAAGTTCAGAGTAAGACTACACAGCTGTGAACATTCACATTCTGATTCTGGCAAACAAAGACTGACTCTTTCCGAAATCCAATTTTGGTTGAGAAATGCTAAGGTCACATATTGCCACACATGCCAAGATGAGCCTCCAAAAGGCGAGATTTTTGGTGTGGTGTGGTGGCTTTCCTCCAATAGCAAATACATTCAGAACTTTCAGGAGCATTATTCAGTTTTTCTCAAAATGTTATGACATCCAGCTGAATCTTCTTCCACTAGGCCTGCTGAGACCAGAGAAACCAGAAAATGAAAATCACATTTTTCAAGCATGCTTTATATCAAGGCTCTGAAATCCCCCCTAAAAAGAAATTTGTTAGTGTTTGTTATTCACAGAAAATTAAAAAACCTACAGAGACTTAAAGGACTCGAAAAGTTGGCTGATTTAAAGCACAATGAACAGAATGAAAAGGTAACCTATGAAATGGAAGAAAATATTTGCAAATCATATAGCTGATAAGCATCTAATATCCAGAATATGAGAGAATTTCCTCAGCAACAAAAAATAAAGAGACTGATTCGAAAATAAGCAATGGTTTAGATAGGTAATGCTCCAAATTTGATATACAAAGAGCCAATAAGCACATGAAAAGATGCTCAACATCACTACTTATTAGGGAAATGCAAACGAAAACCACAATGTGATATTCTCTCACATCCATTAGGATAGCTACTATAAAACAAAAAACAAAAAAATGGCAACAACAATAAAACTAAACAAATGGGACTTCATTAAACTGAAAAGCTTCTGTACAGCTAAGGAGACAACAACCAAAGCAAAGAGACAACCTACACAATGGGAAAGGATATTTGCATATTTTGAATCAGACAACAGCTTGATAACTAGGATCTATAGAGAACACAAATTAATCCACATGAAAAAAGCCAACAATCCCATATATCAATGGGCAAGAGACATGAATAGACCCTTCTCTAAAGAAGATAGACGAATGGCTAGCAAACATATGAAAAAATGTTCATCATCCCTATCTATTAGAGAAATGCAAATCAAAACCACCCTGAGATACCATCTAACCCCAGTGAGAATGGCCCACATCACAAAATCTCAAAACTGCAGATTCTGGCGTGGATGTGGAGAGAAGGGAACACTTTTACACTGCTGGTGGGACTGCAAACTAGTACAACCTTTCTGGAAGGAAGTATGAAGAAACCTCAAAGCACTCAAGCTACACCTCCCATTTGATCCTGCAATCCCATTACTGGGCATCTACACAGAAGGAAAGAAATCCTTTTATCATAAGGACACTTGTACTAGACTGTTTATTGCAGCTCAATTTACAATTGTCAAAATGTGGAAACAGCCTAAATGCCCACCAACCCAGGAATGGATTAACAAGCTGTGGTATATGTACACCATGGAATACTATTCAGCCATTAAAAATACATCCTTCATATTAACCTGGATGGAAGTGGAAGACATTATTCTTAGTAAAGCATCACAAGAATGGAGAAGCATGAATCCTATGTACTCAATTTTGATATGAGGACAATTAATGACAATTAATGACATGATGGGGGTGGGGAAAGGAAGAGCAGAGAGAGGGAAGGAGGGAGGGGTGTAGGGCCTTGGTGTCTGCCACATCTTTTGGGGGCAAGACTCGATTGCAAGAAGGACTTTGCCTAACAAATGCAATCAGTGTAACCCGGTTTCTTCGTACCGTCAATGAATCCCCAACAATCAAAAACAACAACAACAACAAAAACCTCCAGAGAATAACAGTGTTAGCCTAGGTATGGAGATATTAGAACCCTTGTGCACTGTTGGTAGGAATGTATAATGTGCAGTCTCTCTGCAAAACTTATGTTGGATCCTCAAAAAATTAAAAATAGAATTCCCATATGATTCAGTGTGTATACACTTTGGGGTGTATACACAAAAGAATTAAGAGCAAGGTCTCTTGGCTTGGCACACATAGCTCAGTGGTTAGAGCGCCAGCCACATGCACTGGGGTTGGTGGGTTTGAACACTACCCGGGGTTGCTAAAAAACAACGACAACAACAAAAAATAGCTGGGCATTGTGGCAAGTGCCTATATAGTCCCAGCTACTTGGGAGGCTGAGATAAGAGACTCACTTAAGCCCAAGAGTTTGAGGTTGCTGTGAGCTGTGATGACACAGCCTTCTACTGAGGGCAACATAGTGAGACTCTGTCTCAAAAAAAAAAAAAAAATCAAGGTCTCACAGAGATACTCCTACAGTCATGTTCACAGCAGCATTAGTCACACTATCCAGGAAGCAGAAGCAACCCAAGTGTCCATCACTAGATGATGGATAGACAAAACGGGGCCTATACAGACAATGGAGCATTATTCGGACTTCAAAAAGAAACCTCGGCACATGCTACAAGATGGATGCAACTCACGGACATTACGCTAAGTGAAATGAGCCAGTCACAAACAGATAAATACTGGTATGAGTCCAGCGGGTGAGGTATTGAGAATAGCACATTCATAAAACAGAAAGTAGAAGGGTGGTTGTCAGGGACTGTGAGTAAGGGGATGAGGAGTTGCTGTTTAATGGGTGTGGACTTTCAGTTGTGCAAGATGAAGAAGTTCTGGAGCCTGGAGGCACAACAGTGAATGTACCAAATTGTGTTTCTTACCACGTTTTAACAACAAAAACAAAAAACATTTGAGAAAATTAGGGTTTCTGGTACCAGTAATATTTTCCAAGAATCAAGAACACACCAGATTTGGGCATTCACATCAATCCAAACAGTGTCTTGGTCATGATTATGAATGAAGTGAGATCAGCCTCAGCGTCCCATGGGAGTGAGGGGTCAGGATCACACAATCTCTACAACTACCTCTGAACGTCTGCGGGGTTCTGCAGGAACCCTCCTCCACCAAGGACAGGGCATGACAAACTGGTATTACCTCTGCCTTTTCTCGGCGATCCTCAGGATATCACAGGTTCTGGTAAACTTCTCTGACAACTCAAGGGCCAGACCACATTCCTGTAGTAGTGACCAGGCCCGATCTGGGCCCAGGGCCTTCGCTAACAGGAGTGCCACATTCTCCACCTTGATGGGGGAAGGTCCATCACTGAGGTTCCCATTTAATGACACCGGGTGGGGGCTGGCCTTGTGCTCTTGCTCTGTATGAGATGAAGGAGAAGCTTCCATTCCTCCACAGTCTCTGGGATCCATCCTAGACACAGAGAAATCACATTGGTTCTGACCACTTGGAGCACACTGCCTGAGTACAGGAGATGGTCCAAAGCCCTTCTGAAAATATTCAAGTCCAAAAATAAAAACATTCAAGAATATAATCTCATCGCCCTAACGCAAAGTTGTTTTCTGAAAATTTGTTGCATAAATGGTTCATGATGAAGAGAAGCCACAAAGTTAGCTTCAAAATTCTTTCAGTCACTCCTTAAGTAATTGCCCACGGCATACTCTACCCTAAGTACTGAATATGTCATGAGGAATAAAACAGACACAAACCCTGCACTCTTGTAGAGCTTACGATCTAGTATAAGAGACAGAACTTAAACACACGGATAAGTGTAAACTATGCTAAGCACTGAGAAGGAAAAGAACAAGGAACCATCAGAGAGAATGGCTGCCTTTGTTTGGAGGATTTGAGAAGGGAAGTGGGGGCTGGGGCTGGAGAGAGGGAGAGAAAGAGTGACAGCGATTGATCTGGCGGGATTTGAGTTCTTTGTTTGAGGGACACAGGCAGCCTGAGGCGACTCCTCTGTGAGGGACCTATGGGAATGAATCAGAAAATGTCACTGTCCTTCCTGTCTCCAGCTCCTGCCAGGGATCTCCCCTGGCCAAACCACAAGCGAAGGGCTCAGTCAGTGCCGTCTATACAAGTCAGCTTCCTAGGGCAGAGAGAAGGATGGAAAATGGCTCTGTAGGAGCCAACGGCAGCACCCACCCAGCTGCCAAGGGTTCATATTTGTAGTTGAAGGACGTAGGACAGCTAACCCCTATCCATGTTTTCCTTAGAGTATGATAATGATGTGAAGGCTGTCATCCTAGTCTCTCCCAGGACTCGAAGTCCGTTGCTGACAAAGGCTCTAGATCAGCGGTTCTCAACCTGTGGGTCACGACCCACAAGAACTGTATTAAAGAGTCGCGGCATTAGGAAGGTTGAAAACCATTGCTCTAGATATTTCAAGGGACCAGAAGGGCAAGGTGAAAAGACATGAAGAGGTGTGGCATCCTAAGGCTACCTTTGATTCTATACAGATTTTGAAAAATTTCATCTACAAATGGTTTATATTATACAGATGTGACCAGTTTACAGAGGAGTTCGACCTTAGGGGGTTTTTGACTTCAAGTGGCTTTGTTTTCCTACACTCTGCTTTCTACTGTGATCTAAGGAACCCTCTTCTCTATAACATTTAGGTCATTTTTTATTAGGAACAGTCACTACAGTCCTGTTCCAAGTTCTAATATCATATGCGCTTTAAAGCCCATCTCCCCCATTTTTGGCTAGACAACAGCTGGGCACATGGAGGTTGAGGGCTCAGAGAGCGCTTTCAACAGTTTCCCCTGTGCCGGCACCTTGGAGGAGGGTGGGGACAGTCGAATCCTGAGGTGTCTCCATCACTCTGCTGGCTTCTCAGGTTGGAGAGGAGAGAGAGATAAAGCAGGGTCTAGCCATTTGGGCTTCATCCCACTTTGCTGTTTTAACTGATGCTGATATTTTCTGCGGACATGGGGTTTCCCCAGAGATGGCGCACATGGCTGTTTCTGATGTAAAATCCAGGCCCCTGGATAAGAGACCTCCCCAGAGAACAGCTGTATTCACAACTGCTCCTGACAGTGGTCCATGTCCCAAGCCCCTCTCTGGGTAGGATTTTGCCTTATCTGGTCCAGCCACTGACTTTATTCTCACCTCAGTGGTTTTTCCAGTGAACCCACCAGAATGGCTGAGGGCCTCTTATCTTGCTCAGGGCTGCAGAGATCTCTACTGGCCTGTTCTGCTCCATCCTTCAGAAATCCGTCAACAAGGAGCAGGTGCCAGATGTTCCCACGTGTCTCACACTGGGCAAACTCTCTCAGGAACTCCCTTACCACACTCCCCACTAATGTGACTGGGGCACCAGAATAAGACTGTGGTTTTTCAGCTTAGTGTGTACCCAGCTAAGGTTTGAGAAGGCATTATTCTTTTTTTTTTAGGCACTCCAAATCTAAATGAAGAAATCCGCTATCTCCATAAATACTGTACTTCCTGCAGACTGACAACCCTACCATCTCCCTGCCATCCCTCTCCTTAGTCCTCTCTTTACATGGACCAGAGGAGAAATGGGATGAGGAGGCAGTTGGTTGCTAAAAGCCTGCGTGCTACCCTGTCATAAGCCTTGAGGGCTTAGAGATCTGGCACTATTTGGATGTTCTCTCTAGGATGCGGGGTACTTGGAGACTCTGTCCTCAGCTGTGGGCAACAGGAAAAAGTATCACTCAAAAGCAGCCTGCTTTTCAAACTTGGGTGCCAAAACAGCCCTCTTGCAATCCTCTACTTGTGGGGGAAAAAATCTAGGTCAACTCTCAGAAAGGAGCATGCTTTGTGTATAGGCAAATTCATTATTTACAGAGTCCTGTCAAACCACCCTGTTTAAAACATAGGTGCAAAGCCTCTAGTCCATGACCCACTTGTACCTTCTCTGAAAGGGCCTGGGGAATTTACGGCCACTCCAAGCTGAGCCCAGTGTGCCCTGTGCCTACATAAGCAGACCTGTGGGAGTATGCAAGGCACTGCGATCTTCACTTACTTGTGTGCAGGACTGGACTTAGTACTGTCCAAATAGTGCCATGCTTTTCTCCAACATAGAATTCTTTTTTTTTTAGACAGAGTCTCACTATGTCATCCTTGGTAGAGTGCTATGGTGTCACTGCTCACAGCAACCTCAAACTCTTGGGCTTAAGCAATTCTCTTGCCTCAGCCTCCCCAGTGGCTGAGGCTACAGGTGCCCACCACAATGCCTGGCTATTTTTTGTTGTTTGTTGTAGTTGTCATTGTTGTTTTAGCTGGCCAGGGCCAGGTTCGAACCCTCCAGCCCCAGTGTATGTGGCTGGCGCCCTAACAACTGAACCATGGGCGCTGAGCCCACAGAGTCCTTTAAAAGACTCAACTGCTTACCTTTCTTTTTTTTTTGAGACAGAATCTCAAGCTGTTGCCCTTGGTAGAGTGCCATGGTGTCACAGCTCACAGCAATCTCCAATTCTTGGGCTTAAGTGATTCTCTTGATTCAGCCTCCCAAGTAGCTGGGACTACAGACACCTGCCACAATGCCTGGCTATTTTTTGTTGCAGTTGTCATGGTTGTTTAGTTGGCCTGGGCTGGATACGAACCCGCCAGCCTCGGTGTATGTGGCTGGCGCCGTAACCACTGTGCTACAGGCACCGAGCCTAAGTTTACTTTTTTCAAAATTTTATTTTCAGCTGGCCCAGGCTGGGTTCAAACCGGCCACCCTGGGTGTATGAGGCTGGTGCCCTAACCACTGTGCTACGGGAGCTGAGCCATGCTTACCTTTCTGATAAAGATGCTTGCAAAACTCATTTGTCCATTCATTCATTCATTTGACATATATTTAATGAACTCCTAGTACTGACTATTCTAAATCCCAAAGGCAATGAGTTAAAAGTTCCTTTGAGCCACAGGTGCCACCCTACCCTGATTTCTTTAAGATGAGCTATATAACTTCATTCTTTATCTGTTTTCTACAACTCATATAACATAGAATTAATTCTCCCCTGAGGTTGTAGCAGAACTCTCTTGAAAAGTCATTTGGCATCAGCAGGAAACATTGGGGAAGAGAAATCTTTGACAGTCACTTCAATGTATCTAATACTTATTTGGCTCCCTAAAGATGTCTGTGTCTCCTTGCATCAAAAAGATATCTTACTGACACAAGTAGCTTTGAAGGTGTTATTTCACCTAAATCAACAAATGGTGTGTCATTATGGGCTGATAAAATTGAGATCTGAGAATAGTGACTTGACACTGAGCCTAAATTTGAACCAGGAAAGTGGAACTCAGATTAAGCTCTATTTGGGTCTTTATAGGGAGTCTGTCTGCCTCTGCAAAGTTGTTTCTAACCAGCTCAGAATAATGCTGTTGAAAAGTTTTTATTCTGAGCAATGCTGTAGTCATTGAAAGGTAGAATCATTATGGAGTTTTGCTTTGTTTTGTGTTCTGTTGTAGTCATTGCTATTACTGCTGGCTTGTGGCTTTTGCCAAAAGTCATTGGGTGTATGTCCGTGAAATCCAGATGCAGTCTTACCTGCGAGCCACCAGCAGCAGTTGGGTAAGAGGAGAAACATGGCAGATCTATTAAATGATTGTTTTTCAGATTGATAGTTGAGTTAGAATTGTATGTGGCACTGATCATCTTTCTTTATGACACTTGCAGTCCAGTGGACAGCATTTTCCCACATTCCTGGACCAGAGGCAGCCTGGAGGCATGAGCACGAGAAGAAACCACCCAGGGGCTTAGCAGGTTGCCATGCCTAAACACTAGGAAAGTGCTGCCCTCTCCAGGATAAACATAAGCAAAGGCCTGCTCTCTGGAAGCTCAGAGCAGCTGTGTAAATGTGTTTTCTTTGAAATATGCAGTCCATTATTATTATCTATGGTCACCAGGCTGTGCAATAGATCTTGAAAACTTATTCCTCTTGTCTAAATGAAACACTGTGCCCTTTGGTCACTATGTTCCCTCTTCCCTATAGCCTCTGGTAATCAGTATTCAACTCTACTTCTAGAAGTTCGACTTTTTGAGATTCCACATGTAAAGGAAATCACGCACTGTTTATCTTTCTGTGCCTGGCTTATGTTACTTGCATAATGTCTTCTGGGATCATCCATGCTGTTGAAAAGGACAGAATTTCTTTCCTCTTTAAAGCTGTACTGTATAAATTTAAAATGGTCTCACTTTTTAAAAAAGATAGATATGCCAAAAAAAAAAAAAAAACAAAAGTACTACTATCATGCTAAGAGCTGGAAGACCTGATCCGGAGGGTGGTCACCCTCTGGTTAAGCTGCCTTGTGAAAAGATGGTTCTTTCTCACAAAGGGCCCCCAAAACACTGGGATCATAGAAATGCAGATTGCATTCTTCTGCAATCTTTCTGGGCTGGCCAAGAAAGTACAAGAAATCAAATCTTATAATTGGCCCCTTTTCACACGTGCATCTTAGGAGAATGAGAAAGAAAATACTGTCTTGAAATGAAAAGGACATGACTGAATAGTGGAAGAGAGAACTGGAATAAGCAAATCCAGATGTTTTAGCTAAGACAACTTTTTTATATTTCAGTGAAACTCAGACACACTCAAATCAGAGTTTGGTATTGGCTTGTGGTTGTTTTGCCAAGAAATTAAGCTTAGGAACTTGCAGGTGTCCCTGAGCTGCTATTAAACTGGACTGCCTCAAAAATCTTGGGGGAAGTAGGTGGCATATGAATAATCAGTAAATAACTAACCCCTTTCTAGAAAAACTGGAAGAAAAGCAAAAACAGTAGTGTTGACTTCCTCATATTGATTGTTTGCTTTTACTTTGTATCGTCCCTCCCATTCTCCTTTTACTGCCAGGATGCTGGGTGACCTTTCTGTGTTCAATTACTCAAAAGAAACATGCAAGAAATGGATGCCAGGGGAAGAGAGAGCTCTCTATCCCCGAAATGTCTCGTCAAAATAACATGCTCCTTTCTCTTTCTGTAAGATAGGTGATGCTTGTTTGAAATGAACAGAAAGTAAAACGGAGAAAGCCTGTGGCTCTGAGGACAGAGAAGGTGGAATAGGATGAGGAACAGCGGCAAAAATGTACCTCTTGGAGGAAGAGGCTTAGTGTGGTTCTTTGGAATATAGTGGTCCCTAACTGGTACAATCTTGGGAACTCTTTTTTTTTGGAGACAGAGCCTCAAGCTGTCACCCTGGGTAGAGTGCTATGGCATCACAGCTCACAGCAACCTCCAACTCCTGGGCTCAAGCGATTCTCCTGCCTCTGCCTCCCAAGTAGCTGGGACTACAGGCGCCCACCACAACACCCAGCTATTTTTTGGTTGCAGCTGTCATTGTTTGGTGGGCCCTGGCTGGATTCGAACCCACCAGCTCAGGTGTATGTGGCTGGCGCCTTAGCTGCTTGAGCCACAGGTGCCGAGCCTTGGGAACTCTTAAAACTGTCCTCCAGGAGACGGAGTAATTAGAAACAGTTATCTTGCCCAACTGTATGATCATTTCCAATGTGGCTGCTGCATAGACAGAGCCTCTTGAAAAAAACAAAAGATAGATGTGTGAGTTGGTGTTAATTAGCTTATTATAATCATCCCACAATATATATGGAAACATCATATGGTATCACATAGTTCCATATACAATATCATGTCAATTAAAATTTAAAAAATTAATTAAAGATGTGTTTACTGAGGTATACATTTTCCCTCATGTTTGTTTTATTGGGGAGAAAATATAACCATGCAATCCACAGTTTACCTGAAAATTTAATAATTTTTAATTCTAGTAATTTTCTTTGAATGTGATATTTTCTTTTAATCTCTCTCTGTGAATTGAAGGATGGATGTGAGCATCCAGCCTTTCTCATGCTAAAGCTATGTATTTGCAGTGGCTGCTTATTCATTTGTTAAATAAAATTTAGGGGAGGTTATTGTTTTGGTCTGAGATCTTGTGCTAGGTCTCAACAGATCAGACTAAGCCAGAGTGGAATCACCCATGCTAGGTGCCAAATAATTGAAAACTTAAAGAAAGAAAATAAATCAGTTAACACACACTCACACACATACACACACCCAGGAGATTCACAGCAATCAATCAAAAGGGGTCCTGTCAACCTGCACTGGCAGGTTAGGGAAGGCCACCCCTAATTTCACCCACATAAGGAAAGCAACCTGATGACAAATAATCCACTTTTTATAACACACAGTTTCCTTGTCCCTTGTTCCTGCTGAAGCTGCTTTAAACCATAAGAACAGATGCTACACTGGATCTTAGTCAAAAGGCTGAGAGGCAATACATTGAAGCTGCTTTGTAAAAGCCAACTGTTCTGCCACAGCTGGCAAGCTCTTTTCCTAACTGCAGGACTGGTCCAGACTGGCCCAAACTGTCCCTGCTTTGTTCATAACAGAAAGTCCAGTTATTTTGCAGGTATAACAGAGCCAAAACTACAAGCCACGTATCCTGGGCTTGCATAATAGATGAACCTTTGACCTCTAACAACACCTGGAACCAACATTTCCTCTCAGCAGAACCAGGAAGAAAAGGACATGACTGGAACCTGAGCACCACAACACCTTCAGAAATGAGGAAGTCTGGCCTTTTGGACCAGAAAATCTGGTGCTAAAATCTGCTTCAACACAATTTACTGTAACAGTCAAATTCAAAGCCCTCCAATTAGACCCTCCCAACATTCCCAATACTTTCTCTTCCTCCGTGACCCCTTAAAACTTGCCCCAGACCCTAAATCAAGGAGACAGATTTGAGTTGTACCTCCTGTCTCCTTGCTGGTTGGCCTCACAACAGTCTTTCTTTTCTCTGAATCCAGTGTCATAGAATTGGCTTCCATACACATCTACACATCTTGAAGCGAGCCACTGCTCAGTGACATTTTCTATTTTATAGACTGTATGCTGCCTGGTTCATGAATTACTAATACAAGCCAAGTAGATGTTTAAAACTTAAATTTGGGTCGGCCCCATATACCCAGGGTGGCGGGTTCAAACCGGCCCCGGATGAACTGCAACTAAAAAATAGCCAGGCGTTGTGGTGGGCGCCTGTAGTCCCAGCTATTCGGGAGGCTGAGGCAAGACAATCGCTGAAGCTCAGGAGTTGGAGGTTGCTGTGAGCTGTGTGAGCCACGGCACTCTACCGAGGGCCATAAAGTGAGACTCTGTCTCTACAAAAAAAAAAAAAAGAAAAGAAAAAAGACCAGCCTGAGCAAGTGACCTCATCTCTACTAAAAATAGAAAAAAAACTGGCCAGGTGTCATGGCAGGAGACTATAGTCCCAGCTACTGGGGTTAGCCCAGGAATTTGAGGTTGTTGTGAGCTCGGCTGACACCACATCACTCTAGCCTGGGTCAATGGGCAACAGAGACTCTGTCTCAAAAAACAAAACAAAACAAAAAAATAAATAAAACTTAAATTTGTTAAAATTCTGTTCTTTGTCACATTCTCTAGGGACCTACAGCAACAAGGGAAAGAATCTGTGGAACTTTGAATGTCTCCCAAGCTATATATACTGGGAAATATTTAGTAACTGTCTCCCCAGAAAAAGAATAAAGCCCCGATTTAGAGTACTTGCCAAATTCTGTGGTTGAAATTCCCCCACCATAGTTTTTTCCAAACTACCAATGACTTAATAATTGGCTTGCAAAATCCCTGAAAACTTAATCATCAGCTCTCCTAAGCCTATATGAGCCAGCTCTAGCACACCACTGGGCGGTCTGCTTCCAAAGGGTAGAGATTGCTAGCTATACATTTAAATCTAAGTTGAGAGTTTCAGTGAATCCCCTGGAGAAAAAAAACAAAAAAATGGAAGCAAACCAAAACTTCTAATCCTTTAAAAAGTGCTAGATTTTATAGAAAATTCTCCAATTCTAGAGGAAATTAAAGTGTAACTACCAAAATATTTACATAAGTTACAAAAATTAGTCATCAGAGAACTGAATAAAGTAATATTTTACTTTCTCCACCAAGAGTGAGATGGAAAAAAGGCAGAGATACATTTCTGAAAGTTGCCAGATTTCATAATCTGGGGAAAAATATATCTGTGTGAAAAAAATAAAGAGAAAGAATAAAACACTAAAAAAGCATTAGTGCATGGCTATATACAATAATTTTGGCAAATTATGAGTTTGCAAAATATAAAATCAAACACATTTACTTCTATAAAAATAACTAACAGTAGAGTGAAAATAAAAGCTACAAACTTTCATTTTGTGGGCAAGATATTTGTAACATTCATAATCAAAAGTCTTTGAATCAAATATATAAAGAACTTGGTCACATCAATAAAAAAAGGAAAAATAAATGAATAAAAATTTCAAAGAAGAGGAAGCACAAGTGGCTGATAAATGTGTAAAAATTGTCAATCTTATTAATAGCCAAGAGAATATAAATTTAAAGTACAATATGATATTACTTATTACTCACCGTTTTGACATAAAAAGCAAATACAGCCTAGAATGTGGAGTAAGGAGACCACTTATTCATTACTGGTAGGGATATAAATTAGTGCAGTTATTTTGGAAAAAACAATTTGGCATTATAACTGAAGTTCAACACAGTCATTTCCTATGCCACTCCTGGATCTGTACCCATAGAAACTCTTATACCAGGAGACATATACAAGATCATTTAAAACACCATTATTTGTAACAGCAAAAAATAATGAGTTCCAATGTTGGAATAAGTTATGATCTATTCATACTTAGGATCAGCATTGAAAATGACAGTACTGCTATAACAGACATCACCATGTCTATATCTATAGAACATATTTTGGGGGCCAGGAGCTCATGCCTGGGAGTGATGCAGGTGAATTGCCTGAGCTCAGGAGTTCAAGACTAGCCTGAGCAAGAGCAAGACCCCATCTCTAAAAATAGCTGGGTGTTGTGGTGCGTGCCTGTAATTACAGCTACTGAGGAGGCTGAGGCAAGAGGATCTCTCAAGCCGAAGAGTTTGAGGTTGCTGTGAGCTATCATGCCATGGCACTTTACTGAGGGTGACAAACTTATTCCAACATTGGAACTCATCATTTTTTGCTGTTACAAACAAAGACTCTGCCTCAAAAAAAAAAAAAAGAACACATTTTTTATTAAAATAAGCCAGTGACCTAAGAATCATACAATATAATTCTGTTTACAGGAAGTTCAAAACCAGAAAAATGTGTAAGTAATATGTTGTTTCTGAATACACACATGGGACAAAACAATTTTAAAAAAGGAAGGGAACAAAATAGCCGGACGTTGTGGCAGGCGCCTGTAGTCCCAGCTACTCGGGAGACTGAGGCAAAAGAATCACTTAAGCCCAGGAGTTGGAGGTTGCTGTGAGCTGTGTGATGCCATAGCACTCTATCCAGGGCCATAAAGTGAGACTCTGTCTCTACAGAAAAAAAAAAAAAAAAAAAAAGGAAGGGAACAATAAGAACAAAGTTGGGGTAAAGGGTTATTTTGGAGATAGAGCAAGGTGGAGCATGCAGCCACAGAGAGGAACATAGGAGCTTCTAAGGTATCCGTATCATGCTATTTCTTGGAGTCCTTGGGGAGTGCACTGTGGGGTAATAATCTAAAAGCTTTGACTAGTAAAGTAATATAAATTAATATATAAATGTTAACATACTAAACTAAAAAGCTGTGCTACTGATAAAACTGCTTCCCAAAGACATGGTTGTAGCACAAATTGTTCCTCAAATTATCTAATAGTTTCCAAATTATTTGTTGATTTCTTAGATGGTATGTTTGTTGCTTGACACAAGTGTCACTTTTTAAGCGATGCCTTAAAAAGGCATTCTTTGCCTTGCTTTGACATGGAGAAGTCTGTGTACTTCTCCAATGACTTTGCTATCAAACTGATAGTTGTTGGACGATGTGTATTTTCAATAGGTAGAGAAAGAAAAGGTCCACGATGCTAAACTCTTTTTTTCTACCATGTAAGGTAAACATAGTCACAGTTTGCCAGGATTAGGAAGTAAATACATTTTGGAGGGGCCAGAGAAGGGTATCGTTTTGTCTACAACGTTAATGTCATCAGAAAAGAAGCCATACTCGTCAAATAATTTAAGGAGGAGCCACATTTGAAGACCATGACCTGGAGCCACCACCAAGAAGACTACAGCATGAAGACTCAAGGTGGTGGAGTTATGGTTTGGTGTTATACTTTTAGGGAGACAGGAATTACTGGTGAGGTTATAAGTCAATATGTGGAAAAACATACATTGATTTGGCCCCAAAAGGTGGGACATCTGGAAGTGGGAGCTTACAGGTTATGTATAGGCGGGTTTAAAGATTCTTTAGCTGACAAATGGCGGACAGAAGATCTGTGAAAAAGAATGCTTTTAAAATGAAAGGTCTGTTACTTAGAGACAAAGTACTAGACAGACTTGAGTGGTTTGTTATGTATGTTGAGGACCTGCAGGTAGGTCTTCCATAGCCTGGGGCCTGTTATTTAGCCACAAAGGACATCTCTAAGTAATGGAGTGGGGGCATGATAAGGCAGGTCTGATTTCCTACCTCATGGTTAGCAACTCAGTTTTAGGCATCCACTTGGCCAAGAGGGAGTCTAGTCAGTCGCTGAGGGGGACTGAGGGAGAGCCTTAAGATTTTATTTCAGTTCATACTAACATACTCTGTTAGGTAAGGTTTCCTTGATTTAAATTTTTCTTTTTTGCAGTTTTTTTTTTTTTTTTTGGCAGGGGCTGGCTTTTGAACCCACCACCTCCTGTATATGGGGCCGGTGCCCTACTCCTTTGAGCTATAGGCACTGCTTCCTTGATTTAAACTTTTTTTTTTTTTTTTTTTGTAGAGACAGAGTTTCACTTTATTGCCCTCAGTAGAGTGCCGTGGCGTCACACGGCTCACAGCAACCTCCAACTCCTGGGCTTAGGCGATTCTCCTGCCTCAGCCTCCCGAGTAGCTGGGACTACAGGCACCCGCCACAACGCCCGGCTATTTTTTTGTTGCAGTTTGGCCGGGGCTGGGTTTGAACCCGCCACCCTCGGCATATGGGGCCGGTGCCCTGCTCACTGAGCCACAGGCGCCGCCCTTGATTTAAATTTTTAAAAAGTTATTTTAATGATGTTGGATATAATAATTAGTTTTAAAACCAGTAATATTATAAATAGTACACGAGTTGCACACTGAAAGCAGAGGTTCTCAACCTATGGGTCACAACCCACAGGAACTGTATTAAAGGGCCGCAGCATTAGGAAGGTTGAGAACCACTGACTTAAAGGATGCCCACATATGTTCTTACCTGGATATTAGATCAGTAGTTAATATTAGAAAGAGAAATCTGAAGAGTAAGAGGAAAAGGAACTCATGCTGATGAAAATTCTGAGTAAATATTGTTTCACTGTAACAAAGTAGTGATGTTAGGTGCAAAAGGTTACATTCGCAATATCTCGCCTATTAATAATTCTACTCAGGCCTTTTCTTTGTGATAAGTTTTGAGCTTCTCAAGCCCATCTGTCTTTTTCAGCACTACCTACTAGAATGCCAGAGCTTAGCTTTATTTATTTATTTATTTATTTATTTTTGCAGCTTTTGGCCAGGGCCAGGTTCGAACCCACCACCTCCAGTATCTAGGGCCGGACCCTACTCCTTGAGCCACAGGCACCTCTCCCAGGGCTTAGCTTTAAAAAACTACAGGCCTTATAACTGCTGGGGAAAGAAGTCTCAGCAAATTAAAAGGAATGTTTTCTCTCCTCTTGAGGATGTGAGAAATTCAGCTGATTTTCTGCATCATAAACATATCCTTGCAACAGTTATTTTTAACAAAGGAATTTCAAAAGATACCCAAATTTTAAAGATGGTTGCTATGTTTGATAAAATTAAATGTTGATATTTAAAACTGTAATTCTAATAGGTAATCTTTTTTCTTTTCTTTTTTTTTTTGAGACAGAATCTCACTCTGTCACCCTTGATAGAGTGCTATGGCATCATAGCTCACAGCAACCTCAAACTCCTGGGCTTAAGCAGTTCTTCGGTTTCAGCCTCCCAAGTAGCTGAGACTACAGGTGCATATCATAATGCTCAGCTATTTTTAGAGACAGGGTCTGGCTCTTGCTCAGGCCAGTGTCAAACCTGTGAGCTCAGGTGATCCACCCACCTCCTCGGGTGCATAAAGATATACTAGGATCACTGTGAGCCACTGTGCCTGTTTTTTTTTTAATTTTTTTAGAGACAGAGTCTCATTTTGTCTCCCTGGGTAGAGTGCTGTAATGTTCCAGCTCACAGCAACCTCCAGCTCTTGGGCTTAGGTGATTCTCTTGCCTCAGCCTCCCAAGAGGCTGGGACTACAGACACCCGCCACATTGCCCAGCTATTTTAGAGACGAGTCACCCTCTGGCTCAGGCTGGTCTTGAACTTGTGAACTCAGGCAATCCACCCATCTTGGCCTCCCAGAATGCTAGGATTACTGACGTGAGCCACCGTGCCTGGCCTGCACCTGGCTTTCTAATTGGTAATCTTATTAATGCATTACTTTAGTATTCATATTTTAGTTAATCTTTCTGTCTTCTGGAAAGTATAAATTATTACGCATTTTCTTGGTTAGGCTAGAAGAGCTAAAATTCATTAAGTGCTTTACACTTGCCCAGAACTGATCCAAGCCCCTGTCAACATCAATCATTTAATCCTCACAACAATCCTACAAGGTAGGTGCCATTATTTTCCTCACTTCATATTCAGGGAATATATAATTTTTATTGCTAGCTTTCTAAGACTGAGGTTAGGTCTGAGATGCCATCTTAGTTATGATATTTGAGAAACTTGGAACTTTTTTTGCTTGTTCTAGTTCTTAATAGAACTAAGTCTTGTTATTCTCTTCTATTTAACTGTAACAGAAAAAAATGGAGGCCTCTTGGACCTCTCAAGCAGCCTCATTATATGTGGCTGTTACAATTGGGTCACCGTCTAATTTATTATTCAATCCAGGTCATTTTTGAAAGTGAAAGGAGGTGCTAATGTTAATAATTAAGCCTGGGCAATGGACACTAACAAAGACCTATGGCCTGGAGGTTCTGATATCCTCATAACAGGAAATCTTTCTTTTTGTGGAAAACAATTGAAAATAGTTGAATGGCTCTATTGTTATTGCTCTGAGCATCTCACTTGGAGGAGCTGTGTGGTCCTTCCCAGGAGGCAGAATACATTAGAGAATAAAGGAAGAGAACAAGCAAGGCTTGTTAAGGGCCTGTGCAGAGTCCCTCATGCTGTCTGGAATCTGTTCTTGCTTTTAAACACTTCTATCAAAGAAGAGAATGACTTGAATGAGGTGAGAAAGTGGAGAGTGGATTTTCAGCATTGAATGGTTGCAAAAGCATTAAAATAACTGTGACAGGAAATGATCCCTGGCCCACAACTTCTGTCCCAAAGAAAATAGGAAAAAAGGGACTGGCTGTGGCATGCCTTCTCTTATAAAGAAGGGCCCTCACGCACACCATGACCATTGTATGGGTGTGGTTGACAACCTTACCTTCCCACCTTCCTATCTGTTCCTAGGACCAAGTGAGTAAACCCAGTTCAGAGTTCACTCTCACCACAGGGAATCCCACCTTTTCCAAGAAATGGAAGTTGTGTGGGGATTATCCAGATGTTGCTTAGCATTGCCTTGGATAAGAACCAAAGGGACAGTTAGATATCTGCCCTAAAACTTTCACCTCATTGTGCCTCAGGGAACTAAAATTAGGCCCAAAACGAGGAAGGACCATAATTCCCAATTCTGGCAGGCTTTCATCTATGGCAATTATTTCCAAACACGGTGTAACACTGGCCTGATTTGCTTTATCTTGGGTTAATAAAGCAAATATCCTACTCAAAATTCCTCTAGTCTCATAACAAACGTTAGAGGTCTTTCATCCTGTTTTTCTCTGTGTTTCCAATTCAGTACAAGTCTTACCTCCTTCCTGGTTGTTATATGCAAACATTCAACATCTCTGCTATCAAGTGTCCACAATTTGCTTACAACAGTCCTGGAGATTGTTTCCCTAATATCTTAAATGCACTGCCCATATTCCTCTTTTCCCAGCAAAAACTCTAGGCAAAAATCCTGAGCCAGAATTCCCTGGGATGGGCTTTACTTGTCCTATTGCATTCCCCATACTTCCAGCCCAGGAGCCCATTGTGAGCAGGAGCAGACACCGTGTCCTTTGGATTCTCTCATCATCTTGGCCACATTACACACGCATCATTCTTTCTTCTCTAGGGAAACACAATGGTCTTAAAATTTTTCATTTTGGACACATTGCAAGGCTAATACAAGGGGTAGGTGGAGGAATGGATATGAGAGATCTCTCTTCCCAAAATAAAGCTTCTAAAATAAGTTAAAAAGTCATCAGATGGACTTGGAAACCATTATTCTTTTTTTTGAGACAGAGTCTCATTTTATCACCCTTGGTAGAGTGCTGTGCCGTCACAGCTCACAGCAACCTTCAACTGCTGAGCTGAGACGATTCTCTTGCCTTAGCCTCCCGAGTAGCTGGCAATACAGGCGCCTGCCACAACGCTCGGCTATTTTTTTGTTGCAGTTTGGCCGGGGCCGGGTTCGAACCCACCACACTCGGTATACGGGGCTGGTGCCCTACTCACTAAACCCCAGGCACCGCCCGGAAACCATTATTCTAAAGGGAGTGTCTCAGGGATGGAAAACAAACACCACAGGTTTTTACTTGCAAATGGGAGCTAAAGGGCCATGTGAGGTCATAAAGTGATAGAATGGACCTTGGAAACTAAGATGAGCTAAGACCTAAGGTGAGGGCTAAAAGCATTGCCCATCAGGTATAGTGTCCACGGTCCTCGTGACGGGCACACGAAAGCCCTGACTCAGCAATATACAATCCATCCATGTAACAAAAACACTTACTAAAACCCCTTAACTCTAATGAAATAAAAACGTGCAGGTACACAACTACAATGGGGGGTCACCAGAAACAAGGCTTTGTGTCCTCTCCATCTGTCCCGTGCCTCTGCCGTCTGTATCTCTGAGACAGCAGGTCATGCAAAAGTAACTTTGGAATCAATCAGAGAAACACACAGAGAGAAGCGCTGGAAGAAAAATCTTCTGGCAAGAGAAGACAACAACAAAAACAGTCTCTAAGAGAAGGGAAGCAAGACAGTGCATTCAGAAAGGAAAATTTGTCACATACATGTAATGACTATATAATTGTTAGTAGTTTAATATTAAGCTATGAGTCACAGAATACCCAGGGTTCTAGAAATCAGTCACAAGGAAGTTACTGACAAAGGATAAGGAGGGAGTTTTACCAAGATAGAACTGAGCTGACGGACAATCTGTCCTCCCCACCAAGATCCTAATTAGGGTGTGAACTTCCCAACACGTGGGAGGGCACTCTCCGTCCAGATTCACAAGAGCAAATGTAACTTAAAAGCCACATGCCGAGGGTGGCAGGTTCAAACCCAGCCCGGCCAAACTGCAACCAAAAAATAGCCGGGTGTTGTCGCCTGTAGCCCAGCTACTTGGGAGGCTGAGGCAAGAGAATCGCGTAAGCCCCAGAGTTAGAGGTTGCTGTGAGCCATGTGATGCCACGGCACTCTACCAGTGAGACTCTGTCTCTACAAAAAAAAAAAAAAGCAACTGCAACTGTATCTGTAAATGTTTTATTTATTAAACTGAGCAGTAGTGTATGGGTGTTTGAGATCCTTTAAAGCTTGTATATTTGCAATAATTTAAAACAATTAAGTTGCTATCAAAACAGAAAGAAATCAATTATCACCCCAAACCACAAATGCCTATCTCTTCCTTTTCAGAATCTTTTTTTTTTTTAATGTAGGGAGAAAGATTTATTGTGTTTATTGTTAAAAGCATACACAGAGAAAGTCACTGAAAAGCTGTAACATCGTGTATGATTACGGTGCTGGAATATGTGTTAGCAGGGATATATATCAGGTTCAACTTGAAAAGTGCACAGATTTACTTTTAAAGAAATCTATGTAGAGGCCTCCTCTCACAATTACACAATACTTTATTTGGGGCAGTGTGATGAAAGACCTTCAGCTAAACAATCTAGAATACAGTAATGAAAAGACAGTGACGCATTTGGTTTAGCCACACATCATTTGCTTTGAGGGAGTGCTATGGTTTGAAGGTGTCCCCTAAAAGTTCATGTGTTGGAAAGTTAATCCCCAAAGCAACAGTGTTGGGGAAAGACCTGGTAAGAAGAGACCGGATCACAAGAGAGGAGACCTCTTTAATGGGTTAGTGTTGTTATCACAGGAGCAGGTTACTATAAAGCGAGCCTGGCCCGGTGCATCTCTGTCCTGCATGCTTGCTACTGCATGACACCCTTCACTTGTGGGATGACCCTCACCAGATGCTGGTGCCACACTCCTGGACTTCACAGCCTCCCCAGGATGAGGAGCTAAAAAAAAATTCTGTTCCTAATAAATTACCCAGTCTTAGGTATACCATTATAGCAACAGAAAATGGACGGAACCAGGGATATGGCACTGCTGGGCCCTCTCCCATGTTCATTCTTCAATCCTGTTCTACCTCATCCCACTCCCACCAGAGTCTGAACTCAGATCCAAGGGCTGAATGTCACCTTGTAGTTGTGAGTTTGGCCAGCCAGTATGTCAGCATTAATAAGAACTACAGAGAAAAGAAATGCAGCCCAGCAAGCCACAGCCACCTGTTAGGCTAGAAGCAAGAAAGCAGATATCCCTACAAGTGCTATGGCCAACTCAAGCAATTCTCCTCTTATTAAAAGCCAAGGCCCTTTGATATTGCCCAACCTTTCCCACACAGTACCATGGCACACTCACTGGGAATGTGTGGAGTGTGACTAAGAAGCACAATCTATAAGAAAAAAAAAGTAAAGAAATTTCTTAAAGTTTGATAGCAGCTCATAAAAATCTAAAACAAAGCCAACCCTTTCACCATCGGACCTTGACAAGGCCTACAGGTCCCATCTCTTACTAGGGCTGGGCATCACAGCAGGGATTTCTAACAGAACTGCCAGCCCAGGGGTTGCTCCCCACCAGTTCTGACTAATGTCTGCTGAGCTGGCCGAAAGCCTCCACTGAGTCTCTGGTAAGTTAGAACTCATACAACATCAGTAGACTCCCTACCAACAGTAGTTCTCCAAAATCACAGAGGCTTGGGTCTACTCACTGATGGGGAAGGGGGCCTTTGTACTTTATTACAGGAGATATGCTACTTCTACATCAACAAGTCTGTTCTGGTCCAAGAGGGCATCACCCAGATCCAAGAAAAAACTACCTACGGTGTTCTCAAAATGAAAGACCCTGATTCGACAGCATGTAGGTACACTGGATCCCACCAGTCTTGGGCCCCTTTGCTGTGATTCACTTGTTATTTATGTATTTATATATATTTTTTGAGATTGTCTCACTTTGTCACCCTTGGTAGAGTACCGTGGCATCATAGCCCATAGCAACCTCAAACTCTTGGCCTCAAGCAACTCTCCTGCCTCAGCATCCCGAGCAGCTGGAACCACAGGCCCCTGCCACAACATCCAGCTATTTTTAGAAAAGGGGTCTAACTCTTACTCTGGCTGGTCCTGAACCTGTGAGCTTAGGCAATCCACTTGCCTCAGCCTTCCAGAGTGCTAGGATTACAGGTGTGAGCCACCTCACGCAGCCTTGATTCTCCCCTAATTAACCATTATCCCTTGTGGTCATCTAATTCCTGTCCTCATTTATTCAAGACAGGGTTAAAATGGTGTCAGCAACAGTTGCAATCCAATTCCTACTACTCCCCAAACCTCTCCCAAAGTACCCCAAATCCATGCAGCCCTACTAATACCTGACTCATCCAATTCATCCAACTGAGGACAGCTACTGCCCTATGTAGCCAAAAGCAGTTTTGGAAGATGGAAAATTCTCCCCATCACCTCTTTGGGGGCAGCGCCTGTGGCTCAGTGAGTAGGGCGCTGGCCTCATATACCGAAGGTAGTGGGTTCAAACCCAGCCCCGCCCAAACTGCAACGGAAAAATAGCCAGGCGTTGTGGTGGGCGCCTGTGGTCCCAGCCGCTCGGGAGGCTGAGGCAGGAGAATTGCGTAGGCCCAAGGGCTGGAGGTTGCTGTGAGTCCTGTGACATCATGGCACTCTACCGAGGGCAGTAAAGTGAGACTCTGTCTATGCCCACATTCACAACTTTTGCAGTTTCCATGAAGATGGCATCAAAACTGACATGTAAGGAGGCTTTGGTGTTGACATTCCTGACTGACAACACACTTTGAAGGGCCAGAGTCCTACTTCCTCAGCACTGGCCTTGAAGAGTAACAATCCTGGATGGCCCTTCCTTAGAGGCTTTTCCTCCAGTATTTGTGGTTCCTATTTTTGCTCTAGGCCAAAGATTACCTCTGGTTTGACAACACAATACCTTACTCATTTTGTGTTATTAGGAACATGCAGACAACTTTGCAGACATACCACACTGGCGCCTCCCAGGTTCTCCCCCCAACTCTTCCGACTCATCCGCCATTTCCCGGTGCTGTAGTACTGGCCCTAGAAGAGCGAGCAGACTCTGCGACCCCCGACTGCCTCAAAAACACCAGGCCTGAGAAAACAAAACAGAGCCTGGACACAGAAGGGCATGTGCGCACCCCTTTTCAGAATTGTAATCTGGATCTGTAGGTTGAGAATTAAACAATGGCCCATGTTTTGCATATTATATGGATGAAGCAAATGCTTAATATTAAATTCATAATTACAAATACTAAACTTTATTTCCAAAATGAACTTGAAATCTTCAAAAGCATACGTAAATTCATTTTACACAATTGTAAAATAAATAAATAAATAAATAAATTTTTCATTTTGGATAAAGGGGCAGGGAAGGGGCAGATGAGTGGACCATGGATTCTAGCTTACTGATAGCATCTGCATAAAATTTCTTCCCAAGATAATTTTACTAAGCTCACGTAGTTAAAGCACAGTATTGCTTTTCTGATTAAAACAGCTGTTCTCTAACATCGTATTTCCCAGAGTGCTCTACTTTCTGCCTGACTCTACTATTCTAATAATTTATCAGCCAGTGGGTCATTTGCTGTTCCTTTTTATCACATGGCATTTCTACATTGCAAATTTCTACACTATAGTTCAATATTCCTGGATTATAGCATCCTCCAAATATAACCTACCACATGACATTCAATGGCAAATGATTGTGAATACACTTGAGCCTGGAGGAATCCCTTTTCTGGTTCTGAAAGTTTTATTTTCCTGGGTTGACTATCTCCTACTCTCCTATTCCTACGTCCTAGGGTCCCTAGGTTTCCAGTTTCATTCTGAGCAATGGAGCCAGGCAGGCTATTCCATTTATCCTGTATTCTCACATTCTTCAGACAATCAAATCTCTTTTTCTGCTATTGATTGCCCTTTGTGGGAAATTGTCAGTACTTTATTGTATAGGGGAAAATTTTCCCCACCAAGAGTGAGACACAAAACAGGCAGAAAACCTTAATTGGCCACACTTCTGAAAGTTGCCAGACTGTACAATCTGGGAAAAAATAGTCTGAGTGAAGAAATATCCTGCTACCCTTCTGAAAGTTGCCAGATTACACAATCTGGGAAAACATAGTTCCGTGTGAAGAAAAATCCTGATGATCTGTATGCTGTGTTCTGGCCATGAGAGATTATGCAAGAGGGAAGAGAGGTTGGACCATTAACTACATGTCTGTATATATAGCACCGGTCACATCTCTCTAGCAGGAGGCACAGGTGGCTCAGCTCCACAGATAGCTCAGCTCCACTAGAGGCTCATCAGGAACACACGTCCAAAGGTGAGGTGCCAGAATTTTCCAACAGTTTAACATTTTTGGAGATTCTTTTTCTGCACCAGCATTCCTGTGATACATTTCGGCTTTTTCCTTCCTCAATTTACTATTCTGATAATTAGAATTTGCCAGATGTGAATACTTTTTAGGGTAGGAATTTTGTCATGTGGTCTTCTGTGTGAAGTCAGTGATTGGTAGAATGGGCATTCTATAGATTTTTGTTGTTGTTTTGTTTTGTTTCTGTTACTGTTTCAGGTTAATTTGAGGGTATGAAGAATTAGGTTACAATGTTTGCATTTGTTAGGTACAGTCCCTTTTATAATTGTGTCTTGCTTCCCAAGAGATGGGCCATATACCCTAATATTGTGCCCATTAAGTGGGAGCACAGCCATCCCTCTCCCTTCTCCCCTCTCGCCACTCCCTTGTTACCCCCGCACCTTGAATTGATTTGAGATTTTCTCTTATTTGGGCATGTATTAGATCATCTACTGGCATCATATTAGTATTGAGTACATTGGATTCTTGATCCTCCATTATTGTGATACTTTACTAAGAAGAGTATGTTTCAACTCCATCCAGGTTAATACAAAAGCTATAAAGTCTCCATCTTTTTTATGGCTGGATAGTATTCCATGGTGTACATATACCACAGCTTGTTAATCCATTCCTGAGTTCATGGGCATTTAGGTTGTTTCTACATTTTGGTGATTGTTAAGTGAGCTGCAATAAATCATCTAGTGTAAATGTCCTTATAATAAAATGTTTTTTTTTTATCTTCTGGGTAGATGCCCACTAATGGGATTGCAGGATCAAACGGGAGGTCTAATTTGAGTTATTTGAGGATTCTTCATACTTCCTTCCAAAAAGGTTGTATTAGTTTGCAGTCCCACCAACAGTGTAAAAGTGTTTGCTTCTCTCCACATTCATGCCAGCATCTGCAGCTTTGAGACTTTGTGATGTGGGCTATTCTCAACTGGGGTTAGATGGTATCTCAGGGTGGTTTTGATTTGCATTTATCTGATGATTAGGGACAATGAGCATTAGTAAAAAATGTCTGTTAGCCATTCATCTGTCTTCCTCATATGGTTCCATATGAAAAGAACTACTATTTTTTCCAGTTCTTTAAACTATGATGTTGGTGTTTTAATGCAGATTGCATCCCAGCCAAGAGCATGGTATGTTCTTCCTCTGCTATTTCTGTTCTTAGGGTTTCACAATTCTCCTTGTAAAGATCCTTCACCTCTTCTGTTAGGTATATACCTAGGTATTAAAGCTTGTCAACTTGGCTGTTATTTGTTTATACAAAGGCTACTGATTTGTGGACATTGATTTTATACCCTGAGATGTCACTGTATTTCTTGATCACGTCCACGAATTTTGTAGTTGAGTATCTGGAGTTTTCTAAGTATAAGATCATGTCATCAACAAAGAGTTTGATCTCCTCTGCCCCCAATTTGGATGCCCTTTAAATCCTTCCCTTGTCTGATTGCTTTGGCTAGAACTTTCAGAACTATGTTGAATAGCAGTGGCAATAGCAGACATCCTTGTCTGGTTCCAATTCCAAATAATGGAGTGAAATCTTTTAATTTTAGTCCATTCAATATGATATTATCTGTGGCTGTCATAGATGGCTTCAATCTTCAAGAAACGAATGCCTGGCTTGGTGCCCATACTCAGTGGTTAGGGCTCCAGCCACATACATTGGGGTTGGTGAATTTGAATCCAGCCTGGGCCTGCCAAACAACAATGACAACAACAACAAATAGCCATGCATTGTGGCAGGCACCTGTAGTCCCAGCTACTTGGGACACTGAGGCAAGAGAATCATTTAAGCCCAAGAGTTTGAGGTTGCTGTGAGCTGTGACACCACAGCACTCTATGGATGGTGACATGGTGAAACTCTGTCTCAAAAAAGAAAAGAAAAGAAAAGAAATGAATGACCTATGCCTATTTTGTTAAGGCATAAGGATGCTGAATTTTATTAAGTGTTTTTTTCTGCATCTATTGAGAGGATCATATGGTCTTTGTTTTTACTTCTATTGATATGATGAATTACATATATAGATATGCTTATGTTAAACCAGTCTTGCATCCAGTGGGATGAAGCCTACTTGATTGTGATGCATAGTTTTTTAAATGTGTAGCTGCAATCTATTACCTGAAATTTTGTTGAGTATTTTTTGATTGATATTCATTAGTGCAATTTGTCAGTAGTTCTCCTTTTCAGTTGGGTCCTTTCCTGTTTTTTTGTTTTTGTTTTTTTTTTTTTTTGCAGTTTTTGGCCAGGGCTGGGTTTGAATCTACCACCTCCGGCATATGGGGCTGGTGCCCTGCTCCTTTGAGCCACAGGCACCACTCTCTTCCCTGGTTTTTGAATCAGGGTGATGTTTGCTGTGTAGAATGTGTTGGAGAAGATAACTTCCTTCTCAATGTTTTGGAACAGGTTCTGTAATATAGGTACAAGCTTATCTTTGAAAGTTTGATAGAATTCTGGTGTGAAGCCATCTGGTCCTGAGCTTTTTTTTTGTTGTTGGAAGCTTTTTTATTGTTTCCTCAATCTCAGTGTTTGATATTGGTCTGTTCAGGAGATCTATTGCTTCCTGGTTAAGTCTAGGGAGATGGTGTGATTCCAGTTATTGGTCCATTTCCTCCACATTGTTGAATTTCCAGGCATAGAGTTTTTTGTAGTTGTCAGAAATAATCTGTGTCTCTGTGGTATCAGTTATTTCCCCCTTTTTATTTCTGACTGAAGTTACTAAAGATTTTACTTTTCTGTTTCTAGTTAATCTGGCCAATAATTTATTGATTTTATTTATCTTTTTGAAGAACCAATTTTTTGTTTAATTAATTTGCTGAATGATTCTTTGGTTTTCTTTCTTTCTTTCTTTTTTTTTTTTTTTTTTGAGACAGAGCCTCAAGCTGTCGCCCTGGGTAGAGTGCCATGGCATCACAGCTCACAGCAACCTCCAACTCCTGGGCTCAAGCGAGTCTCCTGTCTCTGCCTCCCAAGTAGCTGGGACTACAGGCACCTGCCACAATGCCTGGCTATTTTTTGGTTGCAGCCATCATTGTTGTTTGGCAGGCCTGGGCTGGACTTGAACCCACCAGCTTGGGTGTATGTGCCTGGAGCCTTAGCTGCTTGAGCCACAGGAGCTGAGCCCTTTCTTTTCTTTCTTTCTTTCTTTTTTTTAATTAAATCATAGCTGTGTACATTAATACAATCATGGGTTACAATGTGCTGGTTTTATATACAATTTGAAATATTTTCACCAAACTGGTTAACATAGCCTTCATGACATTTTCTTAGTTATTGTGTTGAGACATTTATATTCTACACCTAGTAAATTTCGCATGTACCTTGTAAGATGCACCTTAGGTGTGGTCCCACCAATTACCCTCCCTCCATCCATCTTCCCCTCTCCCCTCCCTCTCTCCTTTCCCCTTCATCTTGGGCTATAATTGGGTTATAGCTTTCATATGAAAGCTATAAATTGGTTTCGTAGTAGGGCTGAGTACATTGGATACTTTTTCTTCCATTCTTGAGATACTTTGCTAAGAAGAATATGTTCCAGCTCCATCCATGTAAACATGTAAGAGGTAAAGTCTCCTTTTTTCTTTAAGGCTGCATAATATTCCATGGTGTAGATATGCTACAATTTATTGATCCATTCGTGGGTTGATGGGCACTTGGGCTTTTTCCATGACTTAGCAATTATTAATTGGGCTGCAATAAACATTCTGGTACAAATATCTTTGTTATAATGTGATTTTTGGTCTTCTGGATATTTACCTAGTAGAGGAATTGTAGGATTGAGTGGCACATCTATTTTTAGATCTCTAAGTGTTCTCCAAACATCTTTTCAAAAGGAACATATTAGTTTGCATTCCCACCAGCAGTGTAGAATTCTTTGGTTTTCAATTTCATTTATTTATGATTTAATTTTGTTTTTTTTTCTTCTGCTAGGTTTGGTATTGGATTGCTTTCTGTTTTTTTGGATATAGGCATCTAATGTGATAAAATTCCCTGTTTTTAAATTTAATTCAATTTAATTAATTAATTGATTGATTTTTGAGACAGAGTCTCACTATGTTGCTGTCAGTAGAGTGCCATGGAATCACAACACACAGACCGCAAACTCTTGGGCTTAAGTGATTCTCTTGCCTCAGCCTCCCAAGTAGCTAGGACTACAGGCACCTGCCACAATGCCCCGCTATTTTTAGAGATGAGGTCTTGCACTGGCTCAAGCTGGTCTCGAACTCATGAGCTCAGGCAATCCACCTGCCTAGGCGTCCCAGAATGCTAGGATTACAGGTGTGAGCCACGGTGCCCAGCCTTAGGACTGCTTTTGCAGTATCCTACAGGTTTTGGTAGCTCGTGTGTTCATTGTTGTTATTCTCAAGGAAGTTAACGATTTCATCCTTTATCTCTTCCTTGAGCCAACTGTCATTCAGCATAAGGTTGTTTAGTGTTCATAGCTGTGTGTGGGGATGAAATTTTTCTTTAGAGATGAGTTTCACTTTTATTGCTTTGTGGCCTGAAAAAAATACAAGGTAAAATTTCAATTCTTTTGATTTTGTTGAGGTTTGATTTGTTTCCTAAGATATGATCTATTTTGGAGACTGTTCCATGGGCTGATGAGAAGAATATAAATATTTATTGATTGTTAGACTCTCACATTGTACAGAGGTATGTTGGTCACAAAACCTTCAAAGGCCTCTCTAGAAACTTCCTGTACAGTTGGGTTTGAAGGCTGAGAGGGGTGATTGAAATAAAAAAAGATTTGTACTAAACTTCTATTGCAATCCCTCAGACACCGGGATTCCAATTAGACACTTGGAAATGGAGAACTAGACCTTCTGGAAATTCTATTTATCTATTCATTGTCTATGCATACATATGTGTGGTGCATATGTGTGTATGTGTGTAAAAATGAGTGAGGTTTTTTTCTTGGAAGGGAAGGATGGGCTAACATTACAAAAAACAAAAACCCAAAGCAAAATGTATATTATCCTTGGTTGTGTTTCCTTGATTCTACAACAGGATGAAGCTTTTCATTGGCATTATTTTCTGCTCCCCGGTCCTGGGTGTCAGCAGCCAAAGATGACTCTCATTCTTAAAGGAAGCTGCGCAAGGTAAGGACCAAAGGATGGGGTCACGAGGCTGTACCTGGCCGCCCCCAAGATTCTCTCAAGCAACGGCCACATCCCCATTGGGCAAAGGTGCTAGTGAAGCCACAAATGGATAGAGGAGGAACATGGTTTTTCCTAATAGTAGTTCCCCATGTTTTTTTGCCAAACTTTAACATTCTTCTATCATGATCCCAGGCCTGAGGCCAAGTAAGTTTTGGGCTGAAACTTTTTAGCACAAGTAGGGAAAAAGGTAGAATTCAGGGGTGAATGTTCCCTTCATATATGTAGGGCCCTGCTGCCTCCTAGTGGGGAATCTAGGACCGCACATTTCTACGCCTTCACAGTGCAGAGGGTGCCCACAGGGAGGTGCGAGCAGTTCCTATCCACATACTAATAGTAACCAAGATTAACTGAGATTTTTCTATGTATTGGGCACTGTTCTAAGATCTTTACATGTACAAATGAATGAGTTTTCATCCTTTAATGTATTATTATCCCTTAATGTAGAAACTGAGACACAAAGAGACTTGACAAAGTTCCAAAGCAGAGCAGGATTTAACCCAGCTAGTCTTGTTTCTCAGACTTTGCTCTTCACCATGGTCCTCTACTGCTTCCAAAACAAGAGGGAGACATTTGTGAATATATATCGTGTTCTTTATTTGAGAAATAGCAATAGTTGGGATGTGGTGCCTTGGAAGACAACTCTTGCCACAATAAAAGACACAGTGAATTACTTTGATGATGGTTCTGCTTGGGCTGAGGAGGAAACCAACAGCAGGAAAGCAACAGCAAGAGAAATATACCCCACTAGCCATAGTACAGTGGCAAAATTTTGTTTTCAGAGTTTTAAATTGAAGGCATTATTATTTTTCTGTGATAGTCTCTGAATAACTGTTTTAAGGGTTTGCTATTCATCCTGTCTAAATTTTCACACAGTACGCTAAAAATGTCTTTGATTCCATAGGCAATGGTTTTCAAAGAGTTTTTTTTTTTTTTTTTAAAGACAGAGTCTTACTCTTTTGCCATGGGTAGAGTGCCATGGTATCATCACAGCTCACAGTAACTTCAAACTCCTTACCCTAGCCTTCCAAGTAGCTGAGACTACAGGCGCCTGCCACAACGCCCAGATAGTTTTTCTATTTTCACTAGAGACAAGGTCTTGCTCTTGCTCAGGCTGGTCTGGAACTCCTGAGCTCGGGCAATCCACCTGCCTCAGTCTAACCTAGGGCTAGGATTACAGACATGAGCCACTGCACCCAGCCCAAAGGGTTGGGCAACTTGCATGAGAATCACCTGGGGTGCTTTGTGAAAAGAAGAACCCTAGATCTCCCCCTATTCCAAATCACAAAATTTGGGTCTGGAGCCTGGAAATCTTTCCTTTACCAAATGCCCCAGTGGATTGGCATGCACAGAAAAGTTGAGAACTACTACCACAAGTTATTAAACTATGCTCTACATTTTGAAAACACTTACTAAGTAAGTCTGGATGCTAAGGAGCCATTTAAATTAGTAATTCAGAGGAAATAAGTAGAGTAAAACGTCACAATTCCCAATAAAAGTGGTATATCTGAAAACTAGAAATAATATAGAAAATGAAGATGTTATCTTGTAGACACCTTATATAAACCATGATTATAACTCTACCTTAGATTCTTCCTTTCTTTTTTTTTTTGATCCCTGCAATGGTATGTTCTTTTTTTTTTTTTTATTGTTGGGGATTCATTGAGGGTACAATAAGCCAGGTTACTCTGATTGCAATTGTTAGGTAAAGTCCCTCTTGCAATCATGTCTTGCCCCCATAAAGTGTGACATACACCAAGGCCCCACCCCCCTCCCTCCGTCCCTCTTTCTTCTTCCCCCCCATAACCTTAATTGTCATTAATTGTCCTCATATCAAAATTGAGTACATAGGATTCATGCTTCTCCATTCTTGTGATGCTTTACTAAGAATAATGTCTTCCACTTCCATCCAGGTTAATGTGAAGAATGTAAAGTCTCCATTTTTTTTTTTTTTTTTTTTTGGCCAGGGCTGGGTTTGAACCGCCACCTCTGGCATATGGGACCGGCGCCCTACTCCTTGAGCCACAGGCGCCGCCCAGTCTCCATTTTTTTTTAATGGCTGAATAGTATTCCATGGTGTACATATACCACAGCTTGTTAATCCATTCCTGGGTTGGTGGGCATTTAGGCTGTTTCCACATTTTGGCGATTGTAAATTGAGCTGCAATAAACAGTCTAGTACAAGTGTCCTTATGATAAAAGGATTTTTTCCCTTCTGGGTAGATGCCCAGTAATGGGATTGCAGGATCAAATGGGAGGTCTAGCTTGAGTGCTTTGAGGTTTCTCCAGACTTCCTTCCAGAAAGGTTGTACTAGTTTGCAGTCCCACCAGCAGTGTAAAAGTGTTCCCTTCTCTCCACATCCACGCCAGCATCTGCAGTTTTGAGATTTTGTGATGTGGGCCATTCTCACTGGGGTTAGATGGTATCTCAGGGTTGTTTTGATTTGCATTTCTCTAATATATAGAGATGATGAACATTTTTTCATGTGTTTGTTAGCCATTCGTCTGTCATCTTTAGAGAAGGTTCTATTCATGTCTCTTGCCCAATTCCTCCTTTCTTAATCAGTTAATTTTAAAAAAACTTCTTAATTTAATTCTAGTTTGATCAGATTCCTTTAGTCCGTAACTCCCTGCTCTTCCTCTTAGTTTACTTCTTTTTTATCCCACCCTTTTTAAGGACCTAAGAAGTGAAATGATAATATGTCTAGCACCTACAGTGTTCTAGATGTCACGCATGTATTTTCTCAGTTTTTCTGCCTACCTCTGAGGTAGATAAAATTCCACTTTATGGGGAGGACAGTGAAATTTTGAACTAGTGAGTCAGTTGCCCTTTTTGGCATCTGAATACCCATTAAAGCTCTCCTAGATAACTCACTTTTATTACTTGCTGGTTGAATTTTGACAGATACTCAGATTTAAATATACCCTGGACATTCAGATGTACTCAGGACCAAGTCATCCTCAGTCTGCCCATTGGGATGAATTTCTGCCGTTGACCAGGTTTAGAGCACCACATATCTGTAGGCTCCCTCAGAATACACTGTGTTCTCATGTCTTGGTCAGAAAGTTCCTTGGATCTTTTCAGGTAGAGGTTCCTTATACAATGTAACATCCCTTTATGATCTTCCACTTCTTTACATGCATCACATACAGTGAAAATAAAAGTATCAGCTGGACATGGTTGCTCAAGTTTATAATCCCCTCACTTTGGGAATCTCAGATGGGAGGATTGCTTGAGGCCAAGAGTTTGAGACTGTTGTGTGCTATGACGGTCACTGCACTCCAGCCTGGGTGACAGAATGAGATTCTGTCTTTATAAAAATAAAATAAAATAAAAAATAAAAACAAAACACAAAAAGCAAAAACAAAGTAGCAGCAGAACTTAGAATGGAATCAAACAGAATAAAACATGTAACAAATATGATTCTCATTATATTATTCCAGGGAAGTGAAACATAAAGGAATATTCATTTCAAGCCAGTATAATTTCCAAGGGCTTTGTTAAAGGTTGAAATCTTGGAATCAGTGGAAAGAAAATATTTTATTCCTTAATTTTTCTCAGACATAATTGTCTCAATCATTTTATTTTCTTTCCAGGGACTAAAGACATGTGGAACGCCTACTCTGACATGAAAGAAGCCAATCACATAGGCGCAGATAAATACTTCCACTCAGGGAAACTATGATGCTGCCCAGAGGGGGCCTGGGGGCGCCTGGGCTGCCAAAGTCATCAGGTATTACAGGGATGTTGAGCAAAGCTTGAATGCCTTGGACAGTCAGGAGGAGGCAAACTTCCTTGCATTTCCAAGAAATTTCCTCCACAGAAATTTCCTGTGGAGGCTGTGGTCTCTCTTCCTCTTGCCCTCTCTCTGCCTCTGTGCTTAGTGTGAGGGGCTGAGTGGTTGGCAAGAGTGAGTGATTTCCAGGCCCCTGCCCCAGCCCCAGGTGCTGTTCATCCAGCCTACAGTGCTCAGCTTGGGCTGAGACCGGCTGAGGCCCTTCTTCTTGACCTTCCTGGGTTCCTCTCAGAGCTCACCCTTGAAAAAGGAAGAATGGGAGAGTGAAGTGTTGGCTAGTGGCCTGGTGATTCATCTCCTTTTTGCCTGCCTCCATTACAGTGATGCCAGAGAGGGTATCCAGAGACTCACAGGACGTGGAGCAGAGGACTCAAAGGCCGACCAGGAGGCCAACAAATGGGGCCGGAGTGGCAAAGACCCCAATCACTTCAGACCTAAAGGCCTGCTTCACAAGTACTGACCTTCCTTTTCACTCTGCCTTCAGGAGACTGGACTGCGAGTCCCTGAGGGCAGGGTTATGTTTTGAAGCAGAGTTACTGAATTCTATATCCCCAGTACTTCAACAAGAACACATAAAAATGCTTAATAAATTCTTGCAAAATGCAATTTGTTATTGTACCGGAATCTGGAAACAGAATATGACAGTCTTCCTGAGAACATGGGGGGCTATTTAGTATCACTAGGATGATCAATAAATGTCACTGTTTTCATTTTTTAAAAAGATAAGGCACTAATAAACAATAGTCGGTGTTAGAGATAAACCTATATGTCTCAACTAAACATGCACCATACTAAATGGACCGTAAATAGGCCAACTAGAAACCTATAATTATATGTTCCATGAAATGGCAAAGATAGTAAGAGAATCCTATGAGTAACTTCAGTAATAAATTTAAAAAATAAATTTAAAAATCAACAAATCTTAGAAAAACGCAACTTACAAAAGCTGAAACGAAGAAATGGAAATCTGTATCATCTTATAATTATTTTAAGAGATTAAATCTTCACACAACAAAAATAACAGGACAAATTTACCCATAAAGGCAAATAAATCCAATTTTACACAAATAATTCTAGAGAGCAGAAATGAAAATACTCCCCGACACTTTTCTGAAGGGTAGGGGAACTTACACACACACACATACAGACACACAAACTGAAGGAAAATAAACAAAAGCAAAAGTACCCTGAGTTCCCATGGATTGGCCCCAGCAATGACCATCTCCATGTTCAAAGTATAGGCTGAGGTTATGCCTTTTACATCATCCCAGAAGATTCTGAAATCTTAGAGAGGACTTTTCAGACATCTCACACAGTTTCTTTCCTAAATCAGACCCTTTTTTCTGGGTCTTGCTGGTTCAGGTATCTCTGATTACAGTGGACTGTTTCTAGGCCCTTCTGTGTCTACGTTTCCTCTCAGTCCAGTCAGCTGTGTCCTTTCCTCTTTTTTGCTTCCCAGGACTCTGAGTTCCTCAACGGTCTATGTCCTTGCCATGAAGGCCTTCCCCTCTCCCACCCTCTCCTTTCCAAACCACACGTTAGCTGGTTCCCTGTCCATGGTGCTGAGAAAGATCTTTTGAAGCCCTTTCCTATCTTTCTTTGCTCATTCCTTGGTTCAAGCCAGGGTAGAATGTCACCTTCTCAGTGCATGAGATCTGCCTGCCCCCAAATCCGCATCTTGGGGTTATAGTGAATGTTTCCATAGCACTTTGTTCATGCCTTTTTGAGAATCTGTATCCATCCTTATCAGTCAGTGGTTAATATGTTGGTTGATGGTAGAATGACAGTGAGAATGATCCCTACCACTCATAACGTGGAGACCATGGGCCAGCCACTGGTCTAAGTGCTTCCTTGTGTTATCCCATTGAATCTGCACACTTTAATCATCCTTATTTTAGAGCTGAGAAAACTTGAGGCACAGTATAAATAACATATCCAGGTCATGTTGCTAATTTGACACTAGAGCAACCCTTTTTAACCATCTGCTATAATTAGCAATTGCACTGCTGTTTTGAGCTTATAAAATAATTTTGCACATATTACTTCCATCAACGAATATATTCCATATACATCACAGCCGATCCTCACAGGAGATACGAAAGAAGCCAGGAACAAGGTGGAGGATATTGGATCACTACACCAAGGGAACTGTAGAGAGACATCTCTAATGATAGAGGGGGTGTGTATGAAGAATCTACAACATGCATAAAGTCAGCTTTAAACACATGATGGGCCCAGAGAACACGAAGCCATCTTGTGAAAATAGTAGTTAAATAGTCAAATAAGGATTTTCCTTTCCATCCCCTCAAACTTTTAGCCTTCTCCTCAGTTTTGGAGGGGTGAGAAAGAGCAGCTAGCTATCAGTTGGAAGAGGATGGGGGAAAGAAAAACAAAGTCACCACCTTCCTCCGAATAAAAGTAAGTGTATCTACAATCGGCTGAACTGAGTCAAGGGGTAGAAATCTTCATTTTAAGTGAATTGGAAGCTTCAACTATTACATGGGCCTGGACTTTCTAGTTACCATTTTGAAATAAACTAAAACTCATTAAACATAATGATTTAAAATTACTATCTGTATAGCATTTTAAATTACCTTTGAGTAATTAGAGAAGGCATGAATTGACCTGTGTTTTTATTCATGATCAAAGTGAAAGAGACATTGGGAAGAAAAAGAGAAAAAATAGGGCGGCGCCTGTGGCTCAGCGGGTAGGGTGCCGGCCCCATATGCCGAGGGTGGTGGGTTCAAACCCAGCCCCCGGCCAAACTGCAACAAAAAAATAGCCGGGCGTTGTGGCGGGCGCCTGTAGTCCCAGCTGCTCCGGAGGCTGAGGCAAGAGAATCACGTAAACCCAAGAGTTAGAGGTTGCTGTGAGCTGTGTGACGCCACAGCACTCTAACCCAGGGCGGTACAGTGAGACTCTGTCTCTACAAAAAAAAAAAAAAAAAAAAAAAGAGAAAAAATAAAGGTGCTCTCTAGTGACAAAAAGTATGTCTGTGTTTGGTTAGCATAATGATGACATATGAGAATGTGTAATAACTACAGATTATGATTAATCCAATTCTATACACTCAAGATCTAAAGAGAAAAGAAGAAAAAAAAAAAACCCCACAAAGTGTACAATTGCCAAAATGTGGAAACAGCCTAAATGCCCACCAACCCAGGAATGGACTAACAAGCTGTGGTATATGTATACCATGGAATACTATTCAGCCATTAAAAAAATGGAGACTTTACAGCCTTTGTATTAACCTGGTTGGAAGTGGAACACATTATTATTAGTAAAGCATCACAAGAATGGAGAAGCATGAATCCTATGTACTCAATTTTGATATGAGGACAATTAATGATGATTAAAGACACAGTAGAGGTGGGAGAAGGGGAGAGAAGAGAGGGAAAGAAGGAGGGAGGGATGGGGAAAGGAAGAGCAGAGAGAGGGAAGGAGGAGGGGTGTGGGATCTTAATGTGTAAAAAAAAAAAAACCCACAAAGCATATATGTGGGTATCAGACTTAAATAAAAGTTGAGAAGTCAAAAGGAGATTATCTCAGCAGTGCCAACAACTTACAAATGAATTTTAGACTAGCTTCTTCTTCATAAAACTCATTTTTATTTTATTAAGAATAAAAAGAGGCCAGGCAAGGTGGCTCACGCCTGTAATCGTAGCACTCTGGGAGGACAAGGCAGTTGGATTGCCTGAGCTCACGGGTTTGAGATCAGCTTGAGCAAGAGCGAGATCCCGTCTCTATTAAAAATAGTAAAACTAAGGCAAGAGGATTGCTTGAGCCCAAGAGTTGGAGGTTGCTGTGATCTATGAAGCCACAGCATCTACCCAGGGCTACAGCTTGAGACTCTGTCTCAGAAAAAAAAAAAAAAAGAAGAATAAAAAGTGTAAGGCCGGGTGCAGTGGCTCATGCCTGTAATCCTAGGACTCTGGGAGGCTGGGGTGGGTGGATTGCCTGAGCTCATGAATTTAAAACCAGCCCCAGCCAGAGCAAGACATCATCTCTAAAAATAGCCAGGCATTGTGGTGGGTACTTGTAGTCCCAGCTACTCAGGAGGCCAAGGCAAGAGAGTCACTTGAGTCCAAGAGTTTGAGGTTGCTGTAAGGTATGATGCCACGGCACTCTACCGCGGGTGACAAAGTGAGACTCTGTCTCAAAATAAAATAAAATAAAAAGAGTAAAATACCATGAGTAGATGTTGAAATTTAAAGATATTTTTATAGCATAAACTGGCAACTATTGAATAGCTCATATACATCAATATGGTGATTGGGAAATACAACATACAAGTGTGTGTATAATGAAAGAAAAGTTTTATGTAACAATATACTGTATTTAGGTGCCACTAAAACAAAAGTTTGTGAAACAACACTAGCTTTTAGTACACACGATGGCTTCTGATGTTTTTTCTTCTGGTCTAGTCTGTTGTGTATCTTTTAAATGTTGGCAATGGCCCAGTAAGTTGCTTTGAAAGCTCAATAATGGGTTGCTACAGTTGAAAAATAATAGAACTTATTAAATTATTCAACAAAGTAATTGTGCGATTGCGAAGTCCCCCTTTAGTGTGTAAAAGATCCCATTTCTCTATAATCCCATCTATGATTGGGATTGTCAATATTTTAAAAAAAATTTCCAATCTTGTAGATATGAAATCATAATTCATATTGATTTTCATTTATATTTCTCTGATTTTTAGTAAATCAGAGTTGAATGTTTTTTTATATATTTTCCTCAGTTTTATTTCCTGTTTTGTAAATTGCCTGTTCCTATCTTTTGCCCATTTTTCTATTGAGTTGTCTCTTTCTTACTGACTTATATGACTTTTTACTATTTTGGATACTAAACCTATGTCAACTACATGTGGCAAACATCTTCTAACTGGAAATTTTAAAAAAACTGTTTTTCTCAACTTACATTAAGCAATAGTGCAAAATGTAACAATCTTTTGCATCATGACTTTTGCTTTGTGTATTTTAAGCAAATCCTTTCTATCTCTGAAGTCATAAAAAGAATACTATAGGGCCAGGCATGGTGGCTCATGCCTGTAATCCCAGCACTCTGGGAGGCCGAGGCAGGTGGATTGTCTTGAGCTCAACAGATGAAAGACCAGCCTGAGCCAGAGCATGACCTCGTCTCTAAAAATAGCTGGGCATTGTGGTGGGTGCCTGTAGTCCCACCTACTCAGGAGGCTGAGATAAGAGAATTGCTTTTGCCCAAGAGTTTGTGGTTGCTATGAGCTGTGATGCCATGGCATTCTACCAAGAGTGACAAAGTGAGACTCTGTCTCAAAATAAAAATAATAATAATACTATACAGTTTCTCTTACAAGCTTTAAACTTTTGCTTTTTACATTAAGTTCTTCTTCAATCCATCCAAATTTGACTTTGATTAAAGATTTCATTTAGGGTAGCACCTGTGGCTCAAGGAGTAGGGCGCCAGCCCCATATACCAGGGGTGGCGGGTTCAAACCCAGCTTGGCCCTGGCCAAAAACTTCAAAAAAAAAAAAAGATTTCATTTAATTTTTATATTTACATGGGTAGTTTACCAATATTAATATTGTTACTTTTTCCAATTCCACTCCTATTATACATTAATTCACCCTGTATGTAAGGATTTCCACTCATTTACATGCCTATCCCTATATCAAGACCACTCTGCATTGTAAGTATTGGTAGATAACATCACTCTCGCCTTTGTTTCTTTCCATACTACTGCTTACCTTCTTGGGTACTGCGCTAATTATCTATTGCTGTAGTAAAAAGACATTCCCAAACCTAGTGCCTAAATGCAGCAATGATGTGTTATTTTTCAAAATCACATGGGTTGGCTTGGGAGGTTCTTTTTCTGGTCTCACCTGGACTCATTTATGCCATGGTATTCAGCTGGAAGGTTGGTAGGCACTGGGGCCAGGCCCTTCTGGGAGCGCTAAAATTTCTGGGTTGCTATCTCCATGTGGTCTTTCATCATTAAGGAGACACGATTGAGTTTTCTCACACAGTGCTGCCCCAAAAGGGTGAGCTCCAGTACACATAAGCATTCAGCAAGCATCTGTTTGTATCACATTTGTTGATGTCCCATTGACAAGAAGTCACATGGCTAACCCTACCCAAGGGGAGGGGGACCAGGAGGCATGATTCGTTAGGGACTATCAGTGAATTAATCTACCTCCTATGGCATAAATTTTACTTAATTGTTTGGTTGTCTTCCCCTACCAGAATATAAGTACCACCCAGGCTAGAATTTTTCTCTTTTCTTCACTGCCACAACCCCAGGGCCTAGAATAGTGCTTGGCATGTAATGGGTACTCAATATTTGTTCCTTTCCCAATTATCTAAGTATTCTTGGTCTTTGGTCTTCTATACGTGAGGCACATTCATTCAGGGCACATCTCAATCTTACCCCAAGGGTTACCACTGAGGATACAGCTCAACTTTCATTTCAGAAGTTTGAAGAGAAAGTTTGTCCTTAAGAGCTGGGTAGACTCAAACAAACATTGCTGACCTATTAACTACACAACCCAAAATTTTAATATGGATTATTTTTCCACACATGTCCAGGGATCCAGTGTCTTCCTAGTTCAGTTATATACATTTGAAAATGAACCCCAGCCACTTTGGTGATTCACATACATCAGTGGTAACTCTTGGGGAGGGATTGAGATTGCCAACTATCTTAGTTGTGTTCTCCGGAAACAGATGTACATAGAGCGTGGTATCCAAGATGTTTAGGGATCAAAATATTTGTACAAGGAAAGTATAAGAAGGTGACTGGAGAGAGGAGAAGTAGTTTGTTAAGGCCATAGCAACCTGGCAGGGAACATTGGTAGAAGTGATGCCCACATAGTGTCCCACATTAGGCTGACCTGACTAGGCCTTTGTATCACAGCTGCTCCCCATCTCCTTCAACCCCCTTGCTCAGTCACCAGATAAGGCCAAACTTAAGGAGCCGAAAGCTGGGAGTCACCTGCTAGCCACATTCTGTGAAGCTGGGTACCAAGTGCTTCCTGGATGGGGTTCTCCCTTAAGAGGTTCTGAATTCACCTCCATAACAGTCTTGGGTTATCAATTACTGATACCCTCCATGTAATGTTTGTTATTTGCGAATCTTAGTGGCAACTTTTAACTGTGCTTTCGTAGATCCTACTAAAACTATGCCCTCAATCCCTTTGTTTTTACTGCCACCAGAGATAACTGCAAGCAAGCAGTTCACCCACTTCAGGCTTCATGTCAACTGGTCACTTGGAGGGAGGATAAAATTCAATAAGGAATTCTGATAATTCTTCACAAAAGGAAATGTGTTTTCTCCTGAGCTAGTTGTACATTGCGTGTATGATCTTATTTAATCCTCACAACAACCTCTTTGAGGTAGGCTCTCAGGTATATGAGTTGGGAAACATGCAACCCTAAGCCAGTTAGCAATAAGTGGCAGAAGCTGGAAGGTGAGGGGCTGGTCTATGGGTCATCTGGTTCGTGTTCTGAGTGGGGTGAGAGGAGAGTAGATATACCTACACAATCATCACAGCTACATTTTTCAAGGCCATGTATTATCTCATTGGATCCTCACTGCACTCCGTGAGGGAGGCATTATGCTGTGGTAGCTCCCTGCAGCATAGCCGGTGGGTGGTGGCTATGCCTCCTAACACTTTAATCTCATTTTGTGCAGTATCACATAAATTCATGGATGTAGGATGGAGAGGTTTTCGCCTGTTGCTCAGATTGAGCTCACCTCCTGGAAATGTGGGACCTTTGGTCTTTTTTTTTTTTTAAGAGGTTTTTTTTTTTTTTATTTTCTTTTTTTGGCCAGGGCTGGGTTTGAACCTGCCACCTCTGGCATATGGGACTGGCGCTCTACTCCTTGAGCCACAGGCGCCGCCCAGGGACCTTTGGTCTTTGTCTCACCTGCCCAAGCCAGAAGAAAGTCTCCTTCATGCTGAACAATCTGATGCCACTTTCCTGACTATGTACTTGAAGTGAGGCTCAGCAATGGAGGCAGCAAGTAGGGGGAGGCTTTCTGTTTTGTCCATTACTTGGTCATTTTCTTAAAAGGTAAAAGTTTTTTTTTTTTTTTTTTTTGTAGAGACAGAGTCTCACCTTATTGCCCTTGGTAGAGTGCTATGGCGTCACACAGCTCACAGCAACCTCCAACTCCAGGGCTTAAGCGATTCTCTTGCCTCAGCCTCCCAAGTAGCTGGGACTACAAGTGCCCGCCACAACGCCCGGCTATTTTTCTGTTGCAGTTTGGCTGGGGCCGGGTTTGAACCCACCACCCTCTGTATATGGGGCCCGCGCCCTACCCGCTGAGCCACAGGCGCCGCCCAAAAGGTAAAAGTTTTATGAATTCTTTTTCATTATAAAGTACTCTGGGGCCCTGCCTGTGGCTCAACAGAGTAGGGTATCGGCCCCATATGCCAGAGGTGGTGGGTTCAAACCCAGCTCCGGCCAAAAAACTGCAAAAAAAATAAAAGAGAAAGAAAGTACTCTGTGTTACTTTCTTCAAAGCACACTGAAATGATCTTTTCCATTTATTTCTTTATTGTTTCTCTCCCCTGAAATATGAGTGTGAGTTGGGGTTTTTTTTGTTTTTTTTTTTGAGACAGTCTCTGTCACCCTTGGTAGAGTGCCAAGGGGCCATCATAGGTCACAGCAACCTCAAACTCTTGGGCTCAAGCAATCCTCTTGACTCAGTTTTTCTATTTTTTTTTAGTAGAGATGGGAGTCTTGCTCTTGCTCAGGCTGGTCTCAAACTCCTGACCTTAAGCAATCCACCTGCCTCGGCCTCCTAGAATGCTGGGATTATAGATGTGAGCCACTGCACCCTGCCTGAGTGCGAGTTTTTTGAGAGCAGAGTCCTTATCTATCTTCTTCACCATGTCTCTAATGATACAATGGCACTAAATAAAGATTTGCTGAGTGAATTGATATATATCTGGTAACTAAATGGCTGCCATTAAAATGTTATGTAGTCCTTATTAATAGAGCTTAATGTTCCTGACTTAGTAATCATTAATTTTTCAACAAAAATCAGTACATTCATCATTGTCATGCACACATTTTCCTCACAGAGCTGCTCATAACTGCCGTATTTCTCTTTAGCCACGTTCAGCTATCTGTATTTTGAATCTCATCCTATGAAGGCCCATTCTCAACTGTAAGACAAATTACACCTTTTCTTTATCCAATAAATACTCAATCCAAGATAAATGTCTACAAATCTACAAAAATAGTTTCTTTTCCTTATTTTTTTAAAGAGACAGATGAGGTCTCACTATGTTGCCCATGATGGACTTGAACTCCTGGGCTCGAGTCATCCTCCTATCTTAGCCTCTTGAGTAGATTAAGACCTAAGGCTCTCACCACCATTCCTGGCTAGAACTATTTTCATCTTAGAGTTTTGCAGTTGGAGGTGGAGCGGAATCTCAATTCAGAGGAAATGATTTTCAATTTATATGCCTTTGGGAAAGTGAACTGTGTAAGAAATGCAATGTCTTTAGCAAAGAAGTAAAATCTTGAATTCCATACAGGGTTTTTTTGTTTTTTCATTAAACTTCCTCACCAGGTGAGGTGGCTCAGGCCTGTAATCCTAGCACTCTGGAAGGCCAAGGTGGGTGGATTGCCTAAACTTGCAGGTTGGAGACCAGCAAGAGCAAGAGCAACAGCCACACCCTGCCTCTAAAAATAGCTGGGCATTGTGGAGGGCACCTGTAGTCCCAGCTACTCGGGAGGCTGAGAAGAGAATCAGTTGAGGACTGGCTTTAGCTCAGCAGTTCCTTCCGCAGTACATTGCTTTCAATCCTCTGCATCTGGCAGAGCCAGTTTGAGACCTGCAGGGCTCCCTAGTCCTTTAAAAAAAAAAAAAAAAAAAGAGAGCGAGAGAATCATTTGAGTCTGAGGTTGCTGAGATCCCAGGCACTTTACTGAATGAGACTGTCTCAAAAACAAAAACAAAAACCAAAAACTGATGCCATCATCCTGTGATTTCTTCATCTGTTCTCTTATTACTGAAAGTTTGGCACTAGTCCCTAAATCTACATCAGAAAAATGAGGACAAGTGGTTCAAGAAGAAGAAAAGGGGTGTTTATTAATTTGTCAGTAAATAAGGAAAATGTCAGACTCCTATCTTAAGGTACCAATTTTCCTAACTATAAGCAGAAATACAGAGCTTTTAAAGAATGGTTATTGCTGTTTCACTATAGTTGACAATTCTGATGCCTCCCATCTCCAGCCAAGGCAATCTGCCTAGTATTACAGGCATGAGCCTCCAGCCAAGACAAACTGGCAGGATATTCCCAGGTCTGTTGAGCCATATCCTGTGGTGCAAAGAACAAAGGATATTCCCCGACCCCTCCTGACCACTGGCCTGCGGCAGAGGTGCGGGTTTTAATTCCCAGAAAGAGTATGGGAAGTTTTAAATAAACAGCTCATAAAACAGGGTATTCCAGGATATTCCCTCTGTTACAGTCCGACATTTTCTTTTCCATTCCAGAGAGCAGGGACATGTCCTACTCTGACGTACATGCATACAGCCAATTAAAGCTTTCACATAAACTTTTTTTTTTTGAGACAAGTGCTTGCTCTGTAGAGCCCAAGTGATGTCATTATAGCTTACTGAAACCTCAAACTCCTGGGCTCAAGAAATTCTCCTGCCTCAGCCTCACAAGTAGCTGGGACTACAGGCACACATCACCATATGCTGCTAATGTTTTCTATTTTTATTAGAGACAGTGTCTTCCTCTTCCTCAGCTAGTCTCTAACTCCTGACCTCTAGATCCAGATCACAAATGGAATAGGTTTGATAGCTTTGAGATTCACATCTGTACTAGAGACGCTGGCTTTTTCTCTGCTTCCTCCTCTCCCTCCCTCTTCCTTCTCCGATCAGGTAAGAGCACCTCGAGAAACGAACTACCTGGTTCAGTGAGGGAGACAAATAACTATGAGAAAGATCCTGGTCCCGTGTAGGATCGGGTTGTGGAGACCAAGTCGTGTGGGCGGGAGCTCAGGCTTTCGGCTCCCGACAGCAGAGGGCGCTGTGACCGAAGCCGCGTAGAGCGCGCCGGCGCTCTGGCGCAAGGAAACGTGTCTCCTCCTCCGCGGCTTCCGGAGCGGTTCCCGAGCGTCTGGCGCGGCCAAGTCATGGACCGTAATCCTTCGCCGCCGCCACCGAGTCGGGACGAGGAGGAGGAGGGGGAGGTGGCCGGGGGAGACTGTATAGGGCGCACAGTCTACAGCAAGCACTGGCTCTTCGGCGTCCTCAGCGGGCTTATCCAGGTGTGCAAACTCGCGCCACGAATGGGCTTTTCCCTCTATCTTCTGGAGACCCTAGAAGGGGCTCCTGTAGCCCCTCCTGCCCCGGAGCCGTTATCCCCACGGCCACCACTCCAGGCCCGCGCTGCGGGGCCCCAAGCCTTGCCTTCCGGCCTCCTCGGAAGGCATGCCCGGGTCACTCCGGAGTCTCTAGACACAAAGGGAAGGCTGGTGGCAGAGATGCTGGAATGCTTGTGGTTATATTTTAGTTTTGCAAATCCCCCCAAAATATGTGACCGTGTAAATAGATTGCTTGGATTTTGTTCCCCATTCCCACTGTCGTTTCTGAAGCCCAGATCCTAATTTATTTATGCCATGGACAGTTCTTGCATCAAAAACGCGGCTTCACCTACTAGCTGGCAGTTTGAGCAAGTCGGCTAACTGCTCAGAGTCTCTATTTCTCTCTGAATTTTTATAAAATGGAATTATAATATTCATATTAGTATATGTAGGGTTATTGTGTAGTTAAATGTGATTATATTAGTATATATAGGGTTATTGTATAGTTAAATGTAGTTACGGCCGTGGAGGGCGTAGCATGTTTGGCTCGTAAGGGCTCTCAGTAAACGCAAGTTTTCTTCTCCCCACCTTTCCTAACTGGTTTCCCTGCTTCTAGTTCTCCAGTTCACTTTCTATACAGCTTCCAGAATAATCTTCCTTAGAAACGGCTGTTAATGATACTCTTCTTAGTTCCTGTTGCTTATATGAGAAAAATGTGTATTTCTGAATCCAGTGGATTCCGGTGGAATCCGGTGCTCTTCACAACTTTTCTAGCCTCATCTGCCCGTGATACATTCACTGTTCCATTAAGAGTAATTCCCATCCAGGTAGCTAGACCTTTTCGTAACTCTGAACTCTTTTATTGCCCTCTGAATGCTCTTTCCCCCCTCTTCACTTGGCAAACTACTATTCCTCCAACATTTAGCTCAAATATCACCTCCTATGAGAAGTGTTCCTCCGCTTCTGCCACGATTAGGTCATTGGTCCATCATTTTTGCTACCATAACTTTGTCCCCAATTCAGTTAAGTCACTTAGCTTTTTCTGTTGTGACTCTGTTTACATGTCTTTCCCCACAGGATTCTTAACTGCTTAAATGCAAAGGATTGTATCTTACTCATTTTTGTATTTATATCCCAATGCCTAGCAATATTATGTAGTATTTACTTTATGAATGTTGAATGAATAGGTCTACCCAAGGCACTAATTTTTTTAAAACAAATTTTTGCAAGAAATCTTTGATGAGGGGCAGCGCCTGTGGCTCAGTGAGTAGGGCGCCGGCCCCATATGCCGAGGGTAGTGGGTTCAAACCCAGCCCTGGCCAAAACTGCAACAACAACAACAACAAAAAGAAAGACATCTTTGATGAGGCTCGGCGCCTGTGGTTCAAGTGGCTAAGACGCCAGCCACATACACCTGAGCTGGTGGGTTCAAATCTAGCCCAGTCCCGCCAAACAACAATGATGGCTACAACCAAAAAATAGCTGGGCATGTGGTGGGCGCCTATGGTCCCAGCCACTTGGGAGGCAGAGGGAGGAGAATCGCTCAAGCCCAGGAGTTGGGAGGTTGCTGTGAGCTGTGATGCCATGGCACTCTACCTAGGGCGACAACTTGAGGCTCTGTCTCCAAAAAAAAAAAAAGAAATCTTTGATGAAAGTCTCTTTGTTATCGCTAAGTAATCTGGATTAATATTATAATAAATGTTCACTTAACATTGTCAATAAGTTCTTGAAAACTGTAAGTGAAGTGAATGCCTGATAACCAGTTTTATCATAAGCTAATTGATATATAAACAAGAGTTAAGCCATATTTCTTTTTCTTTTCTTTTTTTTGAGACAGAGCCTCAAGCTGTCACCCTGGGTAGAGTGCTATGGTGTCACAGCTCACAGCAACCTCCCACTTCTGGGCTTAAGTAATTCTCTTGCGTCAGCCTCCTGAGTAGCTGGGACTACAGGTGCCCGCCACAAGGCCTGGCTATTTTTTGGTTGTAGTTGTCATTGTCATTTGGCAGGCCCTGGTTGGATTCGAACCTGCTAGCTCTGGTGTATAAGGCTGGCACCTTAGCCTCTTGAGCTATATAGGCGCCGAGCCATAAGCCGTATTTCTTACAGAAAAACATTATAAATAAATTTCTAAATGAGGACCCCTCCCAACACTTCCAATATTAAACATTAACATAAATGTGAGCTATATATACATTTAAGAAAGATAAATAAAAATAATTATTTACCCAATTTTTGGTGAATCAATGAGTGAAGGTGGTCATAGTACTATTGGGTTAAATGAGGGATTAAATGTTTCCTAAGTGAAAATTGCAAGGAACCACATAGTTCAAAAACAATCACAAATATGGCAGGCTTCCTAAGAGCTTTCATACTATATCATTTACTGTTGTATGTGTGTATGAAATAATAAAGTAGACAATAGTACAAGTTTTATAATAAAGTAAATAATAATTTGTGTTCATTTTCCAACATGCTTATTATAATTGAGGGTCAAGAATGTCTGGAAAGCTTAGGACATGAGGCAGAAACCAACCCTGGGCAGAAAACCATCCCTTTGCAGGTGCACTTAGATACATACCCACACTCAGACTGGGACCATTTAGATGCACCAGTTAACCTAATGTGCACATCTTTGAGCTGAGGGAGGAAACTGAAATACCTGGAACAGACCTATGCAGACATGGGAGAATGTGCAAACTCCACACAGACAGTAGCCTCAGCTGAGAATTGACAAAATGTTTTTCAAGGCGTGCTTGGGGAGTCCTGTGGACAACTTTCATTCATCTGTTTTCATCCCTGTGTTTCTGAAGATTGTTAACCCTGAAAATGCCAAATCCAGCTCAAATGATGAGGAACAGCAGATGGAGCTTGATGAAGAAATGGAGAATGAAATTTGCAGAGTATGGGACATGTCAATGGATGAGGTATGAAGCTGGAAATGAAACTGAAAAGACTGTTGGGTGAGGAGGTGGTGAATGGAATTTTTAAAAGTCCTTTTCTCTGGGGAAAAGCTTTACTGAGTATCTGTAATCACTCCTGCATAAGGTATAGACAATGAAGTTCCAGGAGCTGTAAATGCTAAACTTTTGTCTTTGAGGCTGGAGGATCAGAGCTCTCAATAGATTTGGGCTAAATATACAGCCATTATGAATGCTTGAACACACATGCTAGGCCAGCAAAGTTCTGATATTTATCTACCTAAAAGGCCTTATATTTGAGAACAGATTAGGAGTTAGAAGACCATCGATGAGGCTGGGCATAGTGGCTCACACTGGGAGGCCAAGACGGGTAGATTGCCTGAGCTCAGAGGTTCAGCCTGAGCCAGAGTGAGACTTCATTTCTAAAAATAGCTGGGCATTGTGCAGGTGTCCCAGCTACAGAGGAGGCTGAGACAAGAGAATCGCTTGAGGCCAAGAGTTGGAGGTTGCTGTGAGCTATGACAAGTCTTCCTGGGCTTAGACTATCCGCTTACCTCAGTCTCCTGAGTAGCTGGGAGTACAGGTGCCCACCACTGATGCCTGGCTAGTTTCTATTTTTAGTAGTGACAGGGTCTCACTCTTGCTCAGGCTAGTCTTGAACTCCTGAGATAAAGCAGTCTTCCGGTCTTGGTCTCCCAGAGTACTAGGATTATAGGTGTGTGTGCCCAGCCTTAAAAAAAACTTAAGTATTTTTATGTATCTGTCAATCATTTTAATTTTTTTAAAAAGAAATAGAATGTATTTTTTAAATGAAATACTACTTTTTTTTTTTTTTTTTAATAGAAACAGAGTGTCCTCACCCTATCGCCCTGGGTACAGTGCTGTGGTGTCACAGTTCACAGCAACCTCCAACTTCTGGGCTTAGGCGATTTTCTTGTCTCAGCCTCCTGAGTAGCTGGGACTACAGGCACCCGCCACAACGCCCGGCTATTTTTTTGTTGCAGTTTGGCTGGGACTAGGTTTGAACCTGCCACCCTCGGTACATGGTCTGGCGCTCTACCCACTGAGCCACAGGCACCACCCAATCCTAAGAAGTTTTAAGAAAATCGTTATTATTGATTCTAGGTGCAGTGGGCCTTACATAGATACAACAGGCTCAGTTACTTTCTTTTTTTTTTTTTTAGAGACAGAGTCTCACTTTATCACCCTTGATAGAGTGCCATAGCGTCACAGCTCACAGCAGCCTCTAACTCCTGGGCTTAGGCAATTCTCTTGCCTTAGTCTCCCAAGTAGCTGGGACTACAGGTGCCCGCCACAATATCAGGTTATTTTTTTGTTGCAGTTTGGCTGGGGCTGGGTTTGAACCCGCCACCCTTGGTATATGGGGCTGGCGCCCTACCCACTGAGCCACAGGCACCGCCTGGCTCAGTTATTTTGTATTCTGATTACTTAAGTAAACCAGAAGTAGTATCAATAAGCAGATCTCTGCATACTGCTTTTATGGGATAAAATACTATTAGTGTGAAACTCTCAGAGGAAACAGCTGCTATTTAAATGAGGTTATTTAATAACAGCTATTTCATATGGTTATTTTGAGAATTAAGTGAGATAATATGCAATAAGTAAAAAACCAAGCGAGATAGTATGCAAATCACTGCACTATGTCTGGTATTTAATACTTGTTCAATGACTGTTAATTGCCATTATTGTTATTATTGGTGTTGATATTGTTAGGCTACCCTTGTACTACTCCAGGAATTATTAACTGTCATTAAATTTTAAAATTTCTATGTGTGGCTGGTGTAGTGGCTCACACCTGTAATCCTAGCACTCTGGGAGGCCAAGATGGCCAGATTGCTTGAGCTCAGGAGTGCAAGACTAGCCTGAGCAAGAGCAAGACCCTGTCTCTACTAAACATAGAAAAACTAGCCGGGCGTGGTGGCACATGCCTATAGTCCCAGCTACTAGGGCAGCTGAGGTCAAAGAAGATCGCTTGAGTCCAGGAATTTGAGGTTGCTGTGAGCTATGATGTCATGGCACTCTACCCAAGGCAACAGAGTCAGACTGTCTCAGAATAGATAGATAGATAGATATTCCTGCGTGTTACAAAGAACCGCCCACAGGGCAAACAGTTGGATTGCTTACAGTGGTGAGCATCTACTTTTAGGACTTTGAATTTGGAGTGTATCTTGAAAATACTGTTTTCTCTGACCGTTGTCTTTTACTAAGTAGAGGTGTTTCTTCCAGTCAACAGTCATGCAGATTACCTCAGTTTCAGCTGCTTTGCAGGGTAATTGCCTCTTTGAGTTGCCCTATGGTCCTTCTATGTGAATTTTCACATAAGCTGTGCAGTATCTGTTTTAAGTTAAACCTTCCCAAATATACACTTCAAATTTGGTGGAAATTGTGAGGAAATGGACAGCCAGAAACTTATTTTCATTTATATATTTTATAAAGTGAGTCCCCACTGCTACTGATTTTTTTGTCCCTATTCTTGGGTGAGATTTGGCCTATTTGTGGTCGCATGTCCACTCCAGATTCATTCTCCTGTGTGGTGCACCTTTTTAGTTGCTGTGGAGTGGGCAAACTCTAGGAAGAAGGTATGAGGGTCACAGTTACACTGTGATCTGAATTTTTTTTCTATTGAGGATTTTGAAAACACATGTCTGATTTTGAATATGACTCAATAGCAGTTCTCACTTATTTCCCCTATTGTGTTTTTAGCTCTTGGAGGACAGGAAACATGAGTTTTATTCTTTTTGCTTTATTTCCAGCTTTTAGCATAATACTTGATGTGGAATCAACAAATGTGTTAATAAGGATTCCTGGTGGATAAAAAAATCATTAAGGTAAATAGGTTCAGGGCAGGAGAAAGGAGGCTAATCCTCTGTAGTATCAACAGTTAATTTAGATTTGTTTATGGAATTGTTCATTGTTTGGGACCAGATACGACAAAGTTTCTCTAACATTACTTTTATTTGTTCATACAATTTTTTTTTTTTTTTTTTTTCTGAAACATCTCACTCTTTTGCCCAGGCTAGAGTGCCATGGCCTTAGTCTAGCGGATAGCAATCTCCAACTACTGGGTCTAACTGATTCTCCTGCCTTAGCCTCCCAAGTACTTGGGGATTACAGGCACCCACCAAAATGCCTGGCTAATTTTTTTATTTTTAGTAGAGCTGAGGTCTTGCGCTTGCTCAGGCTGGTCTTGAAATCCTGAGCTCAAGCAATCCTCCCACCTCCGCCTTTCAGAGTGCTAAGATTATGGGCATGAGCCACTGCACCCAGCCTATTCACAGAGTTCTTAACTTTATGATTTGTTTTTTTCTTATTTCTGAATGGAGGTTATATGGAATTAAATTATTTTGTGGTTACCTAAGCTATAGGACATAAAGAGGAATTTTAAACATCCCAGTTAATAATCACTTTTATTTTCAGGATGTGGCTTTATTCCTCCAAGAATTTAATGCTCCTGATATATTTATGGGAATACTGGCCAAATCCAAGTGTCCTCGATTGAGAGTAAGTATGTACTAGGTAATGTGCTATTTTAAATTATTAGAGTCATAGAATTTTACATTTGGGCTGGACCAGGGAGATCAATACTTTCATTTTACAGCAGTATAAACCAGTTAGGCATAACCCCGTTATGCTGCTAATATATGGAAGAACAGGGACCAGTGCCCTTTTTTCATTGCTGTTTTTTACTCACAAAACCATCTGTTGCTTAAAAACTATTCAGAATTGCTCAAGACTTCCACAATCTTCTTTCTAGGATATAATCTTCTTTCCAGATGGCCCTGCTGATTTAGCCAGGTCTGTCTACTCCCTGTCTCACTGCCTTACTATGGTTACATCTCGTTGCCTCCCTTGTGTGCTTTCTGTCCCTTCTCCATATTTGTTTCTGTTCAAGGTGGCACTTTTCTACCATTCCTTCCCAAATAAGTAAGCTATCAGCAATCACTGATAATTATAAACTACCAAGAACAACAGATAAAGAGTAGATGAGAGGTCTTTACGTCCTGTGCAGTGCATGTCATGAATGGTTAGTAAATATCTATTGAATAATTATAATCACGAATAACTGCTATTTTCTGAGTGTTTGTTTTTACTACTCCTATAAGACACACTTTTAAAGAGCTAAGTTTTAGGTGGAGGTATATGTACAGGGTCACATAGCTAGAAAAGAATGGAGCTGGGATTTGAGCCTAGGCCTGACTGCAATATAATCACTGTACTGTATTGCCGCTCTTTCTTTGAGATTATAAAATAGAGAATTCTGTAGTATATTTTCACAAATTGAATGTTGTATTAAAATTTTTATTTAGCTGAATGTTCCACCTGAATTAGGACTTTATTAGCCACTTTTCTCTTGTGTTCTTATATTAATATAAAGATTTGACAATTAAGTGATTTTTTTTTTCTCCTTGATTTTTCTGTCTTTATATTGACTCATGATTAGTACTTAAAAGGATAAGCTTAAGTCAGGAATGGTACCTGTTAGGAATTTGTCATATCTTTATGTATGTCTGCTGTAGCCACAATCTACTTCAGCAGTGATTCTCAACCTTGCAGCAAATTAGAATCACTTAGGATGTGGGATTTCAAACTTTGGCATGTCCCAGCATCACTGATGGCTGAGCCTGCCTCCCGAGTTTCTGACCCAGTTGGTCAAGGGATTTGATTTTAGGGTCCGGGATTTCCAGGAGATCAGTTAAAACAGAATTTCTAAGTGTGAGGCTCCAGGCAGCTTTTAAAGTTCTCAGGTGATTTCCAATGAATAGTCAAGACTGAGAAACTTGGTCTTTGATTGGAAATTCTATTATTTCTTCCTTAGTTTATAAAGGAAATGTATGTGTTTCTTCTCTGCCCATACTCTCTTTTAATCTTTTCCCAACATTTTACCACTAATGTTTTATTGAAACTCCATTTTTGTAGCTTCTGAGCCTCTTCCTGGTCTCTGATCTCCTTAGTTTCTCTTCTCTCACTTTCATTGGCTTTTTCTTTTCTTTTCTTTTCTTTTGAGACAGTGTCTCAAGTTATCACCCTGGTAGAGTGCCGTGGCATCATAGCTGACCAACCTCTTGGGCTTAAGCCATCCTCTTGCCTCAGCCTCCCAAGTAGCTGGGACTACAGGTACCTGCCACAACGCCTGGGTATTTTTTTTTTTTTTTTTTTTTTTTTTGCAGTTTTTGGCCGGGGCTGGGTTTGAACCTGCCAGCTCCAGCATATGGGGCCAGTGCCCTACTCCGTTGAGCCACAGGGGCCACCCCTTGCCCGGCTATTTTTTGTTTGTAGTTGTCATTGTTGTTTGGTAGGCCCGGGCTGGATTCGAACCCACCAGCCCCAGGGTATGTGGCTGGCACCCTGAGCTACAGGCACCGAGCCTCTTCTTTTTCCTACTTCCCTGAGTATGGACTCCAAGGTATAGACCAAGTGCCCTCAAACTTTTTAAACAGGGAGCCAATTCACTGTCCCTCAGACCGTTGGAGGGCCAGACTATAATTAAAAAAAAAACAAAACTATGAACAAATTCCTATGCACACTGCACACATCTTATTTTGAAGTAAAAAACAAAATGGGAACAAATACAGTTCACACCGCTGCATGCGGCCCATGGGCCGTAGTTTGGGGACCCCTGGTATAGACCCTGATCCTTTGTTCTCTTTATAGTCATTTTCTTAGTGAGCTCCTATACTCTTTATACCTTTAAGTTGCAGCTTTGCTGTGGAATCAAAGCCCTAGCCTATCTCTGATCACTAATGTTGAATCTCCGACTTTCTTCAGGCATTCTTATCTTGCATGCTGTATAGTCATTCCTCGGTATATGTGGGGAATGGTTCCAGGACACCCCCACCTCTGCGTATTATCAAAATCTAGGCATACTCTAGTCCTACAGTCAGCTCTATGAGACCTATGTATAGGAAAAGTTGACCCTGTTTATATGCAGGTTTTACATCCTGAGAATGCTGTATTTTCAATCCATGTTTAGGTGAAAAAAATCCACACATAAGTGCACACACACAATTCACATCAGTATTGTGAAGGGTCAGTTGTATTTTCCAATCCCTAATTCTGTATATCCTAAGTCAGTGATTATTATCTGATAATAAAAATCACCTGGTATACTTGGTAAATAATAGTTTTCCAGGATCTATTGGTCTATTCTGGAGGTTCTGAGTCAGCAGCTCTGAGATGGGAATTATAATCTATATTTTTAACAAGCTGCACAAGTGATTTTAATGCTTCAGTAAGTTTGGAAACACTGTAATATCTGAATTCATTGTGTCCTTTCATATACTTTCTTTTTCAATTTTTCTGTCAATGGGGAACCAATATTTCCAACTGGGGAAATGAGGCAATTTGAAACCTAAGAGTCATGTTCAGTTGCTTTCTCCCTTTGCCTCCCACCAGGTGATTTTGCGTGCACCTTGAGAGTCTTCCTCAGCTTTGTTCCTTTCCATGCCTGCCATCACCACCCTCATCAATCACAGCCTGCATTCTCTTGCCTCTTGAATACTGAAGTGCAGTATGGAATGGTGGTTAAATGCTCAGGCTTTGAAGCTCTCCTATTTCCTAGTGGGACATTTTAGGCAAATTTCTTAGCTTTTCTGTGCTTCAGTTGCCTCATCTGAAAAGTGGTGGTAGTAATAGTACCTACCTCATAAGCAACTTTATGAAATGATAACATGGAAAATACTTACAGTTTTGCCTGGCCATAATAAGTACTAATAAACATTAACTGTTATTACTTAGTGTCTAGAAGACATTAAGAGTCTGTTAATAATCACCCCTTATCCTCGGGGAATACATTCTAAGACTGTATATATACTACGCAGGAATTGCTTTTTTCCTTCCTCACAGTTTTGTAGGTAGGTTTGTTCTTAACTATAGATTTTAGCGACCATGTATGCCATTTTTTTCTTTATCACATCAAGAACTTTCATCTTTTCACCAAAGAGAAGCACTTTACATCTACTCTGTGGCATATCTGAATTGCCAGCATTATGCTTTTGCACTTCAGGGACATTATTCAGTAAAATAAGGGTAGATTGTGTTTAAGTGTGATCCCATGGCAATAGATAACTATGACAGCTGATAACTATGATGGCTACAAGTGCCTATTGCAGATAAGTGTAGACAGTGTGGATAGGTTGGAAAAAGGATTCCCATCCTGGGTGGGACTATATGAAATTTCATCATGCAATTCGGAAAGGTATGTAATTTAAAACATACGAATTGGGGCCGGGCAAGGTGACTCACACCTGTAATTCTAGCACTCTGGGAGGCCTAGGTGGATGAATTGCCTGAGCTTACAGGTTCGAGACCAACCTGAGCTAGAGTGAGGTCCTGTCTCTAAAAATAGCTGGGTGTTGTGGTGGGTGCCTATAGTCCTGGCTACTTGGGAGGCTGAGGCAAGAGAATCTTTTGAGCCCAAGAGTCTGAGGTTGCTGTGAGCTATGACACCACATCACTCTACCAAGGACGACAAAGTAAGACTTGGTCTCCAAAAAAAAAAAAAGAAAAAAATATATATATATATATGAATTGATTATTTCTGGAATTATCTACCTAATATTTTTGGACCAAGGTTGACTACGGGTAACTGAAACTGCAGATAAGGGAAAACTACTGTAATGTGTTATGCATCTTGCTGCTAGGATAATCGTCTAAGATACTGTTTGAGTATATTGTCTCCCCTTCTTGAATACTTTCATGATACCAAATAACCTCCAAGATTAAGTCTTACTCTTCAGATGGCATTCACAGCTATTTATCTTGATCCTGTGTCAGCTGTATTTATCTCATGCTGTCCACTCACTTTGTACTATAGCAGAATACTTAATTGTCTACTGTGTTGGCCTCATACATCACCTCCTTCCTGCCTTTACTGATACTCTCCCCTTCTTTTTGTGTATCTGAATCATTTAAGACTCATTTCATCCATAAGATTTCTTCTTCCATAGTTCCTTCTTTGGACTTTTTCATCTCTTTTCAAATACTGTAAGCTTGTCAGGTTAGGGTGCAGGCAGTATTTGTACTTCCATATCCTGCCTCCCATCCTCCTCCCCTCAAAACTTGGCTCACTGACATTTTTTCTTCAAGTTGTTATTTTTATGTATTTGTCTTTTGCCTTGAAGCCATTGTGACCTGTGAAATTTAATTCGGCAGGAAATCTGTGTGGGAATTTTAGGTAATATGGCCTGTTTCCAGGAGATATGTGTGTCCATCAGCAGTGATAAAAATCTTGGGTAAGTCTTACATAACAGTTATTTTTTTAATAGATTCATATTTCATATACCTAAGGTGATTGTCGTACATAGAGGAGATAGGGAAATGTGAAGTATAGTCCTGCCTTTGTCTTGATGATCCCTCTCCAGGAACTTAATTGTATAATGATGATACCAGGGGCTTGCACACTGTATTTGGGCATATTTCAGGATTTAAGCCTGTTTTCTTCATCAGTAGTAAAGGGACCCAAATCGTCAACAGGTGGTAAGCTAGATAGGAGAAGAACCTATGGGGCAAAACTTGCAGATAGAAGCAGCTAACTAGAATCGAAAACAATATGGGCACAGGGAATCTAAGGACTCAGAGAACTAGAGGCTGGAGAAGCTAGATTTGTTGCACAGTGTCATCCTCAAAGCTCTGACTTAGATCAAAGAGTAACACTTCCCAACAGACTAGGCGATAAAGGGTTGTTTTTATGACTAAAAGGCTTTTGTACTTCTGCTTGGAGGCTACTTTTCTACATGTGGGAAATTTCTGGGGAGATAGTTTTTTTTGTTGTTGTTTTGAGACAAGAATCTCAAGCTATTGCCCTCTGTAGATTGCTATGACGTTATAGCTTACACCAACCTCAAACTCTTGGGTTTAAGTGATTCTCTTGCCTCAGCCTCCCGCCACAATACCCGGCTATTTTTTTGTTGTTGTTGCAGTCGTCATTGTTGTTTAGCTGGTCCGGGCTGAGTTCAAACTCTCCAGCCTGGGTGTATGTGGCCGGCGCCCTACCCACTAAGCTATGGGCACTGCTGGAGATAGTTTTGTTTTTTTTTTTTTTGTAGAGACAGAGTCTCACTTACTGCCCTCGGTAGAGTGCTGTGGCGTCACACGGCTCACAGCAACCTCCAGCTCCTGGGCTTACGCGATTCTCTTGCCTCAGCCTCCCAAGCAGCTGGGACTACAGGCGCCCGCCACAACGCCTGGCTATTTTTTTGTTGCAGTTTGGCCGGGGCTGGGTTTGAACCCGCCACCCTCGGTATATGGGGCCGGCGCCCTACTCACTGAGCCACAGGCGCCGCCCTGGAGATAGTTTTTGTTGGGCCGTGCTTGAACCCGCCACCTCCAGCATATGGGGCCAGTGCCCTACTCCTTTGAGCCACAGGCGTTGCCCCCAGAGATGCTTTTTTAATGGTGGAAACCCTAGTAATTACTGTAGGAGGTCTGAGAATACTCTAAAATTATATGTCAAATTTTGTGGGTACATCTATTTTCTAGGCAGAAGGTTCATGGCTTTTAATCAGAATATCGAGGAAATTTGTGCCCAAAATAGGCTAAGAAAACCATTCTAGGCAGTTCTTATCAGACCTGGGGCCATGAGGGTTTATCACAGAATTCAAATACCTGGGTCTCTAAGAAAAGAGAAGAGGTAATTACATCTTCTAGATGGGGACTTTAAGGTCCTGGTTCAAGGTATTTATTTCCCGGTTATTTACAGTCATTGATGGAGTAAATGACTCAGAATCACATTCAGTCTCTTGCCTTCGCTATCAAAAATCTGTTAACGAAAAATATTAAAAAGTTTTTAAAGTTTAATTAAATGTTTATCCTAATATTAATATGGAACAGTTTACATTGCTAATGGGATATGAATTTGTTCAACCACTTTAGAACATTATCTAGTCAAATTGGAAGATATGTTTATGCTGTGACCCCCTGATAGGTTTTTAATAAGAGAAACTGTGCACGTGGACATTGGGATACTCATACAGATATTATTATGGGAGGATTGCTTGAAATAAGTAAACTGGAATCAACCCAAATGTCCATAAAAATAGTCTGGAAAACTAAATTGTGTTATATTCATATGATGGAATGTTATATAGGGATGAATCAAAAAACAATAGCTACAGGAATATTGTGTGAGAATCTCATGTACATGGTTTTGAGCAAAGCCAACTAAGACTCAAAAGGACAAGTATAATATCATTTCTTTTGTATAAAGTACAAGAGCAAAACCAAAAATATATGAAGTAATGAAACTATAGAGCAAAGTAAGGAAATGATTGCTGGAAAACTCAGGATGGTAATCATTTCTAAAAAGGAAAGAGAACTGTGGGGCTGGACACAGTGACTCACACCTGTAATTCTAGCACTCTAGGAGGCTGAGGAGGGTGGATAGCTTGATCTGAGGAGTTTGAGACCATCCTGAGACAGAGTGAGGCCCCCTTTCTACTAAAAATAGAAAAACTAGCCAGGTGTTATGGCTAGCACCTGGAGTCCCAGCTATTAGGGAGGCTGAGGCAAGAGAATCACTTGAGCCTAAGAATTTGAGGTTGCTATGAACTTTGATGCCACAGCCCTCAACCCCAGGGCAACTGAATGAGACTGTCTAAAAAAAGAAAAAAGAAAGAATTGGGATTTGAAATGGATGCATGGGGGCTGCGGAGATGCAGCACTGTGCTATTTCTTAGAGATATGAGTGTTCACTTTATAATTATTCATTAACTATAGAGTTGTATATTATAGGGCTTTATATATACATATATGTACACTATATTTCACAATAAAAATGTTCACAAAAATATATAACAACTGTGATGTTTGAAATGTAAGAAGTGAAGCATATAAGTTCGCTGTTTTATTTTTGTAGGCAGGTGTTACTGCACTGTTTGTATGATTCAGACCCACCTACTCTGCTGGAAACAAGCAGGTACGCGTTGTTTCTTTATGGATTCTGTAAAATTACCCACAAGAGAATCTAGGAAAATGGAGTTAATTCTTCATTCTTGAATTTCCTTTACTGTTTTTGAAAAGTAGACATTAAACTTACATTTATCATGTAGGTTGTTGCTTACTTGCCTTTCCCAGACAGAAGTGGCCAATGTCTGGGTTGAAAGGATCCGGGAACATCCAGCTGTTTATGATAGCATTTGCTTCATCATGTCAAGTTCAACAAATGGTAAGTCACCATGTAATCTAGGAAAAATGTTTTAGATTTTTATTTAATTGTTAGGAAACCTTGTAAGTATTTCTACAAGTCACTTTTTTAAAAAAGTTAAGTACTAGGTGAGAAAGTTTTTCAATTCAAGTTATAAGATTTCTTTTTAAACTCCCAGAATACAGATGAAGTCCTCATTTAAAAATTAAGGAAGGCTGGGCATAGTGGCTCCTGCCTGTATTCCAACAGTTTGGAAGGCTGAATTGGAAGCATCATTTGAGCCCAGGAGTGTAAGACCAGCCTGGGCAACATGGAGAGACCTTGTCCTTACAAAATGCAGAAAAAAATTAACTGGGCACGTACCTATGGTCCTGTTTACTGCAGAGGCTGAGGCAGGAGGGTTACTTGAGCCCAGGAATTTGTGGCTGCAGTGAACTCTGATTGTGCCACTGCACTCACTCCAGCTTGGGCAACAAAGTGAGACCCTTTTTCAAAATTAAAAAAAAAAAAAAAAGGAAAGAAAGAAAATAAGCAAATTTAGACATAGGAAGTGAACATATCAACCTCGCAGCAAGTACTACTTTGGCAAGATTTGCCTTCTTAGAATAGCTTTAGGAATTTTCCTTAAAGTCATTACTTTGGACATTTTTTCTCACTTTAATATCTGTTTTGTTCTTTGCAGTTGACTTGCTGGTGAAAGTGGGGGAGGTTGTGGACAAGCTCTTTGATTTGGATGAGAAACTAATGTTGGAATGGATTAGAAATGGAGCTGCTCAGGCTCTGGACCAACCCCAGGAAGATTCTGAAGAGCAGCCAGTGTATAAGATTGTGCCCTGTATACTTGAAGCTGCCAAACAAGTACGGTTAGTGAGCTCTTTTGTGCAAGATATTCTGGGAAAATCCAATTGCTGGAAGTATTCTTAGATATAAAATTCTTTGATTCTGTTTGAAAGGATGACGTATACAACCAGTCTTTGTTAGGTCACACTACTAATACTTGTGATGGCAATTGTCTTAGTCCATTTGTATTAATATAAAAGAATCCCTGGGCGGCACCTGTGGCTCAAAGGAGTAGAGCACCGGCCCCATATACCAGAGGTGGCAGGTTCAAACCCTGCCCTGCCAAAAACTATAAAAAAAAAAAAAGAAGAAGAAGAATCCCTGAGGCTAGGCCATTTATATAGAAAAGAGACTTATTTGGCTCACACTTCTGCAGGCTGTGCAAGAAGCATGGCACCAGCATCTGCTTCTAGTGAAGGACTCAGCTTCCCCTCATGGTGCCTTCCAAGGTATGCAGAGATCACAGGGTGAAAGGAAGTTAGTTGTGGGGAGGTTCCAGGCTCTTTTTAACAACCAGCTCTCGAGGGAACTAATAGAGTGTCCTTACTGCAAGGACAAGGATAAGGATGGCACCAAACTTTTTCAGGGATTCACTTCCATGACCCAATCATTTCCCATTAGGCCCCACTTTCAACATTAGGGATCAGATTTCAGCATGAGGTTTAGAAGACAGAAGCCCAAACTATAGCAACAGTGCCTTTGCTTCATAATAAGTTACAAAGTTCTTGTCCTGGCTCGCGCTGGTAGCACAGTGGTTATGGCACCAATCACATATACACCAAGGCTGGCGGGTTTGAATCCGGGCTGGGCCAGCTAAAACAACAATGACAACTGCGACAAAAAATAGCTGGCTTTGTGGCCGGTGCCTGTAGTCCCAGCTACTGGAAGTTTGAGGTAAGAGAATTGCTTAAGCCCAAGAGTCTGAGGTTGCTGTGAGCTGTGATGCTACGGCACTCTACTGAGGGCAACAAAGTGAGACTCTGTCTCAAAAAAAAAAAGTTCTTATTGTTGTGTCATTTAGCTGTAGGCTATTATTCAGCATTAATTGTGGTTTCTGTCTTTATCATCAACAATTTTATGATGTAACTTATGTGTGTAATTTAAAACAGAGAAGTGATTTTCTTGTGTTTTATTTTACATTGAACATTTAACAAGTTCTTCAATTAATGTTAACTTCTTCAATTAATGTTGCACATTAATTTTCTCTCGCTCCTTGTATATATATGCCAGTCTTCAGCAACTGAGTTTTGAACTTTAGTGTCTTCCCAAGAGAGGTTACTAAGTCTTACAGGTTGTTAAAACTGTTTATTGATAGTCACTAGAAAATTAATTTTCAATTGGTCTGCTTGGTGGTCAATAGTGCAGTCTTCCTGCTCAATAAGCCTCCTTAATACCTATTAATTTTAAGTTCTTTATCCAAATGAGGATTAAATTCTTCATTCTTCCCCCAAACCTGCTTTGTCAGTCTTCTCAATCTCAATAGATTATGTAGTCATTATCCCATTTAAATAATGTGGAAGAAGAAATGTAGAAGCCATTATTGAGTCTTTCTCACCCTAGTCTTGTCTTATGGCCGATTTCCAAGGCTTGTTCCTAGGACCCCATTCATGGCAACCTTGCCACTGTTGTCTCTGACCTGGAGAACTGTCACATTCTCTCACCTGAGTCTCTTGGTTCTAGGCTTGCTCCTTCCAGACCTATATACTTCAAAGCTGTCTTTGCACACAGTACCTACCCATTCACTCATCTTCTCATTTTCGTGCTTCAAACTTTCCAGTTGGCCTTGCTAAGGGTAAGATGCAGATTTTTTAAAAAATACAGTTTATGAGGTCTTGCACAGTACCTCTCCATCCTTGTTTCTTGTACTCTGTGTTTCAACTGTGTGAAATTTTCATTTCTTCAACTGCACCAAGCTCTCTTGCCTCTAAGCCTTTGCACAATATGTCTTCTCTGCCTCAAATAATGCCCTTTCAGGTTTTTGTATAAACATCATTTTTCTTTTACCTTCCCTAACCCTCCAAACTAAATTAAGTCTCCTTGCTTTGTGGTCTTCTAGCCCCTAGAACTTCTTCTAGTGCTATTTTTATATTACTTTATTGTAATTGCTCCTTTAATTATCTTCTTTCCTTTTAGACTATAAACTTTATGAACATAGGAATAATGTCTTATACATCTGTTTACCAGCCCAACATAGTGCTTGAAAGTAGTAGGTACTTAAATAAATATTTGCTGAAACATCATTTTAATTGGTTACTATCTTTTCACTTAATAGTTTGGGTTGAGTTTCTGAGAATCCCAACTGTCGATCATAAGAATTATGGTTTTATTGTTCTCAGCCAGGGAGCTAGGATAATTCTAAGAAGATTTTTTTTTTTTTTAATGAGACAGAGTCTCATTCTGTCACCCTTGGTATAGTGCTGGGGTGTCACAGCTCACAGCCACCTCCAACTTCTGGGCTTCAGCAATTCTCCTGCCTCAGCCTCCTGAGTAGCTGGGACTACAGGCGCCCGCCCACAAGGTCTGGCTATCTTTTGTTGTAGTTGCCACTGCTGTTTTAGCTAGCTGGGGCTGGGTTCAAACCCGCCACGCTCAGTATATGGGGCCGGTGCCCTACCTACTGAGCCACAGGCGCCACCCAATCTTAAGAGATTTTAAGAACATCGTTATTGTTTTTGATTTTTTTTTTTTTTTTTTTTTTTGCAGTTTTTGGCCAGGGCCGGGTTTGAACCCACTACCTCCGGTATATGGGGCCGGCGCCCTCCTCCTTTGAGCCACAGGCGCCACCCTGAACATATTATTGTTGATTCTGGGTGCAGTGGGCCTTACATTGATATAAAAGGCTCAGTAATTATTTATTCTGATTATTCAAGTAAACCAGAATTAGTATCAACAAGCAGGTCTCTGCATACTGCTTTTATGGGATAAAGCCAAAAACAATTTTTATCTGTTGTCCGGGATGTATTGATTATATTACCTAATATTTGTTTGTTTTATTTTGCTGTTTTTCCTACTCGAATTGAAGGTCTGTTGAGCAGAGAAACTTTATTCTGTTCCCTCTTTTATCCTCAGTGCATAGGTCAGGCTAGCAGAGAGTAATAAATACTCGTTGAATGGAAGTAGTCCCCTGGGTAAACGTAGAGTTGTTGATTCAATGCTTTTGCTTTTTTTAGTTCTGAAAATACAGAAGGGCTTGATGTTTATATGCGTATCTTACAGCTGCTTACCACAGTGGATGATGGAATTCAAGCAATTGGTAAGATGGTTTATTGAGATTGTATTATAGTTACTCATTGAATTACTTGCTGCTTTTACTACTTTCTTTATCATCTTCATTTATTTACTACTTTCTTTATCATCTTTATTAAGTACAGTCTCCGGACACTGGAAAAGACACATGGAATTTACTTTTTGACCTGGTTTGTCATGAATTCTGCCAGTCTGATGATCCACCCATCATTCTTCAAGAACAGAAAACAGTGCTAGCCTCTGTTTTTTCAGTATTGTCTGCCATCTATGCTTCTCAAGCTGAACAAGAGTATCTAAAGATAGAAAAGGGCAAGTCTCATTTTGGTTCACTAAATTAAATTCTAGTCTATCAGATTTTCAAATCCATGCTCATGTTTGTTCATTTGATTTACTTCTTCATCTTTAAAAAACGCTTTTGTGGGCCTAATTACAAAAATATTACATGCTAATCAGTGTAACTTGGCTTATTGTACCCTCAATGAATCCCCAACAATAAAAAAAAAAAAAAAATTACATGCTAAATACAAAAAAAAATTGTAAAATTCATAAAGGTCATCATGGAAACATAATACTTCTAATCTCACCATTCAGGGGTAATTATTATATACACACATACACATAGGTTTTTTAAGTCCTGCTTTTTAACCACTTTCTTTCATTTAGAAATATAAAATGAATAATTTCCTATGTAAACACGTGTTCTTTCACAGAATGCTTTTTATGACTACCATTAAATCTATGATTCATCTAGAATTCATTCCGGTGTTATGTGTGAGGTCTGACTCAATTTTTTTTTTCTCATAGTAACGTACAATGCTTCAGCGTTTTCAGAGTCAATTGTTTCAACATTATTTAGTGAATAATATAGTTTACCACACTGATTTGAAATGTCATCATTACTATTGTTAAATTTTCTCATATTTTAATCACTTCATTGCTGTGTTCATATATCAGTAGCCAGGGGATTTTAAGATTTAAGGATTTGTGTTTTACTACCTAATAGGGTTAATACCCCTTTGTTCTAATTTTTTAGAATTTTTTTAGTATTTTTATTATTGAATTGAATTAACAAGTTCCAAAAATGAAGAAACCTTTCTAATGTTTTTACTGAGATTATGTTAAATGTATAGGGCATCCAAGAACATATTATGCTTTTAACATTTGTTCATGTCTTATTTTGTGTCCCTCAGTAATGATTTTGTGGTTTTCCTCATATAGATGTTACATTTTTCTTATTAGGTTTATTTCTAGATATTTTATCTTTTGGGATGCTGTTGTCCATGCTATTTTCTATTGCTGGATATATGTGAGGCTTTATATATGATTTGTATGATTGGGGCAGACAGTGTAAAGATGCTTCTTTAACTCCAATCCAATCATTAGTAATTAACATTCCCCTCTTTGCCCTGCTCTCTGCCTAAAGTAGGGGCATTGTAAAGTGAGGACTGGGGGTGCGAAAGAGAGATAAGAGAAGCTGATAGAGATTGATGTGACCTTAAGGACCCCTGAAGAGTGGGGCTTTAGAGTCAAGAGTTGGTGATAATACAAGAGAGAGGTGGTAAATCCAAGAGGACTGTAATATAGCAGCCAGGTGGAGTAGGTGCTTTGAAAAGTTGACATTGAGTTGAGAAATAATAGATAAAAAGATGTCTCTGATTGCTTATTGTTTTAAAATGTCATTTTCATGTACTGTCAATGACTTAGTTTGGTTAGATTTAGATTTTTTAAAAATCAACATATTTGATCCATTGCTACAGAAAACTCTGGGTTTATGATTACTAAGCAGAAATGGTAAAGTCGGATCAGTGATTGAATCACAATGAGATATTTAAGCATATTTGTGGTATAACTTAGTATTTTTATGTTTAGTTTTATTATAGGCTAATTAAAATAGTTGTCTATTCTTTTAAGAAAACATACTGAATTTTTTTTGGTTAAACTTAGTAAAATATAACATTTAAAAGCTTTGCTTAAGATTTTTATGGAAAAGTTTAAAATTAAGATTATCTTCTCACTCTGTCCAAGGCCTTATGTGGTAAGGCTCTTGCCTAATTCTCTCAACCCACTTTGTGCTGCTCCTCTGGCTCACTAAGCTGGAGCCATGATAGTCTCATTTTTGTTGTGCCAGCCCTCTTATATTTTTTTCTTTCTGGATGGAGCTTTGTTCTCATTTTTTCTACCTGAAATGTTTTCATGGAATCTTTGTGTTGCAGATCCTTTGTTCTCAACTCAGTGTCACCTTTTTAGAAGGCCTTCCCTGCTAGGCTGCTTTATTATATTCCTCTTTTCTTTCCTTCATAGAACTTACCAAAATCTGAAATGATCTATTTAATTTACTTACTTATTTAAAAGTATAAAATTATAAGCCTCTGAGGGCTGATGCCTTGATGATCTTGCTTACCCCCCTATTTATATTACCTAAAATATGATGTTGAGCACTTATGCAATACATATGAATGAATGAAACCAGACTTAACTAGCTGATTCCATGCCTCTTATTTGTCTGTATAGTAGATCTTCCTTTAATTGACAGCCTGATTCGGGTCTTACAAAATATGGAACATTGTCAGAAGAAACCAGAGAACTCTACAGAGCCCAACACAGAAGAAACTAAAAAGTCTGATTTAACCCAAGATGACTTCCACTTGAAAATCTTAAAGGATATTTCATGTGAATTTCTTTCTAATATTTTTCAGGCATTAACAAAGGTAGGAAAGAAGTATTGATGGTTTTCTTCACCAGAGGAAAGTATGGATTATGTAATGTTCCAAAGTTTATTATTACTTCTATAACTTTTTTAATGTAAAAGTTACATAATTACTTTATATTATATCACTATACTTACATAATATATTATTTGGGAAAATAAACACAATATCTTCTATCACTGTGAGTTTATAATCTTAAACCACCAAATGATATGGTTTGACATATTTATTTTTATTTTATTTTATTATTTTTTTTTTTTGTAGAGACAGAGTCTCACTTTTTCGCCCTCGGTAGAGTGCCATGGCATCACACAGCTCACAGCAACCTCCAACTCCTGGGCTGAAGCGATTCTCTTACCTCAGCCTCCCGAGTAGCTGGGACTACAGGCGCCTGCCACAACACCCAGCTATTTTTTGGTTGCAGTTTGGCCGGGGCCGTGTTTGAACCTGCCACCCTCAGTATATGGGGCCGGCGCCTTACTGACTGAACCACAGGCGCCGCCCGGTTTGACATATTTATATATGCCAAACATATGTATGTGTTTATGCGCATATATATTTATAAATGCTTTTTTCACATACTTTGACCCAGTATATACAATTTTTATAGACTGTTCTTTTCGCTTAACATGCTTATGAAAGTATTAAAAGCATTATAGGCATTTTTCCTAACTCTAGATAAATTCACTGAAAGACTGCCAAGAGCCTAATTTGTTTAATACACAATTTGCCAAATAACTAGTTTTTAAAATTTACTGCAAACTCATTTTAAGGAATATTCTTTCTTGGCTCGGTGCCTATTGCTCAAGCAGCCAAGGTGCCAGTCACATACACCTGACATGGCGGGTTCAAATCCAGCCCAGGCCTGCAAAAAATAGCTGGGCGTTGTGGCGGGCGCCTGTAGTCCCTGTTACTTGGGAGGCTGAGGCAAGAGAATCACTTAAGCCTAGGAGTTGGAGGTTGCTGTGAGCTGTGATGCTACAGCACTCTATTCAGGGTGACAGCTTGAGGCTCTGTCTCAAAAAAAAAAGGAATGTTCTTTCTGATTATGTCCAATGATTACTTGCATATTCTTCTTTTGACTGTATTCTTTCTATCCATATATTTATAAAAATAGATTTATGAATGTAACTATGAGAACATATTCATCTTCCCTGAATTTGTTCAAGAATATTCTCTTTTTTTTTTTTTTTTGCAGTTTTTGGCTGGGGCTGGGCTTGAACCCGCCACCTCCGGCATATGGGGCTGGTGCCCCACTCCTTTGAGCCACAGGCACTGCCCTCAAGAATATTCTTTTTAAAAAAGCTTTCTTTATTCTGTTGAATTGGATTTTTGGGGCGAGGCTTCTTGCTTCCTTTCACCATTTCTATATTTTCCAGATTTTAGGTTATTACTGTCACATAGGTTTTTAGAAATTAGATCACTGTGTTTGACATTATAAATGTGAAGATGGCTGAGACATAATGGCTACATATTGCCAAAATGCTATTGATGTGTGAAAATGTTGGTTTTACTTGACCCTTATTGGGTATTATTTTTATATCACCTAAACTTCAACAGGTGATAAATTGTGCTTTGTTTTGGTTCACACTTTCTTATTAATGATCTTTCCATGTATTTGTATATTATTTATGTTTCTTTGTAAATTTATCCATTTTGATTATTTAATGAACTCTTTGAGTAATACATCTTTCATATATTTGTTGCAAGTCTTTTCACCCTATTTTTTGCTATAGCTTTTGTTTTTTGGAGAAAGGGACATAGATTTTTTTTTTTTTTTTGTAGAGACAGAGTCTTACTTTATCGCCTCAGAAGAGTGCTATGGCGTCACATAGTTCACAGCAACCTCCAGCTCCTGGGCGTAGGCAATTCTCTTGTCTCAGCCTCTTGAGTAGCTGGGACTACAGGCGCTCCCCATAATGCTGGGTTGAATTTGAACCTACCACCCTTGGTATATGGGGCCAGCGCCCTACTCACTGAGTCACAGGCGCCACCCATAGATAGATATTACTTCATTTTTAAGTGGCAGGAACATAGAAGGAGGGCTGAGAATATACCAGGGATATGTCATGAAAATTCTTATATGCCATATTTAGGGAATTTGGACTTAATCTGAGGACTTACTAAAAGTTTGTTTTTTTTTTTTTAAGCATTAAGTGATATGAGCAGTTTAGATTAGAACAATTACTCCAAAAAGCAATAAGAGGAAGGATTAAAGAGAGTTGAGGCTGGAGGCCAAAAGTCCTACCAACAGGCTTTTGTGGTTGATAATCTTCAAGAATAATCTGAAAAGCAAAAAGAACCTAAGCAATGGAAGTGTGATGAAGAGAAGGGGTAAAATAAGAGAGATTTAGTAGAGTGGGATTGAACACTTGGTGGGGGAGGCAGGAGGGTGGCAGGGATTGGTAACCAGTAGGGAAGAAGGAAAAATCTTCTCTATCCCATGTTTTTGGTTTATGCAGTAAAATGGGTGGTGGTACCTTTGCTAAAATCAGGACTACAATGGGAACATGTTTGTTACATAAGCCTCCTCGGTTGGTGGGTTCAGTTTGGGACATGGACATTCCTATTTCATCAGTAGGGAAACGTATATACTGACATGTATTTATTTGCCAATTATAGCCTTAGAAATGTTCTCGTTTTTTATATTAAATCTTTTTTTGTTTATTTGTTGTAGGAGACTATGGCTCAGGGACTAAAAGAGGGCCAGTTAAGCAAAGAGAAATGTTCTTCTGCATTTCAAAACCTTCTTCCTTTTTATAGCCTTGTGGTGAGTATGGGTAAATGTATAGGTGGTTGAGTTTCATAGGATTACTAACTGAAATGTTTTCAGTTAAGCACTTGATTTCAAGGCTTTTGTCAAAAAAAGGAGTGCATACAATTTACAAAACCTAATGCCTTTTTTTGGAAAGATGACTGCTGAATAATTCATAGTACTTGCCTAAGTAACAATTTGAAGAGGAGTGAATGAATCTGTAGTACCTCTCCGTCTTATGAAGTAGATAGCATTAAGTGACAGTAAGATGTCAGTAGGTTTGTATGGTTCTTCAAATGACATCACATTCGCTGCCATTAGAGGAAATTTCAAAATAGGAACTTTTTGCTGTGCATAGTGGCTCACTCCTATAATCTCAGTGACTCAGGAAGCTAAGGCAGGAAGATTGAGGGCAGGAGTTCAAGACTAGCCTGGGCAACATAGCAAGACTGCATATCTACAAAAATTAAAAAGAGGCTCGGCACCTGTAGCTCAGCAGATAGGGCACTGGCCATATACACCGGGGCTGGCGGGTTTGAACCCAGCCTGGGCCTGCCAAACAATAATGACGACTACAACCAAAAAATAGCCGGCAAGAGCAATGCCTGTCTTTTTCCTCTGCATTGAAAGGTGTATTTATCCTTTTAAATGTATTCAGAAAGCTAGCACATTATTAAAAAAAAAAAAAATAGCTGGGCATTGTGGCAGGTGCCTGTAGTCCCAGCTGCTTGGGAGGCTGAGGCAAGAGAATTGCTTAAGCCCAAGAGTTTGAGGTTGTTGTGAGCTGTGATACCATGGCACTCCACCGAGGGCTACGTAGTAAGACTCTGTCTTAAACAAAAAACAAAAAAGAAAATTGACCAGGTGTAGTAAATTGACCAGTCTCCTTAGCTACTTGGGAGACTGAGGTGTGAGGACTGCTTGAGCCCAGAAATTTGAGGCTCCAGGAAGCTACAATCATACTGCTGCACTCGAGCCTGGGCTCTAGAGTGAGACCCTGTCTAAGCCATAGGAAAAAAAGGAACTTTTTTAGGAAAATGAAGTATAGAATATGAGAGTGGGGAGACATGTCATCAGGGAGAATGTTAATAAAACTCCAGTAATGGACCCTAAAAGGGAAGTAGCAGGAGCATAAGTACTGGCTCAAGAGTAAAACAGATGGTAAAGGATGATTGTTTCCTTGGTAACAGTCGTTTCCTCTGATAAATAGAGAACTATTAGAAAGTACTATTACTGGGAATCTATCAGCCTTTCTTTCCTTTTGCTCGATTTAGAAACCCCAGGTAGAGCATTTTTATAGTCAGCAGTTAATATCTTATTTACCTTTTCTTCCACCATATTTGTTTAATTCTTTTGTTTGACTCACAGGTAGAAGACTTTATTAAAATCCTCCATGAAGTTGATAAGGCTCTTGCTGATGACCTGAAGGAAAGCTTCCCGAGTTTAAAGGTTCCTACTTAAAAACTGAATTGGAATTTCTTCTATACCAGAAATAAACTTTATTTTCTTCAATGTGTATTGAAACTGACATATAGGGAATAGTAGATAAAGTTCCTGTTAGACCATAAGTGTCTGGTATTACTTTTGTGCCCTTATCTCACTTTTATTTGTCATTGGAATGAGGAGTTTGACCACTGTCACCCCCTCCCTTATGTGGCAATAATCATTTTCAGTTGAAGAAAACCAAAAAATATAAGCTTATCCTTACAGTTCTTTTTAGAATATTGGAAGGGTTAATGAGAATTTTCTTTTTAACTCTTAATTTTGTCTTTGTATCAAGTACAAGTGCATTCAGCAGCAATATCAGAAAACCCTCCTATAATGGCTTAATCTGATAGCTTTTACATATCTTACGCAATAAAAAGTCCAGAGGTGGACAGTCCAGACCCAAAAAAGTGGCTCCTTTCACCTTTCCACCTGGTCTGTCACGTAGACTTTTGTGTTCATGTTTATTATCTTATGGCTGTGCCATCTCTGGGCCTTTCATTTACATTCAAGGAGGAAAAGAGAGAAAGCAGCAAAGGGGCTTTCTCCTTGCAAGTTTTTACCTTTAATTCGGAAAGGGCAGTCCCTTCTTACCAGAACCTGTTGTATGGTCATCCCTAGCTGCAAGTATGTGAAATCTAGTACTTTGTTTTTCTTTCTAGCCTCTATAAGAGGGAAAGGAAGAGAGAAGAAAGATGTGAATGGTGTTTGGATTAGCCAGTCTGTGGTGTTTGCCACATGTGAAAATATGTTTTAGCTATTTTGTGAGTAATTTGTGTTGATTGTCAGATTGTTAGTAATGACTCATAAGCAGTTATTGCTACTGGTTTAGCTTCGTTACCTTTCATTTTTTTCTGTGTTTTACACATGAAGGTATAAATTCCAACATTTTGATACAAGTACATTAACAAAATTCTAAATTTTCAACATTTCAGTGATTGAATTTCAGAAAATGATTTTCTTTTTTTTGCAGTTTTTTGGCTGGGGCTGGGTTTGAACCTGCCACCTCCGGCATTTGGGGCCGGTGCCCCACTCCTTTGAGCCACAGGTGCCGCCCAGAAAATGATTTTCTTAAGTGAATTCAGATTTTTAAAATTAAGATTGAGGGAATTTAATAAATCTGATTTTTTTTTTGCAAATTTCACATTACATATGATTTTTACCCCTTATTTTTTAACATTCCTTTAGTTTTTTTCCTAATGAAATATATTCAGATAACCAACAGGTATGTTTACAGAAGTATTTAGTTTGAATTATTTTAGATACTAAGTTTGGAATTTTTTATTGATTTTTAAGGAAATATCAGTTATGAATGACAAAGCTAGCTTTTTAAACCTCTTTTTTGGGTACAGAACCTTTGCAATTTACTTTGGAATCTTTTTGGGTTTCAAGCATCAATCTTGCTTTATTCTTTGTTTTCTTTCCTTGAAGGATTTTTGCTGATAAAACATAGAGGATAATGTTACTGGTAAGAGATAGGAGAATTTCCAGTTTGGAGCTGGTTTTATTGCTGAAAGTGTCACTACTGAAAAGAATTGGACTATAGAAGTAAAATCTTGCAGGTGAAATTCTAATTGGTAGGTTTACTATAAGTATATTTGCATGTCTTCATTGCTGACCTTATTGGTACACTGAATGTGACTATATTTGACATGGCACTCATGAAATCCTACCTACTGGCTGATGCTAACATTTCATTCTTTTTTTTTTTTTGTAGAAACAGAGTCTCATTTTATCACCCTCGGTAGTGTGCTGTGGCGTCACAGCTCACAGCAACCTCCAGTTCTTGGGCTTAAGCAATTCTCTTGCCTGAGCCTCCCGAGTAGAGCTGGGACTACAGGTGCCTGCCACAATGCCCGGCTATTTTTTTGTTGCAGTTTGGCTGGGGCTGGTTTTGAACCCGCCACCCTTGGCGTATGGGGCCGGCTCCCTACTCACTGAGCCACAGGCACGGCCCAACATTTCATTCTTGTTATTTTTTTAAGTTTAGAGTTAAAATATGCTACTCTATAAAAACAGTACTTCAAGTTATTATGTTTACCTCAGTACGTATGAATTTCATACTTTTTTCCCTGAGAGCATGATTTAAAAGGGGAAGCACAAGCGCCGTGGATATCTGAAAGAGTGGGGCCCAAAGAGGGTAAGTTACAGAAGAAGAAAAAGGATATGTCATGGGAAAACTAGGGACATCCGAGTTATTGTCTACCTTGGACCTAACTTTGTTAGCTCTTGTTACTGTTAACATCACGAAGTGGTACATATTTTCATAATATTTTGATATGCTTGAAAACTTCCTGCATTTATAAATTATACATATTAAATAGTTTTTGAAAAAACAAAGTGACAAGTGTTAAAACTTTTTTAGTGCTGTGTGATCTGAAGAATTTACTCACATGCACAGCAAAGGAAACAAAGTGAAGCGACAGCTCACAGAATGGGAGAAGATATTTGCGAACTGCCCATCTGATAGGGATTAATAACTACAAGCTATAAGGAGCTCCAACAACTCAATAGCGAAACATCAAATAATCTAATTAAACAGGGCAAAGGATGTGAATAGATTTCTAAAAGAAAACATACAAAAGGCCAACAGGTACATGAAAAAATGTTCAACATTAGTTATCAGAGAAATGCAAATCAAAACTACAATGAGATATCTCACCCCAGTTAAAATGACTTTTATCAAAGAGACAGGCAATAACAAATTTTAGTGAAGAAGCAAAGAAAAGGGAACACTAGTACATGGTTGGTGGGAACGGAAACGAGTGTGACCTCTATGGAGAATAGTATGGAGGTTCCTCAAAAAAATAAAAATAGAACTACTGGCTCCGCGCCTATGGCTCAAGCAGCTAAGGCGCCAGCCACAGCTTGAGGCTCTGTCTCCAAAAAAAAAATAGAAACCATGTGACCCAGGAATCCCACTGCTAGTATCCAAAAGAAGGAATTTAGTATACCGAAAAGATATCTTCACTGATGTTTATTCACAACAGCAAAATCATGGAAATCACCCTAAGTTTCCAGCCACAGATGAATGGATAAAGAAGTCGTACATACACAGGGTGGAATATTACATAATCATAAGAATGAAATTCTGTCATTTGCAACAGCTTGGGTGGAACTAGAGAATATTGTGTTAAGTGAAATGATCTACTATTTACAGGCAGTCCCTGGATATAAAGGAGATAGGTTCTGTAGGTTTGTTCTTGAGTTTGTATGTAAGTTGAAACATTTACATTTACCTGTTACCTAGTAATAGCCTCCTTTCATAAGATGTTTGTAACTAGAAGATTGCCTGTATTGGGGTTTACTATATGTCAGACACTCTTATATTGTCTTATTTAGTTCTTTAATAATCCTATAAGTTATTACCATTTTATAGATGGGGAAATGAAGACTCAGCCAAAGGTTTCAGACCTCCTAAACGATGTTCTTTTAACTGCTATACCATATCTGCATCCTGTAGGGAGACATGGACTAGATCATGAAGGGGTCTTACTTTCCTCAGGGAATCGACACCTGAGATATTTGCCTATTTGTGTCCCCTTCTCCAAGAATTATCCCTGAAATACCGATATTCTTCCAATGGTTACAGCGTAAGTGAATAAGAAATTAATTCCTGATCCAAACTGAGCAAATTAGGTTGGCTTAAGAGCATTGGTGTCTAGATCATGGAACTTGCAAGACTGAGGGCATCATTTCAGTGTAGCGATTTTTTCCCCACTGTATACCAGCTCATTGTTCTAAGCACTGGGAAGACAACAGTGAATGAAACACAAAATCTTGCCCTAATAAAGCTCATATTCTAGAGAATCATGTTTAAGAGGAACAGAGGAAGAACCTGGTTTGCATAGAGGAATGTTTTGTTCCAGGGAAATGTTTCCTCACCAAGATGTTTGATGTTAAAATGAATGGGCTGATTTACTTCTTAGGACTTTTTGAACGAGATCTTAAAAATCTCAAAAATCTAAAAATTCAGCGGCACCTGTGGCTCAAAGGAGTAGGGCGCCGGCCCCATATGCCGGAGGTGGTGGGCTCAAGCCCACCCCCGGCCAAAAACTGCAAAAAAAAAAATAATAATAAAAATTCTACAACCATGTTTATTTATCCCTGTAGTTAACTAAGTGAAGATGTACCATGCTTGATATTCCATTTCAAGTCTGATTTGTACTAGAACATCAAGAGCTCTTCAGCTGTGTGGTCTTGCTGAAGATAGGCTTCTTGCTGCCTCTGAATACCTTCCATTGCGAAATGGTTTTAAATTAACTTTTAAACACCAGCTTCCTGTGTTCCACAGCTAAGGCTACAGCCCACGTTTATAAAAACTTTTCTGCTTGCTAGAAAACTCATTAATTATATAAGAGCTTGTATCAATATTGAGCTTGTTGACCTGCAGACTGTTTAGAGGTTGACGCCTTACCAGACCATCTGCCCAGTGCTGCCATTGGAAATGCTTTTCTCTATTACTGTAATGAAATCACTAAAATCATTTCCTGTTCCCAGTCCTTGTTCAGATCTTCTATCTACTGTCAATAGAGGATATTAAAATACTCAGGAAAAGTCCACATATCCTTTTCATCCTGGTCCATAATGTAGCACATGACTTTGTGTTTTAGAGTTGGAAATAATAAATAGTCAATGACGTCAAGCCTATTATAATGAAAGAAGGCTGCTTATTAAACTCCCTTTCTCCAGCTGTTTTTCCTTTGACATCATGGGATCTGTTTATAATGACCTTTATGGGTTTTCCCCCTTACCTGTCAGAGTATATATGGTTACATGGGAAATTGAAGTTTTGGGAATAGTCTCTTCATAGAAGTGACACCTTCCTGCTCATGCCCAGTGTGCACGCAGACTCCAACAGTGGGATGGTGGGAAAAAAGAACAAGCTTTCTGTATTCTCCTGAAGGAATTTCACTTCCTGAAGTATAGCCATGCTTCCAGTAAGGAGTGTATGCTGAAAGCACAGAGTGTGGGTGGGGATTGTATGTGTAATCATAGCCCCCAATTCAAGTGAATACATACACCAGGGCTTTATTATGTCACTCAATGTAGGATCATGTAGTTTTGTTTTGAAAGGTGCCTGTTGACTATACCTTTTAAGGAATTTGGCATCTCTGAATAATGACTCTTCTTTTGAGTCTGTATTTGGGAAAACAGGTAGTATATATAAATCCAGAGTGTGCTTTCTTTGAAATGCAACTGGTTTTTGACTTTTTCTAGCTGTACCCAGTAGCATTCACTTGGCCAATTTGGCAGGCACTTCTGTAGGATATTTCTAAATCCTTTAACCATCCCTCATCCCTGTTACGGAGAAGTCTGTACTCTGTCATCACTGGAAGAAAAAATGTCTGTTGATGCACTTGAAGTTATCAGACTGGGGAAAGACTTTATGAAGAAGACTTAAGTGGCAATTGCAACAACAAAAATAAACAAATGGGATTTAATTGAATAGCTACTGTACAGCTAACAAAGCAAATAGACAGCCATCAGAATGGGAAAAGATATTTGCATATTATGAATGAGACAAAAGCTTGATAACTAGGATCTACACACAGAACTCAAATTAATCAACATTAAAAAAAGGCCGACAATCCTTTATATCAGTGGTTCTCAATTTTTTTTTTTTTTACTTGCAGTTTTTGGCCGGGGCTGGGTTTGAACCCACCACCTCTGGTATATGGGGCCCTACTCCTTTGAGCCACAGATACCGCCTGAGTGGTTCTCAATTTTAATTTTATGGTTGGAGGTCACCACAACATGAGGAACTGTATTTAAGGGTCGCAGCATTAGGAAGGTTGAGAACCATTGCCTTATATCAGGAGAGATGAATAGAACCTCTCTAAAGAAGACGAATGGCTAACATGAAAAAATGCTCATCCTAATTATCAGAAAAATGCAAATTAAAACCACCCTAAGATAACACCCAACCCCAATGAGAATGGCCCACATCACAGAATCTCAAAACTGTAGATGCGGAGAGAAAGGAACACTTTTACACTGATGGTGGGACTGCAAACTAATAAAACCTTTTTGGAAGGAAGTATGGAGAATCCTCAAAGAATTCAAACTAGATGTCCTATTTGATCCTGCAATCCCATTACTGGGCTTCTACCCAGAGGAAAAAAAAATTATATCTATCATAAGGACATTTGCACTAGACTGTTTATTACAGCTCAATTTACAATCTCCAAACTGTGGAAACAACCTAAATGCCCACCAATCCAGGAATGGATTTAATAAGCTGTAGTATATGTATACCATGGAATACTATTCAGCCACTAACAAAGATGGAGACTTTGGAGTTGAAAACATTCTTCTTCATAAAGCATCACAAGAATGGAGAAGCAAGAATCCAATGTACTCAATTCTGATATGAGGACAATTGATGACCTAGTACATGGGGCGGGGGGGAGCAATGGGGAAGTGGAGAGAGGGAAGGAGGTGGGGGCTCACGATGTGTGGCACACCTCTTGGGGGAGGAACACATTTATAAGAGGGACTTTAACAAATGCAATCAGTGTAACCTAGTTCTCCATACCCTCAATGAATCCTCAACAATAAAGAAAAAAATTTTTAAATGTCTGTTGATGTTATGGACTTTGGCACAAAATCTCTAAATCAAATTTTCTAATTTCTTTTTAAGTTTGTTTTATGTTTGGACAAACCAGATAACTGTTCCGTTTGTCCTAAATGACCTCTAGAAATTATTTTAATTTCTATGATTATAGTATTCAATGTTAAAAGCAATTTGGAGACTTCTTGCCCATGTCAGATATCAAGTGATATCAGATTAGTCTTTAAAGATAGAAATTTTTTTTTTTTTTTTTGTAGAGACAGAGTCTCACTGTACCGCCCTCAGTAGAGTGCCATGGCATCATACAGCTCACAGCAACCTCCAACTCCTGGGCTTAAGCGATTCTCCTGCCTCAGCCTCCCGAGCAGCTGGGACTGCAGGCGCCCGCCACAATGCCCAGCTACTTTTTTTTTGTTGTTGCAGTTTGGCCGGGGCTGGGCTTGAACCCGCCACCCTCGGCATATGGGGCCGGCGCCCTACTCACTGAGCCACAGGCGCCACCCTAAAGATAGAAATTTAATAATTTTTTTTTTGAGACCGAGTCTCAAGCTGTTGCCCTGGGTAGAGTGCCATGGCGTCACAGCTCATAGCAACCTCAAACTCTTGGGCTTAAGTGATTGTCTTGCCTCAGCCTCCCAAGTAGCTGGGACGACAGGTGCCTGCCGTAATGCCTGGCTTTCTTTGCTGTTATTGCAGTTGTTGTTACCCTAGCTGGCCTGGGCCAAGTTCGAACCTGCCAGCCTGGGTGTATGTGGCTGGTGCCCTACCCACTGAGCTATGGGTGCTGCTAATAATTTTAATATTAATAATAATTTCAGATGAGCCTTGAGTGATCTGTAAATGTTAGTAGATTTTTCTTTTTCATTCTATTTGAACATGCTTTAATGTGCGCTGGCTATTTCTTTAACACAATTGAGGGAAAATACACAATTACTGGCCGGGCATAGTGGCTAATGCCTATAATCTTAGCATTCTGGGAGATAGAGGCAGGAGGATTACTTAAGCTCAGGAGTTTGAGACCAGGCTGAGCAAGAGTGACATTCCATCTTTACTAAAAATAGAAAAACTAGCCAGGCATCATGGCAGGTGCCTGTAGTCCCAGTTACTTGAGAGATTGAGGCAAGAGGACTACTTGAATCCAGGAGTCTGAGGTTGCTGTGAGCTAGGCTGAATGGCACAGCACTCTAGCTTAGAGCAACAGAGTGATTTGAGACTCTGTCTCAAACAGAACAAAACACAATTTCTCTGAACAACTTACCAAGTACTCAAGGGTCATTCTGCATTTTAAGAAGTTGTCTACTTCTTAAAAAGTGTATCCTGAGCACTTGTGACTCAAAGGAAACCAGGAGGATCATGCTGCAGAAGCCCTTTGGAGGAACGTGCCAATTGCTCCGTAACCATGAGCTGGCTCTCCTTTGATGGAGAGATTAATAGTTTCCATAATCATATCATCCTGGTTGCTCTGGGCCCAGAGTTTACTCAGACTTGAAAGAAATGGAAGTTAATTGAAAAGGGAAAAAAATTCTTCCTTTCCCATTTCCCCTTTAAGCCTCTCTTCTAGAGAAATGATGAGAAAGAGATTCAAGGGTTTGTTACCAGTGGGAGCCAAAATGTTTATTTTCTTTTGCAATTCTAGATGAAAAGAACCAGAAGAAAGCAGTTGGATGGTAAGCATGAGAGGTAAGGTATGCATGAGAGGAGGTAAGCATGAGAAGGAGGGTATAGATGTCCCTAAATAATTCCAAACAGAACAGAAACACTGGACAGTGAACCCACTATGCAGGCGGAGGGTTGTCTTATGGAACCATAGACATCTGGTCTCGGAAATAAGGAGCAGAAAAGGGGCTTTGTAGTTGATCTGATTGTCATCAGGAGAATTAGGTTGGTCTAGTAATTTTTATCTGTGTCTGTTTCTACTACAGAGGAGCCACTGTGAGTTTATGTGCCACAGCCTAGAGTTTTGGGAAATACTTATCTTTGGCTAAAATGTATTTTTATTCTGGCTCTGAAATTTGAGGTTAATTTTTTCCTTTTTTCAGCTCCTACTATCACTCTCAAACTGCACTCTAGTGCTGATTTCTGTAAGGTTGGCTCTTGGACCCTGGGAGAGTTTCAGTGGGAAGAGGGTTTGGACCTCCAAGGGAGAATTGGGATGTTGATAGAAGATAGGTTCTGTTGGGTGTCATATAATATCTTCAGTCAGAGATAGACTTCTAATATGTGATGGCTAAGAGCTTTTTGAAGTTTATTGAATCAGTAAGAGAGAAAGTGAATTATAGATGAATACTTCTCATTCATTCATTCATTCCACAATATGTTGTGATTTGAGCCTATCATGTGTTAAGCATTGTGCTCAGTTAATGGCAGTAAGAAGGTAATAATTCAAGATAGGAAGAAAACAAGGCAGCTAGTTAATACCTGTTCATTCCATCAGTTTCTGTAAGTTCAAGATCCATGTCACTTCCCCTGAAGTACTTTGACTCTTCCAATTTACATGCTAGCTGGATTTGGAACTCTTTTGAGGTTTATACAACTGTAAGAGATATATAGGGTTTTTTTGGGATGGTGGTGGGGTGGTGGTGGTGACATCTCCCTGCAATTTATATGCAGGCACAACAGCACCCCGCCACCATTGCCCACCCTCCATAACAATTAAGGACACCAGATAAATGCTTGCCATCACTCTTCCTGTGGAACTTTACAAGCAAATCACCTCTCACACTGCTCCCATTCCAACCTAGGACTTGGTCATATGCCGCCTGCAGAGAGAGGCTCTGAGTTTTATCTTTCTTGCACTTCTGGAAATTCCCATGCAATATCAATCCTGAATTGAGAGGTAGCAGACAGGCCAACAATCCTGACATAGCAGGGCACCATGCTGCCACCCCAGAGGCTAGAGGGGAGGGGAAACACTGGTTTAGGAGACTGGAGGAATGACGTGTATGTGAGAGACTCCAGAGTTAGTTGCTTGTGGGAACTGCAGTGAGGCCTGGTCACTCAGGGAGCACTCTGAGCCTCACCCAAGCCAACACAAAGCTCCTGAATTTACATCACATCACCTGCAGGGTACAACCTCAAATAATAGGGAAGCAGCCAGCACTTTGGAAGCTGAGAGGCCAGGGTTGGAAAGAACATACTCCTCTTTACACCTAGGAGGTCTCATCATGACACCTCTCCTTCGTACACTTGGGCATCCTACTAGGAGGAAGCTACATAAGACACTAACTCTTTTTTTTTTTAATTAAAGACTGGGGAATTCTTGGGTGGCACCTGTGGCTCAGTGAGTAGGGCGCTGTCCCCATATACCACGGGTGGCGGGTTCGAACCTGCCCCTGGCCAAATTGCAACAAAAATAGCCAGGCTTTGTGGTGGGCGCCTATAGTCCCAGCTACTCGGGAGGCTGAGGCAAGAGAATCGCCTAAACCCAAGAGCTGGAGGTTGCTGTGAGCTGTGACTCCACAGCACTCTACCAAAGGTAACAAAGTAAGACTCTGTCTCTAAAAACAAAAAGTCTGGGGAATTCTTAAAGGGTCTACTCTATTTAAATTATTGGACCAGAATAAACTTAATCTGAATCGTATCTTTGGTTTATTAATTTTCCTGCTACTAACAGATAGGGGCTACAGAGAAATAATCAGATTTTTTATGGGCAAAATGAAACTTAAATCTTTCTTTCTATTCACATCTGGGTAATAGTTCGAGTTGAATTTTGAGACCCTTGCAACATGGGTGCGGTAAGAGTAGAAGGAGATGAAATTGCCAAAGTTATGGTAGATAAGGGAGAACCTGCACAGGCTACTACTTTTGTAATCTCTACTCAGTATTCCTCCACATGCATACATCTACTTACAAAACAAAGAGGGGTGGTGCCTGTGGCTCAAGGAGTAGGGCTCCGGCCACATATACTGGAGGTGGCAGGTTCAAAAACCCAGCCCTGGCCAAAAACTGCAAAAAAAAAAAAAAAGGAAAAGAAAACAAAGAGGAACACAAGAGATAGAAAAAGATGTTGTTACATTTTGAGAGCTTGCTCACTGATTTCCTTTCTATCCAAAATTCATAGGTAATACTTAATATGTGTAGTGGGACCACAAAGTATCTGTATTTTGGAGTAAACTCCGAGTATTCCTTTAAAATGATGGCACATCCAAAGGGGAAGATAAACTGGAGAATTCGAAGTGCAGTCCACAACCAGTCTCCAGTGTAAAACAGGAAACGCTGCCTAACTGGTGTTCATTGATACATTCAACAAGTGTTTGCTGGTTGCCAGCTACTTCTCAGGCACCCTGCTAAGTACTGGGGATACAGTGTCCAATATATGACAATTGCTCCACAAATGTTAATTAAATAAATGAATGAAAACTGTTCCCACCCCAGAGGCAGACTTACTAAGTTTAAGGCAGTGGTCCCCAAACTTGGATGTGCATTAGAATTCTGATGCCTGGTTCCTAGACACTCTAATTTAATTCATAGGAGGCATAACTTTGCAATTAGGACTTGCTTTTTAAAGTCCCCAAGTTGTAATTTTCAGCCAAATTTGGGAACATGGGTTTAACAGCCCCTCATTTGTTTGGGCCCCTTACAAGACCCTGGGCGGTTCCTAGCAATTTTGAATTTGAAATTTTATTTTCTTTTCCTTGAACAAGGCCCCCAAATGGAATAAGCTTCAGGTGCCACAGAACCTGAATCTGACCTTCCCTGTCTTTGATGCGGTTTTAGTCCAGTCAACTGGTCACTTAGCTGACAGGAGCTTTTCAGAAGGGTAATTTGGCTGAAAGATGCAGATTAACAGTCCTCTTATGGCTGCCACCACATGACAGCTAAACCATTAAAGGAACAGATGTTACTTTGTGTGATTTTGTTTCCCTTGTTTTAGCCCATGACCTTAACAGTGATTTTTGCAATGTCTTCAAAGGGAACTCCACGGTGTAGTAGAAGCATTCATTGGTTGCTGCATGTGGCAGGGTTCTGTGGTTTTATGGAGTTTTGTATCATATCGATTGGATTGCATGGTTGGCACATAGTCTTTGACTATAGCATTTCTAGTGCAAGGCCTTTGCCAGAGACACACCACCTTCTGTACCTCACAATCTCCCTACCCTTCCTGGAGGAGTTGCCTGGAGATACTTATGAGGCTGATTCAGAGCTCTACAAAATTTATTCAATGATTTTATTACAGAGGCAAACAACCATTTCTGCTGCACATGTGAGCCGGTTGGCAGACAGGATAGCCGTGTGTGAAACTTCCTTTTCTGTGCCTTTGTCCAGGTGCACACCTGGGAACGTGTCCCTGATTCTCATGCAAGACTGCCAAGGGGCTCTCAGCAAATGTTTTGAAGTGACCCTGAACTTGTTAAGTGAGCTGTATTTACCCGCATCATCTACAAAGCACCAAGGCTGCTCCATGGTTCCCTGAGACTCCCTTTTCTGTCCATGCTTTGTTGTGGGTCATCTTGGCCCCTTCTGTGAATCACTTACTTAGCAGGTCATATCCAGATATGTACGCATCTGACTGCAGCAACTTTGTTGCCCACTGAGGAAAATGTTATGTAATACATAAGCCAGACACCTGTCCTACTCTGGCTGATGAATTAAGGCAGATTAAGGGCATGGATGTTACTCTCTGTAGGGAAAGACTTGGTGTTTTATTGATTAGTTTCTGCCACCATGAAGCCTTAAAGTCTTCTAATCTTTGGTACCCACAAGGAAGTGCCTCTGATTTAATCCCCTCCAGGGTAAGCTACAGGGTATTAATACTATGCAGACAGGATTTTCCCCAAGATGAGAGAAAGATCTTTCTATCTGTTTGGAACTCCAGGAGAGGCAGTCCTTGTCTTTCCTCATGGTATATTTTCTCCTCTTCCAGATGGTCACATTTGGATTCTCTCAGAATCTTCTGATAACCAGGAAAGCTTGGCCACACTACCTTGTTGTCAGTTGGAGAAACAAGGAAGGGAGGTTAATCATCAAGTTTATTCATTGTCCCCTGATGTAGACTCAGTGATAGCCTTTCATAAAAGCTTCAGAGGTCGTTAATTAGACAAATGGTACTGGCTTTGGTTTCTGAAGCCCCAACAAATACTGTTTGACTTGTAGGAGAAATGACTCTTTGCACTGAATGAGAGGGGAGATATGCCTCTTTAAACAGCACAAAACAAACATTAAGACAACAGACATTGGGAGGAACCAAGTGTGCCTAAGCAAAGGGGCCTATTTCCCTAAGCAAAGTTGGTTTTCATGCTATAAAATAGTCTCCCGCATCCTAAAATCTGAATGAATAGCCAGCACTTCCTGGTGATTCATAACACTCTGTAGGGGTGTTTTCTCACACTATTTGCTTTAACAATGAGCAGGAAAGCTGCTTTGTACAACTCCAGGGGACCCCATTTGCCCTTTGTTTTATGTAAATCATTTATCCCAGATTTGGAAAGTCTTGGCTTTTATGGAAGGTATTGGGGGCTTTCATAATTATCTCAATAATGGATGGGGAAGTTTCCATGTGATTCAGAACCCAAAATTAATGAAGTCTAAAAAATACCTGAAGAAATTAAAAAAGAAGTCATTGGGGATTCTTAGTTCATTTTTTGAAATTCTGTGGTAGGTTGAGGTGAAAAGTTCCTAGGATAAGTGGGGGCTTGGATTCTGGTCCCCCTCTGTAACTTACTATGTGACTTTAGACAAACTATAATGCATAGCAAATGGAAGGCTTTGTCATGATGGATACTAATTTTGCTGTTTTGCTTAATGTGGGTGAAATGACCACAAGCCAGCCTTTCACTGGGTACTGTGCTGAAGCAAAGATGTTCAAATGATAAATGGGGTTTCTTCTTCTTCTTTTTTAGTCAGAGTCTTATTCTGTTGTCCCAGGCTAGAGTGCAGAGGCGTCACCCTATCTCACAGCAACCTCAAACTCCTGGGCTCAAGTGATCCTCCTTGACAATCACTTGGAATCACTTGGGAATCTCAGTTTCTCAAGTAGCTGGGATTACAGACACCCACCACAAAGCCTAGCTAATTTTTCTATTTATTTTAGTAGAGATAGGATCTCATTTTTGCTCAGGCTGGTCTTGAAATCCTGAACTCAAGCAATCCTCCTAAACGGGATTTCTAATAGTTATTTTTAAAAGTGTAATTTGAACTTAAGTAGATTTGGAATGAAACTTGCTTAATGATTCATATAAACAGACTTGTACGCCACTCTTCCCATAAAGCCATTCGGTAAGAGAGGCATAAAAAGCTCACTGGAGACGTCATGCTGTGAAGATTATTATGCCTTTTGAAGGTTTAGTAGATTTGGATCTTGAGAGATTATGTCCTGGCCTGATCTCTCTCTTCCATCCCTTTGCCTCATCAAATTAATTTCAATTTGAGCCTGGAGAGAATCCCATATGGCTTCTCACACCTGAGGCCTGCATTTCCTACTGGTCGATATGTAAATGGAGCTTTGACCTTTCAAATACGGAAGGATTTTGTTTTTATTCTCACATCATTTCTCTCACAGAGACCTGTTAATTTTTGTGTTCGTTGATTCTTTCTCAACAAAACATGTATTGAACAATTATGTGTAGAGCACCTTCTGTGCACCTTCTGTGTGCTGGATCCTGGGCCATGGTGGTGAAAGGCACAGTCATTGCCCTGAAGGAGTTTGTGACCAAGGAGAGAAACAAAGGAACAAATAATTACAAAGCCATAGAAGAAAGCTTAGGGCAGTGGTTCTCAACCTTCCTAAGGCCACGGCCCTTATTACAGGTCCTGTGGGTTGCAAGAACCGCTAGCTTAGGGAGCATTCCCACTGTGATTGTGGTTTCCAGTGGATGGTTGTAGCTTGTTAGAGGGATCTCCTTCATTTGAATGATAAAATCTAAGCTAAGCATGTATTCACTCATTGGAGTTCAAATCAGGTTTCCTCTTCTAACAATGAGTAAAACAGCACAGGGCTGAGAGAGACAACAGCTGGTTTCTCCTTCCTGTTCCACCATTTACAAACCAGGTAAGTTTAGATAAGTCACTGAACCATCTGAATCTTGGTTACTTTAAGGACCAAAGTAAACAATATAGATAAAGGTACTTCGTAAAATGTAAAGCACTATATAAACTTGAAATTGTAATCAGAAGAAAAGCTCTCAGTTTGCTACATGAACACATAATATAGCTGAAGAATAATAAGCACAACTCTTACTTTGGGCCTAATTTTTTTTTTTCCTGAAAAGACATTGTCTCTCTCTCCACAAGGGTTTTTTTCTCAGCCATATACATAAATCGTGATGTCCAAAATAATTATCTCTGGGCGGCGCCTGTGGTTCAAAGAAGTAGGGCGCTGGCCCCATATGTCGTAAGTGGTGGGTTCAAACCCAGCCCCAGCCAAAAACTGCAAAAAAAACAAAACAAAATAATTATCCCTTTTGCCTTAATCTCCAGTTACAAGACAATTGGCATGTATTTTAAACTCTTCAATTTGTGTATAACACAAAATTAAACTCTCTACAGATCAGCCTGAGAATAATTTTGCAGAGAATGAGTCTTCTCGAGGTATGCATACTGTGGCAAGACTACGCTCTGCTTTTTGTGCTTTACCGCACACAAAAAAGGGAAGATTCTTCTCTGTACTTTCCATACATTACACACAGATACCTACATTTGACATATATTTTTAAATAACTCAACACTAAAATTTCAATATGATTTTTGCTGTCTTAGAAGTATAACATCTTGGCTCAGCGCCCGTAGCACAGTGGTTATAGCGCCAACCACATACACCAAAGGTGGTGGGTTTGAACCCAACCCAGGCCAGCTAAACAACAGCAACAAAAAATAACCAGGAGTTGTGGCGGGCGCCTGTAGGCCCAGCTACTTGGGAGGCTGAGGCAAGAGAATCGCGTAAGCCCAAGAGTTGGAGGTTGCTGTGAGCTGTAACGCACGGCACTCTACTGAGGGCGACATAGTGAGACTCTGTCTCAAAAAAAAAAAAACAAGTATAACATCTTGGGACTGTAACTTTTAAAAAATAATTGCAGTCTAGGTGCCTGTAGCTCAAGGCGCCTCAAGTGGCTAAGGTACACCCACCAGAGCTGGCGGGTTCGAATCCAGCCTGGGCTTGCCAAACAACAATGAGAACTACAGCCAAAAAATAGCTGGGCGTCGTGGCAGGTGCCTGTAATCCCAGCTACTCGGGAGGCTGAGGAAAGAGAATCACTTAAGCCCAAGGATTTGGAGGTTGCTGTGAGCTGTGACACCACGGCACTCTACCGAGGGTTAATAAGTAAGACTCTGTCTCAAAAAAAAAAAAAAAAAAGAAAAACCAGAAAAAAACCATGTTATTAAAATAAATGTTCATCTAAATGGCAGTATTATATTTTATTGAAATTTATTGAAGCATCATAAGGAAAGGGAAGAGAAAGGAAAGTTGAAATTACTGAGTGCTTATTTTGTGCTGGGACCTGATCTGGGGAATTTTCATATATTATTATATATATATTTTTGGCCGGGGGCAGAGTTTGAACCCACCACCTCTAGTATATGGGGCTGGTGCCCGACTCCTTTGAGCCACAGGCAACGCCCCATACATTATCTTATTGATAAAAGTCTCACAAGGGTAATATCATTTCTCCTTTCTGGATGAAGAAAGGTTCAGAGATCCCAAGAAATTTGTCAACAATCACGCAGATAGTAAGTGGAAGAGGTAGAATTTGAATTCATATGTGTTTGACTATAAACCATTTTTTTTTTTTTTTACCTAAAGATATCTCCTTTCCTATGTCTATAATACATATACATTGAACACAAATTTGCTGACCCAGTTTTACTTGTTATTTTCCCAAGGAGATATATGAAATGACAAAAACAGGAAGGCTCCAGAATTGGGACACTTTTGGTCATATTCTGAAGTATATCTATGCAATCTTTCTGAAAAAAAATTATTCAAGGATTTACTTCAAGAAAATAAAGAATGACTTCATGAAATAGAAAAGAACAGTAACTTATGGGTCAGAAACCTATGGTTCAATGAAAAAAAAAAAGAGTCAAGCTGCAGGTATGACTGGTTCCAGATATTTAAACAATGTCATTAGATCCTAGTTCCTCTTCATCTTTTACTAAGATGCCACATTGGCATCACCTCAATAAACATTCTTCCACTGGATGACTTCTATGAGTTTCAGGCTTTTATCTTACAAAGTTAAAGATTAAAAAAAAAAATTCTCTTCTTCTAAATTGCAAAAAGAAGTCTTGGGGCTGATTCTCATTGGTCCACATTGGGTCATATGCCTATCAAAGAACCAATTAATCTGGCCAAAGGGTTGCTGTCCTCTGATAGGCCAGTCCAGAGTTCTGTGACTACCCTAGAACTGGGGGAGGGGACATGCAGAGTAGAATCAGGTCCAACCAAAGCAAATGGACTGAGACAGAGAATAGTGAGTCCCTGGAGGAAAACCAGGGTCTGTTAACAGAAGAAAAGGGAATATAGGCAGAGCATCAAAAACAGTAGGTTGGGTGCAGGGGCTCACACCTGTAACCCAGCATTTTGGGAGGGTGAAGTGGGAGGATTACTTGAGCCCAGGAGTTTGAGACCAGCCTGGGCAAGGCTCCTTCTCTTTAAAAAAAAAAAAATATTCAAAAATTAGCCAGGTGTGTTGGCATGTGACTAGCTACTCCTGAGGCTGAGGCACGAGGATCACTTGAGCCCCAGGAATTCAAGGTTTTAGTGAACTATGATCATGCCATTACACTCTAGACTGAGCAAAAATGTGAGACCCTGTCTCAAAAACAAACAGCTGGACAAGATGGCTCAAGTCCATAATCCTACCACTCAGGCAATTGCCTGAACTCAAGGACTTCAAGGCCAGCATGTATTTAGTACATTCACAATGTCCTACAACCAATAGTTCCAAAACATTTCTGTCACTCCAGAGTAAAGCCCCTCACCCATTTAAGCAATTACTCATTCTGACATGCTGCCACACCCTGCCCTTGGCAACAACAACACTGCATTCTGTTTCTGCAGATTTACCTATTCTGGATATTTCATATAAATGGAATCACACAATATGCGACCTTTTGTTTCTGGTTTCTTTCACATAGTGTAATGTTTTCCAGGTCCATTCATGTTGTAGCGTGTATCAATACCTCATTTCTTTTTTTTTTTTTTTTTTTTTTTGGTTTTTGGCCGGGGCTGGGTTTGAACCCACCACCTCCGGCATATGTGACCGGCGCCCTACTCCTTGAGCCACAGGCGCCGCCCAATACCTCATTTCTTAAGACTGAATAGTATTCTGTTGCATGTATATGACACAGATTGTGTGTCCATTTATCCATTGATGAACATTTGAATTATTTCCACTTTTTGACTATTATGAAGAGTGCTGCTGTAAATATTCTTGTTCGAGATTGTTTGAGTTCCTGTTTTCAATTGTTTTGGGTATGTGGCCAGGATAGGAATTGCAGGGTCATATGTTAATTCTATGTTTAACTTTTTGAGGAGCCCCCAAACTGTTTTCCACAGTGGCTGAATTATTTTACATTCCTGCTAGCAATGTATGAGGGATCCAATTTCTCCCAAGCGCCACCAACACTTGTTTTTTCCAAAGTCCACTTCAGAACATGTTGAGATGTCAGTATATTGTGGAAAGGAGATATATAAGATATTGGATATACAGGCCTGGAGTTCAGAAGGGAGGTCTGGGTTTGAAACAACACATTTTGGAGTTGTTAGCATAACATGGGTCTTAAAGACATAAGAGGGAGGGTGGCGCCTGTGGCTCAAGGAGTAGGGCGCCAGTCCCATATGCCGGAGGTGGCGGGTTCAAACCCAGCCCCGGCCAAAAACCACACACACAAAAAAAAAGACGTAAGAGGGAATGAGATTGACAAGGAAGTGGGTAGAGATTAGGAGGGCCCTAGATCCATGCCCAGAGGAAACTGAGTATCTAGAGAAAAGGAAAAGAGGGAACTGTGCGGCACCTGTGGCTCAAAGGAATAGGGCACCGGCCCCATATACCTGAGGTGGCGGGTTCAAACCCAGCCCTGACCAAAAACTGAAAAAAAGAAAGAAAGAAAAGAGGGAGCTGCCAAAAGAGGATCAAGGGGGATCAATCCAAAGGTACCACTAAGCCAGTTTAGCAATGAGAAACTGAGGGATTTGGGGTGCGTGCCCCCTCAAATATGTTCTGCTGAAGATCGGGAGTGCAGCGAAGCAGCGCGGTATTCTTTACCATCCACGAAGTGAGCACTTTCAATTTCTCAAAAGCCCCATCTCACCAGAGAACTCTTTCACCATAAATTCCATATATGAAAATGATAGACCAAACAAAGGAGAAAGGCCATTTCCCAACTAGATAATGCCCAAAGCTTCTCATTTTGGTATCTCTCTATATGAGGCAGAACAATGGCATCCCCCAAACTGTTCATGTACAAATCTCCAGAAGCTATGAGTATGTTTTCTTACATGACAAAGGGATTTTGCAGATGCGATTAGAGTTTTGTGATGGGGGATTATCCTGGATTATCTGGGTTGGCAGAATGTAATCACAGGGTCCTTATAAGTGAAAAGAGACAGGAGAACATTAAAGATACTACATTGCAACTTTGAAGATGGACTGAGGGACCATGAACCAGGGAACACAGGTGGCCTCTAGAAGCTGGAAAGGCAAAGGAACAGATTCTCCCCTTGGCACCTCCAAAGTGAACACAACCCTGCTGGCATCTTGATTTATAGATCAGTGAAACCTATTTCTGACTTCTTACCCCCCAGAACTGTAAGACAATACATTTGTGGTATTGTCTTCATGATAAGTTTGTGGTAATTTGTGACAACAGCAATAGGAAACTAGTACATTTCCTAAGGACTCCCCTCCTTTCTTCATGTGTTCTGATTTATCTAGCATGGAAATGACATTTTTCACTCTTTTGGTTTTAGAAGCCAGTTAAACACTTTTAATCAGGCAAATATATATAAAGATTTTTCCAACTAATAGTCCTTTCCCCAAACCTTCTCACAGTATGTAAATTTTTAAATTGTACCATTGGGCTGCCTGTAGCTCAGCAGCTAAGGTGCCAGCCACGTACACTGGAGCTGGCAGGTTTGAACCCAGCCTGGGCCTGGCAAACAACAAGGACAACCACAACTACAGTGGCATTGTGGTAGGCACCAGTAGTCCCACCTACTTGGGAGGCTGAGGCAAGAGAATCACTTAAGCCCAAGAGTTTGAGGTTGCTGTGAGCTGTGATGCCGTGGCACTCGACCGAGGGTGACAGCTTGAGACTGTGTCTCAAAAAAATAAAAAATGAAATTGTACCATTGGGCCTAAAGAAAATTCTTAATTGGTAGAATTCTAGGAATAATGCTGGAGATGTTTTAAAAGGGTTGGAGTTGTCTTAAAATCCTGTCAGAGGGGGAAAGCTCAGGTGCTTGGAGTCCTCTAGGGTCATGGAGTGTAAGCATATTCAGAGAGGCTCAGAGATGGTTTCTGCCTTGCACAGTCCTCCAAGGTGACCTTAGACAGGCTTTAGTACTATCAACTACCCAGGCATCCCCACTTCAGGGCCAGCACCCAACTCATTCTCCTGACCTCTGTGGGGATGACTCTTGTAAATGAATTGGCCCCATCTTTCTTCTCTAACAAAGGTGGTTCTACCATAGAGTCAGCTTTAGGAAAGCCATCTTTGACCTCAGCTTGGTTCTGAAAGGTTTCTTCTCTGAGCAGTGTTTTGCAGTGAGAATACTGGATTTAAAGTCAGAATCTTTTGCTTGGCTCTTGATTCAGTCAGAAGAGGGTCGTAGAGCATCTCTGCACTTTGGTTTCCTCATCTGTAATATAAAAATAATACCTCATAAATCATTATACAGTTAAGAGAAAAAAAGAAAAATAGAAAAACAAAGGAACACATTACTGATACATGCAGCATGAAACTCAAAATTTAAGTGCCAGGAGCCAAAGACCTATACATTTTCTATAATTCCACTTATATGACATATTTCTATGATATTCCATAAAAGGCAAAATCAGTAGTTGCTAGGGGCTTGGTGTGGAGGAGAGGATTGAGACAAGGGAACTGTGTTGGGGTGATGGAAATGTTCTGTATTTTGATGGTTTAGTGGTTACACAACTGTATATGTTGGTCAAAACTCAGATTTGTACGCCTCAAAGGGATGAATATTACTGTGTGTTAAGTTATACATCAATAAACTTGACTTTTTAAAAATCAGAGAAAAGAATGACCTACAATATGATGTGTTACATTTAGTCTTTTGGGACTAAATAACTAAATAATCACTAAATAATCAACTGAGCATTCCATCAATAAATACCTATTCCAATTTTTTTTGCTTGCGTATCATGTTGTTCATATAGCACGTAACATAATTTTCTGCTAACATAGAATGCTCATCTACTTGCAACTTGAAACAAATTTAAATTAGAAAGGTACCTTCTACCAAGTTCAACAACTGCTTTACCTCAAGGGACGAGGGAAAGAACCCTTAGAAGGACGCAGCGGGACTTGGACTGTCAGCTAACCCAGAAGCGCACACGTGGGGGTGAGGGATTCCTGCTACCGTCGCCAACCGCAGAGAAGCGGGGCAGGCTCACAGGAGGTCATAGATAACAGGTGTTATTTTGATTTGGAGGGAATTTCCTACTCTGGATTATTTAGTATTAGATTTGTGTGGTTAAGGATGGCCTAACATTAGCTTAATTAACACCAGTCTGATACACGTGAAGCCTAAGGCGTGCAAACCTTAGGGCGGAGGCTGTTGGGCACGGTCAGCACCCAGAGGAGGGTCAGCTCCCCTCGGACTCTAACCTCGCTCCGGGAGAACGCCCAACCCTGTCGTCGGTCCTCCTTTCTCATTGGCTGCTGCCTGGCCGCGTCCCGCGCCCATTGGTCCGCGCAGACGCCCGCTTCTATAAGGCTGGCTGCGTGGGGCGGCGGGCAGACCCACCTGTCTGCTTTGCGGCGCCGGAGGTAAGTGGGGTGGCCTCTTCCCGCAGTTTCCAGGGGCCAGTGTCGGGGTTTGGCGGCACTCGGCCGGCGCGGGGCAGGGACAGGGACAGAGTCCACTCCTGGGAGGTAAATGCCCGTGGGAAGCCGGGTCTGGAAGGTCGTAGTTGTACCCTCGTGGGCTCTCACTCTTATTTTTTCCCATCCTCTTTGGGGAGAAAAGACACTTTCTGCGGACCTCTTGAATGTCAGAAACACCTTTCACATGTCATCTGATTTCACCTTCACAACAAATCCTAGTCAATCTCGCATTTTGCAGATTCAAAACTGGAGAGTCTAGCCCAAGTATTGACTCCTGTATGTTAGCAGTAACAGACGCATTCTTCTAACTTACCTGCCTCTCCAACAAAGGACAACGTTCCTTTTTTCCCTTCTCCTTCCACGAAGAGAACTCTCCATTAGACATCCCCAAAGAAAAGGGACTCTCAGATGCAAAGCTTCTCAGCAAGGCACCTACCCTCATCAGCTCCATCCCAACAGAAGACTATATCTTAGTACAAGGTCAAAATTAACAGAGGTATAGGTCTTTATAGTTAAGATCCAGTTAATAGTCCAGGTGAGCTAAACCATGCCTCTGATACTTTAATTTTCAGAGTTTTTTTTTTTTGTTGTTGTTGTTGTTTGTTTGTTTTGTTTTTTGAGTCTCACTCTGGCATCCTGGGTAGAGTGCCCTGGTGTCATCATAGCTCACAGCAACCTCACTCAGTCTCTTGGGCTCAAGTGATCCTCTTGCCTCAGCCTTCTGAGTAGCTGGGACTCCAGGCACCCACACAATGCCCCGCTATATATATATATATTTTTAGATGCGGGGGTCTCGCTCTTGTTCAGGCTGGTCTCCAACTCCTGAACTCAAGCAATCCACCCTCCTTGGCCTCTTAGAGTGCCAGGATTACAGGCATGAGCCACCACGCCTTGCCTTAATTTTCAGAGGTTTAAAATGAACTCCCCATAGATGTTCTATTCTTGGGGAAAAAAGAGACTAGAGTTGAACGTGCTAACTTAATAAAAGTTTGTGCCTGTCAGTTTTCAAAGAATGGTGGAATTCCAACTATAAATATTTCTGTAAGATTATAATCTGTGGTTTACATATTTTATCGCTGGAGTCCATTCTTACATGTTTATCATCTTGTATCATCTTTAGATAGGTGGATGTGTCTTTTCTTTTTTTTGAGATAGAGTCTCACTATGTCACTTTTGGTAGAGTGCTGTGGCATCACAGCTCATAGCAACCTCAAACTCTTGGGCTCAAGCTATTCTTATAGAGGATTAAACATCATACTTATGATAACAGTAACAATCTCATAACTCATGTGATCATTTATGCGGTCACGACAGATTCTTTTGCCTCAGCCTCCCAAGTAGCTGGGACTACAGGCGCCTGCCACCAGCGCCCGGCTATTTTTTTGTTGTACTTATCATTGTTGCTTAGCAGGTCCCGGTGTATGTGGCCAACGCCGTAACCACTGAGCTATGGGCGCTCAGCCCTAAGGATGTGTCTTCTATTTCCATTTTCTTTGCTGGTACCTTTATTTCCTAGAATAATGTTTTTTTCATGTGTAGTATTTTCTTCTGTATTTCATTCTCGTTCTCACGTCCTATTTAGAAAAGAAAATCAAGATTCTCTAGGATTCTGTCCCCAGGAACCAGTTTTTCTTGAAGGTTTTAGTTCTGTTTTCAAACAACGTCCATGCTTTCAGAAGACTTTAGTTTGACAATGCTTTGTGTTTCCTATATCAGATAAAGTTAAATTATATTTGTTACCGATTTAAGTAAGGAGAGAAAAGAGTTGGTCAGCATTACACCTTGCCCTCTACTCTACCAGGGGCCTGTTGATTTTCTGACCTTTGTGTTATGTCTTTCTTATTTTGAGGCCCATATGTGGCATGTCCTGCATCCTTAGCAGGCCAGGAAATGTGGTAGGAGAGTGACTCCCTGCCTTTCATGAGAAAGATGGCACTAGCTGATCAGAGTGTTGCTTTATTTATTTATGTAGAGACAGTGTCTCACTCTGTTGCCCCGAGCTAGTGTGCCTTTGGTATCATAGCTCACAGCAACCTCAAATTTCTGGGCTCAAAGTGATCCTCTTGCCTCAGCCTCCTGAGTAGCTGGGACTACAGGCAGCCTCCACAATGTCCAGCTAATTTTTCTGTTTTTTTTTTTTTTTAGCAAGCAGGGTCTTGCTCTGCTTAGGATGGTCTTGAACTCCTGAACTCAAGCAATCCACCTGCTTTGGCCTCTACTCTGGCTGGGATTTCAGGCATGAGCCACTATGCCTAGCCCAGAGTGTTGCTTTAAAAAGAAAATATAAGAGTGGTGTGATGGACCTCGCCCCTGTAATCCTAGCACTCTGGGAGGCCGAGGCAGTGGATTACTTGAGCTCAGGAATTGGAGACCAGCCTGAGTAAGACTGAGACCCTTTTAAAAAAATAGCCAGACTGTGGTGGGTGCTTGTACTCCCAGCTACTCAGAGGCTGAGGAAAGAAGATTGCTTGAGCCCAAGAGTTTGAGGTTGCTGTGATCTATGATGCCATGGCACTCTACCGTGGGTGATGTGAGACTCTGTCTCAAAGTAATAATGAGAATAAAATAAAAGGAAAATATATACTTCTTGATGAGTCATGGATTCAAACAAGTGTGACCCATTGGTCACTTTCTAGCTTTTTTATCCTACCAAACTAGTATTACAGGGTTATTCCTTGAAGGAGTAGGAGAAAGTAGGTAGGTTGAAGGGGAATGGAAAAGTAGTAAGGGGAAAATACTGAGGTTCTGAAAGAGGTTTAGGGGTAGTTAAATGAAGGAAAAAAGAAAAAATCCCTCAAAAGTTCTGTTGAGCAGGCAAATTTATGACAAAATTTTAGTAAAAATCAAAGCTCTATGTTCTGTAAGCTCATTTTGGAGTGGGGAAGAATTTGGACCAATTTTTTCTAATTTCTTAACAAAAATTCCTTTGAGAACTGTCATTCTTGTCTTAAATGAGAAGAAAGGAGTGTTTTCAAATCTTAATAGTTCATTATTATAAATCAAATTATATAAATAAAAATAAATCTGAGCAATATAAAATACCTTCTTTATCATAAATATCCAATTAGTGTACCCTTCAACCACCTCTGCCCCTCCACCCCCCTAAGGAGATGGTGGCAAAACTATACCTATTCCAGAATTAGGGAAAGAAAGACAATTAGCAGCCATGACTGTTAGCATCTCCTTAATGGCATCTTCTAGGAAAGATTAAGAGCAAGTTTTGAAATTTGAAGGAAATCCTCATGTAGTTTTTATGAAGAGCTTTATTCCAAGCTTTAAGCAATGAAAGGCAAACTGACAGGAGACCTAGAATGTGGTCAGTGTTACCACTGATGTGCAAAAGTCACTTTTTTCTTTTCTTTTCTTTATTTACTATTCTCTGATCCTTGCTCCCAGTTCTTACATTGTGAAAATAGTGGTTGGGAAAGAAATATATTTGCAGAATCCTCTTCCTTCTACTTGACATTGTGACAATATGTGAGAAAATGTGGACTCAATAAATATAGGCTACTTCAGGAAATGGTACTTTGGGGTCTTTGTAATAATTGCTAAATTATTCATTTGAGATTTGGAATTTAGTATACTTTAGGAGTTTTATAATAAATAAACTAATGAAACTGAACATAGTCTTGATGCAAAAGAACACTTACAACTCCGACACAGAAAGACATATATAGTGCGTTCTCAAATGGGAGCTTCTGGCTTAGTTAGTAGCAGACTATTGTTTATGGTCATACGGTTGATAATAATTGAGCCATATTTGGTACTTTATACCCTCTCTCAAGTTAGTCAAGTCCCTCCAGGGCTCTCTACCTGTCTTGTGAGGATTCCCAGCAGGCTACATGACAGGAGTTAAGAAAAAGGCTTTATGGAGGAAAGGGAAAGCTCACAAGAGCTTTCTAATCAGAAAGACAGAAATGTTATGAGGTTGCTCATCTTGCATCGTCCCATAGAAAAGCATTTCAGAGCCCCAGCCTTTAACTTCATGGAAAATACCTTGTCCTTAGTTTTTTCATTCGCCTTGTATTAAAGTAGCTATGGTGCTTTGATAGGCATTTGTGCACTTGTAGGGATATTTTCTTCTTTAAAAAAATTGTCAGTTGACTGTTTATTGCTCTGGGGCGGGAGCAGAGGCTCTGGAAGTCTTAGCCGGGCGAGTCTGCTTTCCCTTCATCACAGGCTTCTGGCTGCGCCGGGTAGCACCAGCCAGCAGATGGCAGCCATGCGCGATCAGATCCCGGCGGGACGTGGAACCACCGGATGGCGCGGGAGGACTGGATGTTCTTGTGAACAGTGGTCCGCACGTGCGAGGAGACTGGTTTAGCTGGCTGCATGGCCCCTTCACTACCGCCAAGGCTTGCTCACAGTATTGTCGGGTGCAAGGGACGGAGGTTTTTGGCTCGGTGCCGTATGTCTGCTTATGCCTCCTGATTAGGAAACTGAAGCAGTTCCGCAGGACTATCCATTGTACAAGCTCAGGCACGAAGACAGAGGCCTTAGCCGGCATCTGGAAAGGCGCGAAAGAGCAACCGCATTACCTGTGCAGGGGGTTTTGAAGGATGTGGCCCTGCTTACTTTGCTTACGTGATGTCTCACTGCTCTGTAATGGTTGACTGTATTCTTGGCTTCTTTGTCTTTCACCCTCAATTTTTTTCTTTTCTTTTCTTCTTTTCTTTATTTTATTTTCTTGTTTGTTTAGACAGAACCTCACTCTGTCGCCCTGGGTAGGGTGCCGTGGCGTCATAGCTCACAGCAACCTTAAAGTCCTGGGTTCGAGCCATCCTCTTGCCTCGGCCTCTGGAGTAGCTGGGACTACAGGCACCTGTCACAACGTCCAGCTAGTTTTTTCTATTTTCTTTAGTGGAGACCGGGTCTCGTTCTGGCTCAGGGTCTCAAACTCCTGAGCTCAGGCCATTCTCCTGAGCTCAGGCCATCCACCTGCCTTGGCCTCTCAGAGTGTTGGGATTACAGGCGTGAGCCACCATACCCGGCCAAGGAAGCCTGTCTGAACGTATACCATTCCCGAAAGCGTAGAGATCCGTGTCTTTAATCAATCTTTCGTTCATTTATTTGCTCCATAATTGCTGGGGAAACAAATAAAGAGTAAAAGCCACATGGTCCCTGCTGCCATGGGGCTCACAATCTAGTTGGGAGAGACAAATGTAAACAAATACAGGAACAAAGCTACAATGTAGCCTGGACTGATGAATGGGAGACATATGGTGTCATGGTAACCCACACTATGGGAAGCTGACTGGGGGAGGTCAGGGGAGGCTTCCACCGGCAAGTGAAATTTGCGCTGTGGGGATTAGAACACAAACGCCAAGCCCTTCCTGTCACCACTGTATCTGTTCTGAGTGGTCCTGTCAAGTCTTGGATCCATGTGAGGGCAGATGAAAGACAGTGGAATCAGGGACAGCACTGATTGTTGTTAAAAGTTAATTCCATTAGAGCTCCCATGTGAAACCAGGCAATTATGAAGACTGAATACAGAAAAACTAATAAGAATAAATCCTCAGTGTGCAGTTTCCATTTATTAATCCAGACATTATTTCTCAAGTGTGAATCTCTCCATTGGAAGTTACTGGTGTAAAGTTATTGTACAGACACATTTGGATTTGTTATATAATCCTGAAGCACTAATAGGTCAGTGTTGAAAGGTGTTAGTGCTTGTGGCGTTAGAGGATTCTGTGGGCAGAAAGGAAAGAAAACACTTGAAAACACAAGGGAACCACAACTCTCCTGGCTAGCAGTTATCCATCTAATTGTGTTCAGAGCTGTCAAGGCCTTGTCCTTGCTTTAAGGGGCCTGCTTCTTTGTTAGAAGAGAAGACATATATAAATAAAGCATTACACCAAGACATATATAAATAAAACATTACACCAATCATTATACCAAGACCTGGTGTAATGAGGTGATAAAATTGTGGAGGGTGGAGAGGAAGGCTTCGCAGGGAAAGAATACCCAGTTTAGTTGGGAAGATGGCAAGAAACCAGGGAGCTTGAGTCATCCTCCAACAGAAGGGCTGGTTTAGGAAAAACTACTAGTATGTGTTGCATTATATTCTAGGCACAATTTTAGGCAGTGTTTTATCTTATTTTTGTCTCATTAGAGCTTTGCAAAGCATATCTTCAGATCCACGTTTTATAAAAGGTGAGGAAATAAGCTTGGAGAGGTCAACTTGCCCATAGTTATCAAATATTGTCTGTGTTGCACTTCATTTTTAGCCCATTGTCTATATTTTCATGCTTTATTTTATTTTATTATTTTTTGAGATAGGATCTCACTCCGTTGCTGGGGCTACAGTGCAGTGGTATCATCAGAGCTTGCAGCAACCTCAAATTCCTGGGCTGAAGTCATCCTTCTGCTTCAATCTCCTCAGTAGCTGGGACTACAGACGCGCCCCACCACACCAGGCTATACTTTAGTTCTAGAGAATTACTCTAAATTCATCATGATTGAAGACAATAAGGAGAACAAAGACCATTCCTTAGAAAGGGGAAGAGCAACTCTCATTTTCTCCTTAAGGAATGAAGTTGGAGGACTTATTAGAGCACTGAAAATTTTCCAGGTAAGCACTCTCTGTATTTCTGCATAAAACTCTTCTAAAAATGAGTCTTTAGGACTGTATTTCAAATATAAATTACTATAAATTCTTCAGAGATGGACAGAAATTTCTTAAGAACTGGAATTTCTAAGGAATCTCTGAAGTCTAATAAAGGGGCAAAGAATACTAACAGTTTAAGAACAGGAGATACAAATAGCTAATACAGAAATGGAGGAGAAAAGATTTACTTCATAGATTTCAGAGAAGCAACTTTAAATTTTATTTTAATAAAATATTAAAAAAAATACTGATATTTGGTTATATATTTAATCACATTTTATTAATAAATTTGATGATTTTTTTGAGACAGAGTCTCACTTTGTTGCCCTTGGTAGAGTGCCCTGTCATCAAAATTCACAGCAACCTCAAATTCTTTGGCTAAAGCGATTCTCTTGCCTCAGTCTCCCAAGTACCTGAGACTACAGTCCCCTGCTACAATGCATGTCTATGTTTAGAGATGAAGTCTCACTCTTGCTCAGGCTGGTCTTGAACTCCTGAGCTTAGGCAATTCACCCGCCTTGGCCTCCCAGAGTGCTAGATTACAGGTGTGAGCCACCACTCCTGGCCTATTTGATGATTTTTAATAACATTAAGAATACATTTAATAATATAGTAATAATATATTTAATGATATATTAATAATATATTTAGTGATATATTTTCAGATAGCAAAGATTCTATAACCCCCTGTCCCATACTATTTGAGCTTCAATGCATTTGGTGCTCAAATATATCTTTGGTATGAGAGTAAATTTGTACGACATCTAGGGAAAGTATCTGGTAAGATGTCTTATTTTTATATTTTTTGACCCAGTAATTCTGCTTCCATAAATCTATCACCAGAAAATATGAATAAGTCAGGAAGAATATGAATATTTACTGAGTATTTACTATGTGCCAGGCACCACCCTAGATTTATAAGGATGTAATGTTGAACAAAGTTAACCTTGTGCCTGACTTTGTGGAACGTATAACCCAGTGAGTGGGGAGGGCAGACATTAAGTAAAATAAAAAGTAAGTCAATAATTACGTATGTGAAAGTGACATGAAAGAGAAGTACCAGTTACTGTGATAGCATTGAACTGGTGGACCTAACCAAGTTAAAAGGCTGGGGGACTCAAAAATTTATTATTTCTAGGACTCAAGAAGTATAAACAAACTGCTTGTCCTAAGGCAGGCAATACATTAAATTATGCTACTAGAACATATTGTGGTTAAGCTTGTGGAGATAGAACACCTGGTTTCAGATCCTTGCTCTGCCACCTGTCAGCTGGTGGTCATGGGAAAATTAATTAATCTCTCAGCATGTCAGTCTTTTTGTCTATAAAATGAGACAACCATCTTTTTGTCTATTAACTGAGAAAACTTACCTACCACATAGGGTCATTGTAAGAACTGGTAGAGTTACTAGTAAAGTGGTTAGGATACTAAACGATCAATAGATGTTAGCTATTTTAAAAATCAAATTTATAACCATATTACATATTATATAGCCATTTGAAAACAATGTTTCAAAGAATTAAACATTTAAATGTAAACAGATAGTCTAGAAGGGTTTATTTATAATAAACTCTATTTCCTATTTCCTGTTTCCCAACACTTGTCCTCATTCCCAGTTCTTAGAGACAACATTTTTTTTTTAAATATTGTTTTTTGAGACAGTCTTAATCTGTTGCCCAAGCACAAGTGCTGTAGCGTCATCATAGCTCACAGCAACCTCAAACTCTTGGGCTCAAGTGATCTTCCTGCCTTAGCCTCCCATGTAGCTGGGACTACAGGCCCCCACCATGACACCTGGCTAATCTTTTCTATTGTTAGTAGAAATGGGGTTTCATTCTTGCTTAGGCTGGTCTCAAGCTCCTGCGCTCAAGGGATCGTCCCGCCCTGTCCTCCCAGAGTACTAGGATTACAGGTGTGAGCTACTGGGCCCAGCCTGTCTTTTTGTTTTATTATACTTACATATTTTGCCAGTAAAATATTTTATTTTATATAACCTAATACATATATCTATCTTCCCTTTTTAAAAATTTTAGACTAGGGGGTGGCACCTGTGGCTCAGTGGGTAGGGCACTGGCCCCATATATCGATGGTGGTGGGTTCGGACCCAGTCCCGGCCAAACTGCAACAAAAAAATAGCCGGGTGTTGTGGCGGGCGCCTGTAGTCTTAGTCACTTGGGAAGCTGAGGCAAGAAAATTGCCTAAGCCCAGGAGTTGGAGGTTGCTGTGAGCTGTGTGATGTCTCTGCACTCCACAGAGGGCAATAAAGTGAGACTCTGCCTCTACGAAAAAAAAAAATTTTTTTTTCAGACTAATGTAAACGCACATCCGATTAAGTTACATTGTTTGGGTTTGTTATATAAGTTCAAGTTGTAGTTGAGCCCTTCACCCAGGAGGTGTGCCGTATACCCCTGCAATACCCCTACTTTGTGCCAGTTAGGTGAGAGCTTACCAAACCCTGTCTTTCCTACCTCCTCCCACCTTCTTGAATTTAACTGTGTTTTTCTCTCGCGTGGGCATGTAGTTGGTCATCTCCTAGTTTCACATTGAGTACATTGGATACTTGCTTTTCCGTTCTTCTGATACTTTACTTAGGAGGATGTTCTCCAAATTCATCCAGAGGCAACCTCTTTTAACTATTTCTGTTTTTAAGTTCTTTCAGTGGTGAATTTATAAAATCTCAATGTTTCTCGTATATCTCTTTTTGAATTGTTAGCTTTACACGATGTTTACTTTCTACTATGAACAATGAAACAGATACCACCTCCCTCCCTTCCCCCTTCCACTCCTCCCCAAATTTGATAATTATATTATTATTTTTAGTTATTTTATTGATACTTTTGGGTCCTTAAATAAGATACCTATATTTCTTCTCATATCACTTTTTAAAAATTTCTATTCAGGGTGGTGCCTGTGGCTCAAGGAGTAGGGTGCCGGCCTCATATACCGGAGGTGGTGGGTTCAAACCTGGCCCCAGCCCCCCAAATAAATAAATGAATAAATAAATAAATAAAAATTTCTACTCAAAGAATTATTGTGCATGGTTTAAGACAACTATATATACTGTGTAATTTATATACCTTAGTATATTGTAAAACTTATGGAGAAAAGACAGCAATATTTTGATCTCTCTTCATTCCTAAGTTCCATTAAATTTTTTTGTTAACTTTCAGTACAGAAGGCTGAGTTAATCACACTCATTAAATCAAATGTACACTATCATTGATTCGTGTAACGTCCTCCTGCTTTATTTCTTATTTCATTCTTCCATGCTACCTGCTTTTCTTTCTTCTGAAGGACTGTTCCTGTAATATGTTTGATATGCACATTGAACTATTTTTTTTTTTGTAGAGACAGAGTCTCACTGTACCGCCCTTGGTAGAGTGCCGTGGCGTCACACGGCTCACAGCAACCTCTAACTCTTGGGCTTACGCGATTCTCTTGCCTCAGCCTCCCGAGCAGCTGGGACTACAGGCGCCCGCCACAACGCCCGGCTATTTTTTTGTTGCAGTTTGGCTGGGCCTGGGTTTGAACCTGCCACCCTCGGCATATGGGGCTGGCGCCCTACTCACTGAGCCACAGGCGCCGCCCACATTGAACTATTTTTATGTTTATTTTAGGATATATAGAGCTTCTGTGTGTGCAGGTATTATTACTTTCTATAAATGGCACTGTGCTATAAATGTGCTTTTTCTCCACTCAACACTGTTTTTAAGATCTCCCCATGCTGTTGTGTGTATCTCTTGTTCATCTTTCTAGCAGCTGTGTGGTGTTCTGGGTGTGCATTCACCCATTTTACTTATCCTCTGCCCAGAGGAGAGAACCATTTTCAAGTCTTTTAACTATTTTTCTAATATTTACTTCCACACTATAAATGCTTAGTACTTAGTCTGCTTCTCTTTCTTGAGTTTCATTTTATCTTATTTTTTAAGACAGAATCTCACTCTGCTGCCCAGGCTAGAGTGCTCTGGTATCATCCTGGCTCACATCAACCTCAGACTCCTCGGCTCAAGGAATCCTCGTGTCTCAGCCTCCTGAGTAGCTGTGACTATAGGTGACCACCACTCTGCCTGGCTTATTTTTCTATTTTTAGCAGAGAGGGGGTCTCATTCTTGCTCAGGCTGGTCTTGAACTCCTGAGCTCAAGCAGTCCTCCTGCCTTGGCCTCCCAGAGTGCTAAGATTACAGGTGTGAGCCACACCCAGCTTGTTTCTTGATTTTTAAAATTATAGATATTATCTTAATTTCCAACAATGGAAGTAAAGATTTAGGTTTCTTGACATAACCCGTTGTCTGGTGTCCCCCTCAACTTCCCTTTCCCCCCATCTCCCAATGTTGTTATGTTCCAATATTTGGTTGTGCCAATCCTTATTTTTTTTACTATTAATATTTTGTTCAAAAAAGAGCCATATTACTCACCCTTGTGACTCTTCCTTTCTTGTACAACCGGATTATACTTGTACAAAGCATGGAGCTGGGCAACCTGGGTTTGATTCCAGCTTTGGACATTAGCTGTGTGCCACTGAGCAAACTGTTGAACCTCTCTGTGGCTCTATCATTGTCATATCTCATAGGAAATGTCTCACTTTTTACTTCTACTTTACCTGAATTTTTCCGACTAAATATTTTTTCCAGATAAACTTTGAAATTAGTTGTATTTCCTCACCAAATTCCATTGAGATTTTTATTTTGGTAGTGTTCAATTTATAGATGAATTATGAAGAATTGATATTGTCATCTTTTTCTTTAAAAACATAGTTTAGCTTTATATTTAAAGTCATTTAGAAAATGTTTACTAGGGTGGCACCTGTGGCTCAGGGGGTAGGGCTCTGGTCACATATACTGAGGGTGGCGGGTTCAAACCTGGCCCCGGCCAAACTGCAACAACAAAAGAAAAAGAAAACGTTTACAAATGCATTATTATTGTAAAAAAAATAAGCAATAGACAAAATGAAATTCTTCTTTACATCTGACCAATCCTGCTATACATAATATTTTGTGACTGGCTTTCTTCTGTTGATGCTATGTAAATTCTGTGTTCCAGGATAAATCCCACCTATTCCAATTCCTTAATATCCCTTAACAATGCTGCTGCTTTCTTGTTGGCTCATGGTCTGTGAGAGTTCTTATCTTATCTCTACCTTTGCTTGTATATTTCCTTCAGTTTTGAATCCCTCCTTCTTCCCTTTAGCCTTCCCGTTCTACCTACTCTTTAAGATTTATTTCAGTTCCCATCTTCTATGTTAAACCTTGTGCTCTCTCTAACCCATGTTGTGTTTTCCCTTTACTGAACATCTTTGGCACCTGAAACCTCACTCCTTGTGTTTCCTCTTAGTCTTTCATGTGTTAGCCAACGAGGCTGTAAATTCCTTGCATGTCTTACCCTTCTTTGTGATCTTCATGGCCCTTACGTGGCTACATAGTTGTTTCCTAAGTTATTGTGAAGTGAACGGGCTAGTTCAGGAGATCATCTGCTCTAACCCTCTCATTTTTTTAGATTAAAAAACCTATTGGTCAATTGGTTCTTACATTTCATTGTTATGACCCTAGTGCTTTTTCTCAGCTAAGCAAACTGGTAAGAGAACAAACCCTCCTCCTGCAGGTTTATACACATGATATCCCCAGCTCAGGCTGAAATGGAAGAGATCAGAAGAGGCAATCTGATTCAGCTGGTTACTAAGATTGTAGTCTAAGAGGCTTGAGGTATTAAATACTCTGCATTCAAGCTGTTCTTCTGAGTTTATTAAGTGCACTTTTTGCAAGGGAAACTTGCAAAACTCAAGGACTAAAATTAGTTTTACTTTTTGAAAACTAGCTTTTGAGCCTTTTTTTTTTTTTTGGAGACAGAGTCTCACTATGTCGGTAGAGTGCAGAGTGCTGTAGTGTCACAGCTCACAGCAACCTCAAACTCTTGGGCTTAAGCAATTTTCTTGCCTCAGCCTCCCAAGTAGCTGGGACTACAGGTGCTTGCCACAACGCCTGGCTGTTTTTTGTTGCAGTTGTCATTGTTGGTTAGCTGGCCCGGACGGGGCTCTAACCTGCCAGTCTTGGTACATGTGGCTGGTGCCGTAACCACTGTGCTACGGGCACTGAGCCTGTTTGTGAGACTTTTCAAAAGATTCTTTTTATTAGGAGACTTATTATTTTGATTTGAATTCCAGTTAATTCTGACAATCTTCAGGATGTCTAATTGGTGTTATTTTATTGGTTTCTGGAGGATGGGATGAATTTTGCAAACTTTTTGAATAGTACATAACATTTAGGGGGTAATTATTAAATTATTTGTTAATGGTACTAAAAAAACAGCCTTCCCCCCCTTTTGCTATTACGACAAATATGAAATCGATTCTTAGTCATAATTAAAGTAATCTTCTCAAAGACTCTTAATGCCTGAGGCACTGACATGTAATATTTACCCTCTGCCTTTCACAGGAGAAGCATGTGAACCTGTTGCATATTGAGTCCCGAAAATCAAAGAGAAGAAACTCTGAATTTGAGATTTTTATTGACTGTGACATCAATAGAGAACAATTGAATGATATTTTTCATCTGTTAAAGTCTCATACTAATGTTCTTTCTGTGAATCCACCAGATAATTTTACTGTAAAGGAAGATGGTAAGTTTGAAAAGTAAAAATAGTGCTTAGAAGATGGAGTAGCTAATAGGTATCCAGTTTGGTATTTATCTTGAAGACTCTCATGTCTTCATGAGAGTATGCCTACCGTATAGTAGTGAAGGGAACACAAAATATAATTGCTCAAAATACCAAAGAAAAATTATAAAGCAACATTGATCAAATGTAAGTGAAGTGGAAAGGAAATTTTGAGTATCTGAAAGAGGTCAGAATCGTCAGAAATCTATTTTTATCTTTTAGTTTTCAAATCATCAAGCATTTTTTGATTTTGCAAACCTTCAGCTCACAATCCCTGAGTGCTTCCTTAGTAACTCACAATCCCTGACAGGCTTAGCATCCAGCAGATAATAAGTGAAAATCTGAATATGTCAAGAATGTTGACAACTGTGCTATGAAATACACTATGTACGGCATTCCTTCCTGTCTCCCTTCCCACCACAAACAAATGAGAATGCAATAAAGACTCCTAAAATTTCAGAAGCTCAGATAGCAAAGATACAGGCTAAGATATCTATTTGTGAAAAAATCCTTGCAGTTTACTTGAGGCAAAAGATAAACAGATAATTTAGCCACATTTTATATTTTATATGTGGTAGTCAATCTAACATAATCTCTAATCAGGGCTGATATCCATCTGTTATATATTCATATAGATGCATAATTATTAAACTATTGGTAGATTTTCACTTCTGGCTGGCAAAGAGCTGCTTCTCTGGGGCCCTCTAGAGCTCCCCACTCTGCCTGAAGGCTCTGTTGTTTCATATCCTGCCCTGGGAGTCCAGTGCCCATCATTAACAACTAAAGGGTTAACATGTGGCAGAGCAGGAGCCTAGGACTTTGCTGGTTTCTGTTTTGAGTGCTTATTGCCCATGTTGTATTTATTGTTAAATCTCTTGAATGTCACTCCTGAGTTATGTGATAGAGAACAATACACAGAAGTGAGTTATCCTGGGGCTAGGTGCAATGGCTGACACCTGTAATCCTAGCACTCTGGGAGGCAAAGAGGGCAGGAAAGATTGAGGCTAGGAGTTTTAGACTAGCCTGAGCAATATAGCAAGACCCTGTCTCTACAAAATAGAAAAATTAGCTAGGTGGGTGTGGCAGCATATGCATGTAGTCCTAGCTACTAGGGAGGCTAAGGCAGGACGATCACTTGAGCCTGGGATTTTGAGATTGCAGTGAGTTATGATTATGCCACTGCATTCCAGCCCGGGTGACTGAGACTGTGTCTCAAAGAGAAAAAAAAAAAAAAATGAGTTCCCTAGAGTAAATTACTTTACTTCTCTGGAGTTTGGTTACCTTATCTATAAGATGAAGAGTTTTACAGATGGCTAAACGGTTCAGTTAATATTTAGGGTACACCTATTTGTGTTAGATATTTTTACTACAATATGCAAAAATATAGTCCCTACCCTGCAGTCATTCCCAGTCTTTTGTGAAAGACAGATATATAAGCAGAAACTTTATAATAAAACATCATAAAAGCCTTTAGAGAGTTGGAGACACAGTGTCACCGAAACCCAGAGGAAGAGAATTAGCCCTACCTACAGGGTTAGGTAAAGCTTGGCAGAATGAGGAGGTCTCATTCATCTTGAAAGATGAGAATATTCTCAGGAAAACAGAAGGGTGGGAGGGGTGGAGCAAGAAGTGGGAGTGGGGTGGCGATTCCAAGCAGAACAGCATATGCAAAAACCCAGAGTCAGTGAGGGCTTGTATGTTTGTGGAATGGTGAGAAGAACAAGGTGGCAAAGCCATAAATGATCTCTAAGATACTTTTCATCAACAGAAATAAATATTCCAATTTCTTGTTAAATTTCCACCTTGGAATGTAACCAAGTTGTACATTTTTATTGTGCTTCGGTAGAATAACTCAACGTGTAGCTTGACATTTTTTAAACTTTTGATCTATTACAAAGTACAATAGTTCTCCAACACTTAGGAAATCAACTGAAGATTCAAACAAATTTTAAAGCCCCAAATTTTGAAAAAATTTACTTTTTAGAAATAGAGCAGTTAGTTTATATAACTTGCATAAATTTTGCCTCCATAAACATAATAAAATTAAAAATCTCAGTATTTAGGGCGGCGCCTGTGGCTCAGTGAGTAGGGCGCCGGCCCCATATACCGAGGGTGGCGGGTTCAAACCCAGCCCCAGCCAAACTGCAACCAAAAAATAGCCGGGCGTTGTGGGGGGCGCCTGTAGTCCCAGCTGCTCGGGAGGCTGAGGCAAGAGAATCACGTAAGCCCAGGAGCTGGAGGTTGCTGCGAGCCGTGTGATGCCACGGCACTCTACCGAGGGCAGTAAAGTGAGACTCTGTCTCTACAAAAAAAAAAAAAAAAGAAAGAAAGAGGCTTGGCGCCCGTGGCTCAGTGAATAGGGCACCGCCGAACACATTACACCAAAGCTGGCGGGTTCGAGCCTGGCCGGGGTCAGCTAAACAACAACTATAACTGCAACAAAAAAGCAGGGCATTGTGGCGGGCTCTTGTGGTCCCAGCTACTCGGGAGGCTGAGGCAAGAGAATTGCTTAAGCCCAAGAGTTTGAAGTTGCTGTGAGCTGTGATGCCGCATCCCTCTACCGAGGGCAACATAGACTGTGTCTCAAAAAAAAAAAAAAAAAAAAAATTATGAAAAAAAAAATCTCAGTATTTAAATTTCTTCTTCCTTATTGCGCTAGTTAAGATTGTTCCTTCAACTTAGAGTGATTTTTGCATTTTTCAGGTATGGAAACTGTTCCTTGGTTCCCAAAGAAGATTTCTGACTTGGATCATTGTGCCAACAGAGTTCTGATGTATGGATCTGAGCTAGATGCAGACCATCCTGTAAATATTTTAAATACATTTTTTCATGAAAATAATTTAACACAAACTAAAAATTAAGGGTAACTTTTTAGGAAGAAAGTATTTTTAATAGAAAAAATAGGACCTCGTTTTAATCTAGATTTCATAGAGCACTGCTAGAGCTACATATTTGTGGAATTGAGACTTATTGCCTGAAAAGCATCTGGCTTCATTAACTCTAAAACAACTGTCCCATGCCCAGCCTTCCTATTATTGAGAATTATTCCAAAGGTTATACTAAAATGAAGACAGTGTTTGTAGTCAGTGTTAGTTAAGATGGGGGTGGGTTACTGGAAAGAAGTACAAATAAAGGTGGCCTGAGACTTACCACCCACACTGCCCATCATGATTGGTTTATTAGGCAGTTGATGAAATAGGACAATGTTTGTACAGTATGGACAAGAGTTGGAGAATTAGTAAATCCACAGCATTAGGCTTACTTATAAAGCTCCAGGTTTTTGGGAGGGGAGGAGAGAAGAGAGTGCAATTGGGAAGTTCCACAAACCAGGGCTCTAATTTACCTTCTCTCACTTGTAGCTCTGTGAATGTAACGTTATACTACCTTAGCCACCAGCTGATCCATTTATCTATTCTATAATCTCATTTAGTAGCTATTGCAATTAATTGTAGTACTTGTCCAAAAGGAGCTAGCTTGGCGGTGCCTATAACTCAGTGGGTAGGGTGCTGGCCACATACACTGAGGCTGGAGGGTTTGAACCTGGCCCAGGCCAGCTAAAACAACAATGACAACTGCAACCAAAAAATAGCCGGGCGTTGTGGTGGGCACCTGTGGTCCTAGCTACTTGGGAGGCTGAGGCAAGAGAATCATTTAAGCCCAAGAGTTTGAGGTTACTGTGAGCTGTGATGCCATAACACTCTACTAAGGGCGACATAGTGAGACTCTGTCTAAAAAGAAAACACAAAATACAAAATAAAATAAAATAAACAAAAACCAAAAGGAGCTAGCTAGCAGTCTGGTTGAAAAGCTAAAGCACAAATATATAAATAAACACATGCAAGATAAAATGTAAAAAGTGTGCTAAGTGACATGAACAAATTACTGCAAAATATACATAAAAAGGCAAATCCTTCTAGTTGACAAGATCAGGGAAAGGCAATGTTTCAAGAGGGCCTGAAAAGATCCCAACAGGTAGGAGATGGACAGGAAGAACAATTCAGGAGGGAACAATATGAGCACATGTTTGGAGGCAAGAAAATCTAGGCATGCTTATGGAAAGATGAATATAATATTTTTACTCATCTACTACCAAGTCCTGGTGATTTTCACCTCCTATATATTTCTTAAATTTTTCCTTCTTCCTTCCTACTACCACATCCCTTAACTATCTCCCTGTCTCCAGCCTTGCCACCTTCAAATCCATCTTCCTCATAATCATTAGAATGTTCTAAAACCTCAATATTACTATTATCCTTCTCTCCTCCAAATCACCATTGGTTCTTAGGCATATACTTAAGATAATTAACACTGTGTGTCCACACAAACATTTACACACAAATGTTCATAGCCGGATTATTCATAACAGCAAAAAAGTAGAAACAATCCAAATGTTCATCAACTGATGAATGAATAAACTAAGGTACAGTCATACAATGAAATATTATTGGGCATAAGAAGCCATGCAATACTGATACATGCTACAACATGGATGAACCTTGATTGAAAATATTATGATAAGTGAAAGAAGCTAGTCATAAAAGGAAATGCCCAGAATAGGAAAATTCATAAAAAGAGAAAGTAAGATTACCGGCTGTCAGAGGCTGAGAGTGGGGATGGGGGAATGGGGAGTGGTTGCTAATGAGTATGGTGTTTCTAGTGGGGGTTATACAATTTTTTCTGAAATCAGACAATGGAGATTTTATTTATTTATTTATTTATTAAATCATAGCTGTGTACATTAATGCAATCATGGGGCACCATGCACTGGTTTTATATAGACAATGGAGATTTTTGTTCAACTCTGTGAATATACTAAAAACCAACTGGTTATTTTATGGTATACGAATGATATCTCAATAAAGTTGTTATTTAAAAAGCAAACAAGGGCGGCGCCTGTGGCTCAAAGGAGTAGGGCACAGGCCCCATAAGCCAGAGGCGACGGGTTCAAGCCCAGCTCTAGCCAAAAACTGCAAAAAAAAAAAAAAAAAAAAGCAAACAAGCAAAACAAACAAACAAACAAACCACCAATGGATTCCCATTACCCAAGGCTAAAGTCTAATCTCCTTAGTTGACCTTCAGCTTGCAGGCCGCTGCCTATTCAACAGGCTCCACCTCAACTCTCCCAGCTCCAGCAACGTTGGATTGCTTGCATTTTGTTAGGTACAAGATGTTATTTTTCCATCATGGTGCCACCTCTACCCCTTTTTTGTGTCTTAGCTCAGGAGTCAGCCTTGAGAAGCCTTTCCCAAGCCATGCTATCCTCTTTACACGCTGGCTTATGAGTTTGTTTTTTGAGTTTTCGTGGCATTCTGTGCATATCAGCAATATGATAAGGCACAAATCATATTGTTTCATAATAACTGGTTCATGTAAACTCCTTGAAGTCCTAGACTGTGTTTTATTCATATTTTTTTCCTCCAGATTTTAGCACAAGGAGGGTACATAGTAGAGTTCATAAATCTGTAGTAAAGAGATGAGTCTCACTCTTTTTTTTTTTTTTTATCAGGTTTCCCTTTCTTTTCTATTTTAAAATTTTGGGGGGAGGCAAGTATTTTCTCCTGAGCTTTGATTTTTGATTTCTTATTTTGTTTATATCTTCTTAAATATTTTTCATCAGTATAAATTCCAGTATTACTAATTTGTCTGTTTTTAATTATTATCACCATTTGCTTCCACAAATGAGAAATATGTTTGCATTTTGTGATAAACTATAAGGCTTGATTCAGTTATCACCATTTCAAATATTGTTAATTACTCTTATTATTAATTACTATTATAGGTAAATATAATTGAAGATGTAGTCAATGATTAAGAAAAATCTCATCTTGGGAAAGAGCCATGTATTTAACTGGGGTGGCATTTTTCTTATTTTAACTTTGTGGCTACTATATTATCTTTGTATCCACAGTATCTTTTACTTTTATAGCCACTAGAGTATAAAACTGCCATGTAGCATTGACTTTAAAATAAAAATGATCATAAATCTGTAAATGCTTGTTCATGATAACAATTATATAGCCCTTTGATATGATAGGTCTAGTAAAAATGAAATGTTTCCTAAATATCATTTATCAAGTATTTTTTAGTATGGAAATTTAAAAACATATCTTTAATTAACAGGGTTTCAAAGACAATGTCTACCGTAAAAGACGGAAGTATTTTGCAGACGTGGCTATGAACTATAAACAGTAAGTATATCATGCAAATAACAGACCCAACTTCAAGATCATAAAATAAGTGAACGGAATAAATTGTGTTCATTTAGTAAATAGAAGGGGAAATAAGTGTTACTGTTTATTCAGCACTAATGAAAACAACTCCTACTCTTTATCACATTAGCGGAGACCCTATTCCTAAGATTGAATTCACCGAAGAGGAGATTAAGACCTGGGGAACCGTGTTCCGAGAGCTCAACAAACTCTACCCAACCCATGCTTGCAGAGAGTATCTCAAAAACTTACCTTTACTTTCTAAATATTGTGGCTATCAGGAAGACAATATCCCACAACTGGAAGATGTCTCAAACTTTTTAAGAGGTAGTAAGCTAATTAATTTTTTTGTAAAGAAAATGTTAACCTCTGTTTTAATCATGACAGCATTTTAAATAAAGAAATAAAGTTTAGTTTTATGGGAGGTCACAATTCTCCTGTACTCTGTCCTGGATGATTGGATCCAGGATTTGGTACCACATTTGAAGGAGGGTAATCAGGGGGTGAGAGCAGAGGACAATGAACAGAATTATAAGGAGACTTGAAAATGTGTCACATAAGTAAAATCTGAAGGATTTATAGAGGGTTTAACTTGGTGATTTAGGGAATGGTTATTTACATATTTGAAAGCCATCTTATATAATAGAGGGATTGCTATGTAACCTTAAAATAAAGGTCTGTTGGATAGAAACTGCAAGCATTTGGTTCAAAATGGAGACTATCTTATGAAAAGAGTCATTTGAAAATAGAACAGCTTATGGGACGGTTAGTTCCCTATCCATGGAGGTGTTCATGCAAAAGTTCCACATCTATTCATCTGGGATGTGGAAGAGGAGATTCAAGTATCTTGGGGGAGATTCAAGTATCTTGATGCTCCTTTTCACACTAAAATTCTATTATTCTTAGAAGAAAGATATTGTGCTGGTACAGGCATAAACAAAGGATAAGGATAATTTTGTTCCTTTTAGTTCTTCATACATTTTTGGTTTAGGCCTCTTTATTATTTCTAACTGTATAAATAGCAAAAGGATTAAAAGTGATCTGCAGGATCTATAATATTTAAAAAATAAATATCCCCTTTTATCTCAGCAGAGCATCTCAATAGATTGCCTTAGTAGGGTGTGGGGAAGAAAGTATGTTTTTGACTTAAAGGGGGTTTAGCTTGTTTCCTTCATGGTCTAAAATTGCTATTTTTGAGTTAATTTTCAGTATTCAACAACTATACACTAAAGAAGAACTAAACAGGAAAGGGCAATATAGTTTCTACAAGGGCAGAAATCATGTACATGCTTCCTACAAAAACTAAACTTTTAAAAAATAGTCATTAAAGATGATAGAGAAATCAATGCATATGACCTCACTGGACTTATAAAGATAGACAAGTATGTATTACAGCAGTTATTGTAAAATCAAATTTGCCTGAGATTTGGAGGAAATGTTTTGCTACAGAGACAAAACTGAAAGTCATCATTTGGGGTCTGGAACCTGGGCTGGCTGCAGAATGCATTGCTGAAGGTTTGTCAAGGACAAGTGTCAAATAGAGAAATCAAAATGAAAAGATAATTCAAACAAAGTGTCAGGTGGAAGGGGCTACTTGCACTGTCAAATATGGTAGCTACTAGACACATATGGTTGTTTAAATTTAAGTATTTGTAATAAATTTAAAATGTCAGTTCCTCAGTCACACTAATTACATTTCAAATGCTCAATATCTACATGTGGCTAGTAGTTGTTTCACTAGATAGCATAGATATGGAACATTTCTATCATTCTGGAAAGTTCTATTGGACAGTGCAGTCTGCCCAGCAGAGCAGGCGTGTCCACATACCAGAGTTGTGAAGATTTGGAATGAAGGGTGAGCTAAGACCTCACGGAGGTCTCCTGAGCCACTGACACCTAGTCGCAGGCCCCTTTTATAGTATGTCGGCAGTCGGGTGTTGGGGATGGGTAAACACTATCTAGCTTAGATAAAATAAAGGAAATACTTTACAAAAGACAGTACTGACTAGAAATGGCATGGATTCAGAAATGGTTCTGATCTAAATTAATAGATCTTGTGAGTTTTTATATAAAGAAAGTAAGATTATCTAGGAGATATTATTGACCATTTAGGGAAACAGCAAGGGGTAGGACAGCGTAAGGAGACATGGATTCTCATTCTATCTTCATCAACTACCGTATGACCTCGGGCACATTATTGAATCTCTGAGACTCACGAGCAAAAGAAAAGTCTTTAGCATATGTTGTAATCATGAAAGGAGATGTGACATATAAAAGGTCTCACTCGTTGCCTGGCCCTGGTAAGTGCTTAGTTATTAGTTTCTCCTAGTACACACATGACAAATTTTAGTATCTATGTCCTCCCTCAACGTGTTACTCAGTACCTCTGGCAGAATTAAAATGCTGCAGTTCATGGTCTGTTCTGGTGTAGATTTTTTCTGCTTTCTCTTTTGCTTTGCAGAGCGTACTGGTTTTTCCATCCGTCCTGTGGCTGGTTACTTATCACCAAGAGATTTTTTATCAGGGTTAGCCTTTCGAGTCTTCCACTGCACTCAGTATGTGAGACACAGTTCAGATCCCCTGTATACCCCAGAGCCGTAAGTACTTCTACATCAGCTCTTCATTCATCAAATGTTTAATTATAATAATGCCACCACCTCATTGGTTTTTGTGAGTCTTAAACTAGCACATGTAAAGCATTTAGAATGGCGCCTGGCATATAATTCGTGATCCATGCTCTATATATGTTAGCCATAAAAATAATAATTATTATTATTAATTTTGACAACCTGTTAGGTGCCAGGTGCTGTTCAAAGCATAGGAATGTAACACTGGGGCAGTGCCTGTGGCTCAAAGGAGTAGGGCGCCGGCCTTATATGCCAGAGGTGGTGGGTTCAAACCCAGCCCTGTCCAAAAACTGAAAAAAAAAAAAAAAGGAATGTAACACTGAAAACATTAAGATAAAAAATTCTTTCTTCATAGACCTTGTGGATAAGATAATAAACAAGTAAATGTATGCATGTTATGTCAGGTTGTGAAGAGTGCCATGCAGAAAAATAAAGAAGGGAAAGGAGGTGGATGGATATATGGGTGGGTAGCGAGGTATGTGTTGCTGTTTTGGAAAGGGTATTGGGAAGGCCTTGCTGAGAAGGTGACATCTGAGCAGAGACCTGATTTAGCTGTGTGTGGTGGGTTGAGGAAGATGTGGATGTCTGTTGCTATCTGATATGCACTTATATGCGTGTGTCTCTGAGTGGACACGGTTTTGAACCAAAAACGTTTCTGTGTTGGGTTAGTCTCCTTTGCAATCCATTACCAAAGTATCAATAACTAATCAATTAGAAGACAAGACTGGATTTTGATTTGACTGAATGGTTGATTGTGCATTTATGGTAAGCATATCACAATGTGACACACTTGTACCTTTGTTTCAGAGATACCTGCCATGAACTCCTAGGTCACGTCCCCCTTTTGGCTGAACCTAGTTTTGCCCAATTCTCCCAAGAAATTGGCTTGGCTTCCCTTGGAGCTTCAGAAGAGGCTGTTCAAAAACTGGCAACGGTATAAATCTGGAAATAGCTGAATAGATTAGCAGTTCTCAATTGGTGGTGTATGAGTATCTGTGTAGTTTATTAGTTTAAAATTAGTTTATTTTTTTTAAAATTAATTAGTAAACATTAAACATTTTTCTGTTTTCGGCTTGGCGCCTGTTACTCAGCGGCTAGGGCGCGAGCCACATACACCGGAGCTGGTGGGTTTGAACCCAGCCTGGGCCTGCCAAACAACAAGGACAACTACAACCAAAAAAATAGCTGGGCGTTGTGTCAGGTGCCTGTATTCCCAGCTACTTGGGAGGCTGAGGCAAGAGAATCGCAGGAGATGATCTTAAGCCAAAGAGTTTGAGGTTGCTGTGAGCTGTGATGCCACAGTGCTCTACTGAGGGTGACTCTGTCTCAAAAAAAAAAAAATTCTGTTTTCATTTTTAATATGGCTAATATGGCTAGTGATAATCTACATCAAAAAGAAAAAAAAAAGATCTTTGGGGTCCTCAATAATTTTTAACAGTATATAAGAGTCCTTAGAACTAAAGTTTGAGAAGTGCTGGTTTAGAATGAGGCCCTATCGTGGAAAGAGTTGTGAACTAGGTTGGGGTGTTGGACTTTATTCTGGGGTACTTTGGGTCAATGACTAAGAGTTGTAATTTGAGTCGAGTTATTCAGGATGTGACAGTAACATTGCTGTTCTTTTATAGTGCTATTTTTTCACTGTGGAGTTTGGGCTATGTAAACAAGATGGGCAGCTAAGAGTCTTCGGTGCTGGCTTACTTTCTTCCATCAGTGAACTCAAAGTAAGAGTGGTAAATCTTTGTATATAACCGTATTCACCTAATATAATTGATATAATCTGAAATAGTTTTTGTATTTGAACAAGAGCTTACTATGGAAAATACTTGGGGTGGTAGCAATCATTACTTGAAGTCATTTTTCTTTTTGCAAAGTTTTCTGATATATGTATGCATATATATGTATAGCAGAACTTCTACAAGTTGACCACCTAAGGGACTGTAACAAACGGGTCAACGTACAGAGGTGGTCAATAATAAGAAACTAGGCCTAAGGTCTGGTGTGGTGGCTCACGCCTGTAATCCTAGCACTCTGGGAGGCTGGGGGAGGTGGATTGCCTGAGCTCACAGGTTCGAGACCAACTTGAGCAAGAGCAAGACCCCGTCTCTAAAAATAGCCGGGTACTGTGGCAGGTGCTTGTAGTCCTAGCTACTTGGGAGGCTGAGGCAAGAGGATCACTTGAGCCCAAGCATTCAAAGTTGTTGTGAGCTATGATGACACAGCACTCTACCAACGGTAACTAAGTGAGACTGTGTCTCAAAAAAAAAAAAAAGAAAGAAAGAAACTAGGCCTACTGTACTGATAAATACACGTGGTGCATGTCCACTCTATGAAAATTAGGTCACCTTAAGGAGGTGATCATTGTAGGTAAGTGGTCAACTATGGAGGTTTATTGTATATAATCTTTTAAACAAAAAGTATTTATAGCCTGTGCTTACAAAGTCTTATTGTTTCCTTATTATTTCTGATATGCTAGCAATAGTTTATAATTTCTACAGAATTCTTTGAGATGTGTTACTTATCCAATGAGTAAATGAACTTAGGTTTGTTGAATGATGGATGTATGCAAAACACTGTCCAAGGTATTGTTTCGCTGTCAAGGAGCACCTGGTGGTCGGTATAATTTATGTAAAGGAATAATTAGTGCTGGGTAGAAAGTAGGTACCATAATGTGGGGATAAATAAAGATCCTTGGGTGCCTCTGATCTGAAGAAGAGAGAATGAAGCCATGGAGATGATCTCGGACTTTTATGGGGAATAGCAAGTCATTTACTTTGCTCGAAGTTGAGAAGTGCTGATATAGAAAGAGGCCAGTTTGTTTTGCCGACTGAATAGAACTGTAGAAAATAAGTTTGGAATTGTAGGTTGGAGCCATTGTACTAGTAGTGAGTTCAGAGATGTGCCAATTATGGCAGTTGTGTGATCTATGAAAATAGATATTATTCTTTGATCCACTGACTCTTTGTCCTCTAGCATGCACTTTCTGGACATGCCAAAGTAAAGCCCTTTGATCCCAAGATTACCTGCAAACAGGAATGTCTCATCACAACTTTTCAGGATGTCTACTTTGTATCTGAAAGTTTTGAAGATGCAAAGGAAAAAATGAGGTAAACAATACCTTCCTCATGCCTTCATTTTCTTTTGCAAAACAGGCCTAAGGATGGTAACATGTCTCAGAAGTAAGCAGCTAGATAATTTGGAGCCCACTAGAGCATTCTGCCTGTAAAATATCTCTTCTTCACCACAAATATTTAGAGTATGTTGCATACAGTGATTTTGTGTAAGTGCAAATATAAATCAGCTATACTGAGAAATTGTTTTTTTTTTTCATTTCTTCCAATCAAAGAGTTTATAGTCTAATGGGAAAAACAAACTATATACAAATTACTATGTAACAATATGGAAAGTGACAAGAACCTTAGAGGGATACAGATGAAATACTGTTCTGCATTTTGTTCAAGAACAATTTATTCCAGCTGGGGGAACAGGGAACGCTTAGTGGCATTTGAGAAATGACTTGAAGGATAGATAGTATTTAGATATATAAAGCTTCAGGCTTAGAGATAGCATGAAGAAAGGTAAGGGTATTGAAAAATATAGGAGATGTGTACAGTGCAATCAAAGTTATTCTTCATTGAACAGTTAAGCATGTGGTTAAGAAAGGAGGATATTGAAGGCAGAGAAATTTTTTAAGGAGATTCTTGGAATATTTCTGGCAAAAACAAAAGCCTTGCCTAAGAAAGAAGAAGTAGAAAGGGAAAGACTTGAGAAACAGAATCAATGAAACAACATTTAGCGAAAGAGGTCCTGAGGTTGCATTGTGATGCTGGGGATAGAAAAACATAGTCCTTGTCTTCTAGAATTTACCATTAATTGGGGAGTTATGCCATGCATAGAATGAAATTATAATACTAGTAGGATTTCCTCAAGCACAGATGGTGCCTTCGTGCAAATAAGGAGGTTCCTTCTGGGTAGACCAGGTGAATTGCAAACTGGATTTCAGATCCTACTTATGTGCTGTCCTCAGGGGCCCTGAACATAATTGTTCTTGGGGGTGCCAAATGAGAGGTGCGAATGGTGATTTGATAAAAGAACTTTAGTGCTTGAAGAATGGGTAGAATTTAGGTCATTTGAGAGGAAAATATTCTAAGCAAAAGGAATATCCATCTGCAGGAGTCAGCACCCTATCTGGCCTATTTTGAGGTATATGTATATGTGTGTGTTATATGTTTGTTACACACGCACACAGCTTACATGTATGTAGGTATAGTTACAAGGCTTTACTGAAGGGTCTGTGGCTAGGTGGACAAGCGTTATAATGACACAGTTTTATGCCTAATGATAGAACTTACTGTGTGGTTGGTCACCTTACTGTAGTTAGGAGATGTATGATATAAACTAATAAATTATTAATAAAGATATTTATAGGATCTTTCCCCAGTAATTCCAGGGTACATATATCTAGGAATATTTTAGGTTTTCCACTTGTGTGGGATTCTAGGATGGCTCTGTACATGTGGTACAGAGAAGTGGATGAGTTTGGTTGCCTACATATCTAACGAAGATTTGTCTTTTGCTTAGTGTGTGAAATAGGTCTTCAGTTTCTTAGTTTTCATCATTTACCCCTTAGAAATAGTTTGTCTCTTATTTGTTTTCTTAAATAGAGAATTTACCAAAACAATTAAGCGTCCATTTGGAGTGAAATATAATCCATATACTCGGAGTATTCAGATCCTAAAAGACACCAAGAGCATAACCAGCGCCATGGATGAACTGCGGCACGATCTCGATGTCATCAGTGATGCTCTGGCTAAGGCCAGCAGGCAGCTGAGTATCTGACAGTCATCAGTTCCAATCCAGAAAGATCTGAGCATCAATTTAGAGGCGTCTGGGCCAACTCTCACTTTTCTTGAAAACCTGATTGTGGAGAGACAGCAGCTTTTGGACAAACAACATTCTCTAGTCCATTCTTTCATGAATCAGTAGTCTTTGAAAAGTTATACTCTACTCATCACCCATTTTTTTCAATAATAGTTTAAGTGACATAATTTATATACCATTCAATTACTCATCATCTATTTTTATTTTATTTTTATTGTTAAATCATAGCTGTGTACATTAGTGCAATCAAGGGGTACAATGTGCTGTTTTCATATACAATCTGAAATATTCTCATCAAACTGTTCAACGTAGCCTTCATGGCATTTTCTTGGTTATTGTATGTAGATATTTGTATTCTGCATTTAGTAAGTTTTGCCTGTACCCATTCTAAGATGCACCGTAGGTGTGGCCCCACCCATTACCCTTCCCCCTCCCTTCCCCTTCCTTGGCCCTTTCCTCATAGTCTTGTGCTATAGTTGGGTTATAGCCTTCATGTGAAAGCTATAATTTAGCTTCATAGTAGGGCTGAGTACATTGGATACTTTTTCTTCCATTCCTGAGATACTTTGCTGAGAAGAATACGTTCCAGCTCCATCCATGTAAACATAAAGAGGTAAAGTCACCATCTTTCTTTAAGGCTGCATAATATTCCATGGTATACATGTACCACAATTTGCTAGTCCATTTGTGGGTTGATGGGCACTTGGGCTTCTTCCATGACTTAGCAACTATGAATTGGGCTGCAAAACATTCTGGTACAGATGTCTTTGTTATATTGTGATTTTTGGTCTTCTGGGTATATACCTAGTAAAGGAATTATAGGATCAAATGGCAGGTCTATTTTGAGGTCTCTAAGTATTCTCCAAACATCCTTCCAGAAGGAACGGATTAGTGTGCATTCCCACCAGCAGTGTAGAAGTGTGCCTTTTCCTCCACATCCACGCCAACATCTCTGGTTTTGGGATTTTGTTATGTGGGCTACTCCTACTGGGGTTAGGTGATATCTCAAAGTAGTTTTGATTTGCATTTCTCTGATGATTAAGGATGATGAGCTTTTTTTCATGTGTTTATAGATGGTGCGTCTGTCTTCTTTAGAGAAGTTTCTCTTCAAGTCCCTTGCCCACCCTGAGATGGGATCATGTGTTCTTTTCTTGCTAATATGTTTGAGTTCTCTGTGGATTCTGGTTATTAGACCTTTATTGGAGGTATAACCTGCAAATATTTTCTCCCATTCTGAGGGCTGTCTGCTTGCTTTACTTACTATGTTCTTGGCTGTGCAGAAGCTTTTTAGTTTGATCAGGTCCCAGTAGTGTATTTTTGATACTGCTTCAACTGCCCGGGGAGTCCTCCTCATAAAATATTCACCCAGGCTGATTCCTTCAAGAGTTTTCCCTGCACTTTCTTCAAGTATTTTTATAGTTTCATGTCTTAAGTTTAAATCTTTTATCCAGTGAGAGTCTATCTTAGTGAGAGTCTATCTTAGTTAATGGTGAAAGATGTGGGTCCAGTTTCAATCTTCTAACTTTCAAACTTGCCAGCCAGTTCACCCAGCACCATTTGTTAAATAGGGAATCTTTTACCCACTGAATGTTTTTAATTGGCTTGTCAAAGATCAAATAATGGTAAGTAGCTGGATTCATCTCTTGGTTCTCTATTCTGTTCCAGACATCTAATTCTCTGTTTTTGTGCCAATACCATGCTGTTTTGATCACTATCGATTTATAGTACAGTCTCTGGTCTGGTAGCGTGATTCCTCCTGCTGTGTTTTATTGCTGAGTAATGTTTTGGCTATTCGAGGTTTTTTTCTGATTCCATATAAAACAAAGTATTATTTTTTCAAGATCTTTAAAATATGTCAATGGAGCTTTAATAGGAATTGCATTAAAATTATATATTGCTTTGGGTAGTATAGACATTTTAACAATGTTGATTCTTCCCAGCCATGAGCATGGTTTGTTTTTCCATTTGTTAACATCTTTAGCTATTTCTTTTCTTAAAGTTTCATAGTTCTCTTTGTAGAGATCTTTCACGTCCTTTGTTAGGTATACTCCCAAATATTTCATCTTCTTTGGCACTACTGTGAATGGAATAGAGTCCTTGACTGTTTTTTCAGCTTGGTTATTGTTGGTATATATAAAGGCTACAGATTTATGGGTGTTGATTTTTTAGCCTGAGACATTGCTGTATTCCTTGATCACTTCTAAAAGTTTAGTAGTAGAATCCCTAGTGTTTTCCAGATATATGATCATATCATCTGCAAAGAGTGAAAGTTTGATCTCTTCTGACCCTTTGTGGCTACCCTTGATCGCCTTTTCTTCCCTAATTGCAATTGCTAAAATTTCCATTACAATGTTAAAGAGCAATGGAGACAATGGGCAACCTTGCCTGGTTCCTGATCTAAGTGGAAATGATTTAAATTTAACTCCATTCAATACGATATTGGCTGTGGGTTTGCTAGATGGCCTCTATTAGTTTAAGAAATGTCCCTTCTATACCAATTTTCTTAAGTGTTCTGATCATGAAGGGATGCTGGATATTATCAAAAGCTTTTTCTGCATCAATTGAAAGAATCATATGGTCCTTATTTTTTTAGTTTGTTTATGTGTTGAATTACATTTATAGATTTACGTATATTGAACCAGCCTTGAGACCCTGGGATAAATCCCACTTGGTCATGGTGTATAATTTTTTTTATGTGTTGTTGGATTCTGTTTGTTAGGATCTTATTGAGTATTTTAGCATCAATATTCATTAGTGATATTGGTCTATAATTTTCTTTTCTTGTTGGGTCTTTCCCTGGTTTGGGGATCAAGGTGATGTTTGCTTCATAGAATGTGTTAGGTAATATTCCTTCTTTTTCTATATTTTGGAAGAGGTTTAGTAATATAGGTACTAGTTCTTCTTTAAAGGTTTGGTAGAATCTGACGTAAAGCCATCTGGTCCTGGGCTTTTCTTTTTAGGGAGATTTTTGTATAGTTGATGCTATTTCAGAACTTGATATAGGCCTGTTCAACATTTCCACTTCGTTCTGGCTAAGTCTTGGTAGGTGGCGTACTTCCAGGTATTGGTCTATTTCTTTCAGATTTTCGTATTTCTGAGAGTAGAGTTTCTTGTAGTATTTGTGGAGGATTTTTTGAATTTCTTTTCCTTCTTCTTTTTTTTTTTTTTTTGTAGAGACAGAGTCTCACTGTACCACCCTCAGGTAGAGTGCCATGATGTCACACAGCTCACAGCAACCTCTAACTCTTAGGCTTCCGTGATTCTCTTGCCTCAGCCTCCTGAGCAGCTGGGACTACGGGTGCCCGCCACAACACCCGGCTATTTTTTTGTTGCAGTTTGGCTGGGGCTGGGTTTGAACCCACCACCCTCGGCATATGGGGTCGGCGCCCTACTCACTGAGCCACAGGTGCCGCCCTGGATTTTTTGAATTTCTGAGGGGTCTGTTGTTATTTCATCATTACCATTTCTGATTGATGAAATTAGAGATTTTACTCTTTTTTTCCAGGTTAGGTTGGGCAAAGGTTTATCTATTTTATTGGTCTTTTAAAAAAAAAAAAACAACTTTTGGATTTATTGATCTGTTGTATAATTCTTTTATTTTCAATTTCATTTAATTCTGCTCTGATTTGGTTATTTCTTTTCTTCTGCTGGGTTTGGGGTTGGAGTGTTCTTCCTTCTCCAGTTGCTTGAGATGTCCCATTAAGCTATTAACTTCCTCTCTTTCCGTTTTCTTGAGGAAGGCTTGCAGTACTATAAATTTCCCTCTTAGGACTGCCTTTGCAGTAGCCCAGAGGTTCTGGTAATTTGTGTCTTGATTGTTGTTTTGTTCCAAAAATTTGGTGATTTCCTTCTTAATCTCGTCTACACCCCATCTATCCTTCAGCATAAGTTTGTTTAGCTTCCATGTTTTTGTATGGGTATGCAGGTTCCTGTTGTTATTGAGTTCAACTTTTATTCCATGATGGTCTGAGAAGATGCAAGGAATAATTTCTGCTTTTTTAAATTTGCTGAGGTTAGATTTGTGGCCTAGGATGTGGTCGATTTTGGAGTATGTTCTGTGGGCTGATGAGAAGAATGTGTATTTAGTTTTGTTGGGATGAAATGTTCTATAGATGTCTAGTAAGTCCAGATGTTGAATGGTTCAGTTTAAATCTAAAATTTCTTTGCTTAGCTTCTTTTTGGAGAATCTATCCAGCACTGCTAAAGGGGTGTTAAAATCTCCAACTACTATAGAACTGGAGGAAATCAAATTGCTCATGTCTGTTAGAGTTTCTCTTATAAATTGAGGTGCATTGTGGATGGGTGCATAAATATTAATAATTGAAATCTCATCATATTGAGTATTACCTTTAACAAATATGAAGTGTCCATCCTTATCCTTCCTTATTTTGGTTGGTTTAAAGCCTATTGCGTCTGCAAATAGGATTGCAACGCCTGCTTTTTTCTGCTTTCCATTTGCCTGGAGTATAGATGACCATCCCTTCACCTTGAGTGTATATTTGTCTTTTTTTTTTTTTTTTTTTTTTTTTATTGTTGGGGATTCATTGAGGGTACAATAAGCCAGTTACACTGATTGCAATTGTTAGGTAAAGTCCCTCTTGCAATCATGTCTTGCCCCCATAAAGTGTGACACACAATAAGGCCCCACCCCTCTCCCTCCATCCCTCTTTCTACTCCCCCCCCATAACCTTAATTGTCATTAATTGTCCTCATATCAAGATTGAGTACATAGGATTCATGCTTCTCCATTCTTGTGATGCTTTACTAAGAATAATGTCTTCCACTTCCATCCAGGTTAATACGAAGGATGTAAAGTCTCCATTTTTTTTAATGGCTGAATAGTATTCCATAGTATACATATACCACAGCTTGTTAATCCATTCCTGGGTTGGTGGGCATTTAGGCTGTTTCCACATTTTGGCAATTGTAAATTGAGCTGCAATAAACAGTCTAGTACAAGTGTCCTTATGATAAAAGGATTTTTTTCCTTCTGGGTAGATGCCCAGTAATGGGATTGCAGGATCGAATGGGAGGTCTAGGTTGAGTGCTTTGAGGTTTCTCCATACTTCCTTCCAGAAAGGTTGTACTGGTTTGCAGTCCCACCAGCAGTGTAAAAGTGTTCCCTTCTCTCCACATCCACGCCAGTATCTGCAGTTTTGAGATTTTGTGATGTGGGCCATTCTCACTGGGGTTAGATGATATCTCAGGGTTGTTTTGATTTGCATTTCTCTAATATATAGAGATGATGAACATTTTTTCATGTGTTTGTTAGCCATTCGTCTGTCATCTTTAGAGAAAGTTCTATTCATGTCTCTTGCCCATTGATATATGGGATTGTTGGCTTTTCTCATGTGGATTAATTTGAGTTCTCTATAGATCCTAGTTATCAAGCTTTTGTCTGATTGAAAATATGCAAATATCCTTTCCCATTGTGTAGGTTGTCTCTTTGCTTTGGTTATTGTCTCCTTAGCTGTACAGAAGCTTTTCAGTTTAATGAAGTCCCATTTGTTTATTTTTGTTGTTGTTGCAATTGCCATGGCAGTCTTCTTCATGAAGTCTTCCCCCAGGCCAATATCTTCCAGTGTTTTTCCTATGCTTTCTTTGAGGATTTTTATTGTTTCATGCCTTAAATTTAAGTCCTTTATCCATCTTGAATCAATTTTTGTGAGTGGGGAAAGGTGTGGGTCCAGTTTCAGTCTTCTACATGTAGACATCCAGTTCTCCCAACACCATTTATTGAATAGGGAGTCTTTCCCCCAAGGTAAGTTCTTGTTTGGTTTATCGAAGATTAGGTGGTTGTAAGATGTTAGTTTCATTTCTTGGATATTTGTCTTTTAATGTAAGAGGCGATTCCTGTATGCAGCAGATATCTGGCTTGAGTTTTTGCATCCAGTCAGCCAACCTGTGCCTTGTTAGAGAACAATTTAAACCATTCACATTAATTGAGAATATTGATAAGCCTTTTGAGAGTCCAGTGGACATTTTTAATCCTTTTGCGACTGTGGAAGTTGGAATTTGATCAAAATTTTCTGGGTGGGTTTACTTTTGTGGTGGAAGATTATGCTGGTCTTTTTTTTTTTTTTTTTTAGAGACAGAGTTTCACTTTATGGCCCTCGGTAGAGTGCCGTGGCGTCACACAGGTCACAGCAACCTCCAATTCCTGGGCTTAAGTGATTCTCTTCCCTCAGCCTCCCGAGTTGCTGGGACCACAGGCGCCCGCCACAACACCCGGCTAGATTATGCTGGTCTTTATGGAGGATAGGTCTGAGAATATCCTGGAGAGCTGGTTTAGTCATGGCAAATTTCTTCAACATGTGAATGTCATTGAAGTATTTAATTTCTCCGTCATAAATGAAACTCGGTTTAGCTGGGTACAGGATCCTGGGTTGAAAGTTATTTATTTTTTTTTTTTTGAGATTAAAAGTCAATGACCATCCTCTTCTAGCTTAAAAGGTTTCAGCAGAGAGATCTGCAGTTATTCTGACATTCTTGCCCTTGTAGGTGATGGTTTTCTTTCGTCTGGCTGCTTTCAGAATTTTCTCCTTCATATTAACTTTAGTGAAATTGATTATGATGTGTCTGGGGAATGTTCTATTTGGGTTGAGTCATGCTGGAGTTCTGAAACTGTCAGCTATCTGAATTTCAGAATCTCTTGGCATGTCTGGAAAGTTCTCCTTCATAATCTCATGGAGAAGAGACTCTATGCCTTGTGAAGCCACTTCGTCACTTGCGGGGATCCCTCTAAGATGAATATTGGTTTTCTTCGAATTATCCCAGAGCTCTCTGAGAGAGTGATCTGTTTTTGCCCTCTATTTCTCTTCCTCTTTGAGAGTTTGGGAGTGTTCGAAAGCTTTGTCTTCAATGTCAGAAATCCTTTCCTCTGCTTGCTCCATTCTGTTACTGAGGGATTCTACTGTGTTTCTCAGATCTTTGAGGGATGCAACTTCTTGTCTCAATGTGTCAAAATGTTTGGTCATTTGGTCTTTGAATTTGTTGAATTCTTGAGATATCTTTTGGGTTACTGCTTGGAATTCTAATTCAATCTTATTTGCTATCCAGATTCTGAATTCGATTTCTTACATCTCAGCTATTTGTTTGTGCATGGGATCTTGTGCTGTGTTTCCCCTATTGATCCTTGGGGGAGTTGATCTACTCTGATTATTCATATTGCCAGAGTTTTTCTGTTGATTTCGCCTCATGATTGTTTTTCACCATTGCCTCTGGCCGTCCTCAGAGTTGGGGAGTTATCTCTCCAAGATTAGACCCCAGCGGGATCACTCTATTGTTGCTGGATCTTTGTAGGGAGTGACCCTGTGTAGTTCCTTTGGGGCTGCCCCAGCCAGGGAGTTCTGGTTGTGGAAGCAGCTCCGGAGTGTGACACACCCAGATCCAGCAGCAGGGCAGGAGGTAGTTCGCATGGTTCTAGGAGTGCCTGGTGCCCAGTGACTTTGGCACAGAGAGCCCAAGGCTCCAGCAGTCTCTGGCCAGGAAAAGGGCTCTGCACAGAGGCAGGGAGGGCTCCAGAGGGCACGTGGCTACCAGAGTCCCTGGCCAGATGAGCAGGCTGGTGTGGAGGCAGGGAGGGTACAGGAGGGAGGTCGCAGTGTTGGACGGCTCCTGTAGTTCTTGGTCAGGGCATGTGGAGGCCCGGCGGGCGCAGGTCGCAGGTCATGGCACAGCTCTTATGGAGGTCCGGATGGTGCCAAGCCTAGGAGTTTGAGGTTGCTATGAGCTGTGACGCCACGGCACTCTACCCAGGGCAATAGCCCAAGGCTCCAGGATGCCAAAACCGGTCTCACTCCGTCCCTGAGGATTAAGGCTGTAAGGCAGCTCAGTCCACACCTTCAGGCTGCTCAGTCACTATGTTACTAGCTCACACCCAATCCTTGCTCTGTGACCCTGAGGGCAGAGCTTGCTGGTTCAGTTCTCTCACAATGGCTCCCTGCGGCCCATAGCCAAACACTATTAGCTCCGTCCAGCTCAGTGGCTTAGTCTGGGGCCCTACACAATGCCCAAAGTTCTCCACACTCCTGCTCAAGCTCTCCCCAAGGCAGTTCAACTGAGTTGCAAGTCCAAAAACACCGAAACAGTTCACAGGTAAGGCTTTTCTGGTTTACAGTCTCGCTGCTGCTTGTACTTACAGCTGCCAGCGGGATTAGGTCAATTGAACACATGCAACCATTTGCCAGTTTTCCACTGTTTTTGTCCTCCTCTTGGGGTCCAGATGTTCCTTGCTGGCTCCCTGCTGCCACCACCAAGTTGAAGCCAGAGCCGGAGGGAGCCTGGAGAGCACCTTCATCATCTATTTTTAATGCTGAAGTGTTTGACCCAATGTATAAATCTATTCTCAGTTTAACTTTATTTTCCCCATTCCTTCTTGAGTAAAATGACCTTTATGATCACTTGGAATACCTTGATGAGAATTATGGAGCTGATCCATATTGTTACCTGAGATCTCCTTATTTCTATAGTACCTGTTAGTTATTGCTGAATTTGTGCAGAGCTCTATTACATTCAGACACTTAAACCTATGGAGACTAGCTATCTTTGTCTTTACCATGAGCATAAGTACAGGGGCCTTTGCACTTTGAGCATACCTAGTAAAGGGCAAGTGTAGTTTCTTGTGAGGACATAGGAGTAAAGTTTGGAATGGTTGATTGGGTAATAATACTTAAGACTAGGCTAAGAATATGAAATGGGGTTGTGCAATGTGGCAGCCCTCCCAAACATCTTAAATTCAACAGATCCAAAAAGGAATCCAGAATCACCTGAATATTCCACCTTAAGCTTCTTCTCCTAGTGATCTAACTTCTTTTAATAGTACATTAAATGTAATATTTTTCGGTCCGTTTTCTAGGCTTAATTAGCTACTTAAAAAACTGTACTCTTATTTCTTCATATTAATCAAATTGTATTCTATTTAATGTTTTATTTCAACAGACTACTAGAACTTTCAACAGTTTTTTGACCTCAAAAGAAATGATAAAAAACTTTAAAAATGTATTTCATTTCATATTATACAAAGAAATAGAATTTGGAAGAATAATTCATGCTGTTTCAGATTTTTATAATACATATACATTTTAATAGCTAATCAACTCTTAAGTATATATTTGATAGTAAATAGATCTGTTAGCAAATCTGAACTCATTTGAAATATTGATTAGCTGGTTTATAGTTAGTTTATTTGGTTGCAAGGAAATCTATTGTAAGCAAATTATAATAGATAGCAAATAACAGCAAATTATGCACTCTGTTTCTGGTTATTTTCATACATTTTTGATCATGGTGAAGAATCATAGTTATTGAATTTAAAAATGACAGTGTTTAAAATCACTCTATGACTACAGCACGCTAAAATAAATGTTAAAGGTATAACCCTATAATTTGCAACTTCAGAATAATGGAAATTTTTTTTTTTGAGACAGAGCCACAGGCTGTCACCCTGGGTAGAGTGCAGTGGCATCACAGCTCACAACAACCTCCAATTCCTGGGCATAAGTGATTCTCCTGCTTCTACCTCCCAAGTAGCTGGGACTACAGGCGCCTGCCACAACGCCTGGCTATTTTTTGGTTGCAGCCATCATTGTTGTTTGGTAGGCTTAGGCTGGATTCCAATCCGCCAGCTCAGCTGTATGTGGCTGGTGCCTTAGCTGCTTGAGCCACAGGTGCCGAGCCAACAATGGAAATTTTTAATGATGGATTTCAGTGCTTTCTTCTAACCTTTGGATTTGTGAGACTGGTAAATCATGAGTCCTGAGAGTCTTAGAATTTTCATGCATTTAAAATATATGTCTTCAAAGCATCTAAGAATATGTTAATAGTTATTCAAATATGAGAATGAAACTAAAATCTTGGTTCATAATTCTTAATAAATCATTACTTGGAGGCATGGTAGTATCCTTCTGACTTGTTTTTGTTTTATTTTGATAGATTTAGGGGTACAAGTGGTTTGGGGTTACATGGATGAATTGTATTTCAGTCTGGCTTTTTTTTTTTTTTTGGGACAAAGAGTCTGACTTTGTTGCCCTCAGTAGAGTGCTATGGAGTCATAGCTCACAGCAATCTCAAATTCTTGGGCTCAAATGATTTTCTTGCCTCAGCCTCCCACGTAGCTGGGACTACAGGCGCCTGCCACAATGTGTGGCTATTTTTTAGAGACGGAGGTGAAGTCTTCCTCTGGCTGAGGCTGGTCATGAGCTCAGGCGGTCCACCCGCCTCTGCCTCCCAGAGTGCTAGGATTACAGGCATTAGCCACCCTGCCTAGCCTCAGTCTGGACTTTAGTGTACCCTTACTTAAATGGTATACGTTGTCCTCCTGACTTTTTAAAGGAAGCCCCAAAGCTGATTGTCAGCATGCCTGTGTTTCTTTATCTGAATATTTTGTCATTCAGTTACACAAGTAACAATGACATACCAAAATGTACAGAATCATTATTAGTTTTAAGTTGGCTTCCAAATTGAAAAAAGAAAAAAAATCTTGGAATTCACTAAAAGAACATATAATAAAGTTTATATATTGATTTTGAGAAAGTGTATATCCTGGTGTATTTCAGTCTAATCTTTTCTTTTACATTTATGATTTACAAGTTTGTTATTCAACTGTATAATAAATGAACAAAACATTTATGTCCTTAACATGTATTTATTTTTTGTCAAACATACATTAAAAATGGATTCAAATTTATATTAGCAATTTTATTAGTTTAAGAATTCCATTATACTTTTAAAAAAACCTATGGATATGAGACCGAAGCCAAACACACTCATAGTAACAGCTTTTCACAATTCTTGGTAAAGTTTCAATCTCATGTTTCTTATCTGTAACATGAGCTAATTCTACCACACTGGGTTATTGAAGAAATTATGCTGTGAGATGACTTTGTAAAAAAAAAAACAAAAACAAACTCTTATTTTCTACACCTAAGAATCATTAATATAATCACTTTCTTAATCAGAGATTCCCCCTTAGCTATTTCCTTTAAGAAGGGATTAAGTTTGTGGCGGGCGCCTGTAGTCCCAGCTGCTCGGGAGGCTGAGGCAAGAGAATCGGGTAAGCCCAAGAGTTAGAGGTTGCTGTGAGCCGTGTGACGGCATGGCACTCTACCCGAGGGCGGTACAGAGAGACTCTGTCTCTACCAAAAAAAAAAAAAAAAAAAAAAAGAAGGGATTAAGTTTTCCTTCTAGCAGGCAGCATATAATGGCATGCCAAAATCTTCTTAGTCCTGTTAGGGATTGAGCCAGTCAGAAGCTGAGCTTCTGTCTCTGTGAGGGCTGGTCTATTTCCAGTTCACCTCTATCCTTCTGGGTGATAGACCTGGAGGGATCCCAAGCTATGAGTATGTACCAGGGCTTCTTGATGGGGGCCCCCCGACTCCTACTTTTGTCCTCTCCTTCACTCACTGTCCTGTCCTCCACTCAATGCCTGCAAAATTGCTAAAAGTACCGCTCTACTTCTCAGTTTCCCAGCTGCTGCTTTTGGTCCATTTCTTAGCCTTTAAGACATTGCTTGCTAATTAGTAAGTGCTTCAAGAAGAAAAGTAGTGCCAAATATAATCTCTCAGTTTCCAGATCTAGGCCCTTCAAGTTCTTGCTGTTGTGATAGTTTTCCAATAACTTGAAACAGATTTTAAAAATATTTTCTGCCAGCTTTTCTAGTTTTTATAGTGAGAAAATTGGTTTGCAGTTAGCTAATCTTCCTTTATCAAAGGTGGAGAACTGACCTTGGAATAACTCATTTAACTTCTTTGAGCCTCACTTTTCTCATCCATAAAATAATGATTCTAACAACATTTATCATGCTAGTATTATTGGGGGGATCAAGTAAAATAATCAAGTAGAAACTGTATGGTACAGAAATATTATATGTTCTGTGTGGTCCCAAATACTTATATGCTTTCCTCTTATGAGGAAACGAGGCATCTGAAAGTGAAATCATTGAACATTTTAAATCTAGCCCCATTTAAGAATTGCAATTCAATGAGGCTAGTCATGGGATGAACTCGTCAGTGGCATGTACATAGTTGAAATACATGAAACATCTCAACACTTCCAAGAAATTGTATTAAGGGATATAACATAATAATATAGCTGTAGGGTAAAGTATTAATGCATGTACATTCAAGGGGTGAAATCCAAAGACAGTTGCATTCTCCCAAACCCTCCATTAAAACTGGCTCTGCAGGTAGTTCTCAGGTTGCTTTCTTGTTTTCTGCTTACTCAGAGATAATAAAAAGTATTTAGTTTTTTCTAATCTTTCTCATTTTAATATTTAAAAAGTCCAGTCCTTAGTAAAAATTTATAAAAATCAAACTTTAAGGTTAAAGCTTTTCTCCTCCTCTGGAACTGAGAAAGAAGGGGTGTGCTTAGCTTCTTCATGTCCTTCTTCCTCCTTCCACACTCATTAGGATGTTTTGGACTCTCCCTGGGTTGGGGAGTGGTAGTGGGAAGGAGAGGTAAGGAGTAGGAAAATTCATTTTGGTCTGATACTGTTGTGAATTGGCATCAGTGTTTTCTGTACTTGGTAAGTATTTAATGCTGACTCCTTCTTGTGTGTTTTGGAAGACTTCTCCACCTCCTTATTTCTTTTTTTTTTTTGTAGAGACAGAGTCTCACTTTATGGCCCTCGGTAGAGTGCCGTGGCCTCACACAGCTCACAGCAACCTCCAACTTCTGGGCTTAAGCGATTCTCTTGCCTCAGCCTCCCAAGTAGCTGGGACTACAAGCGCCCGCCACAACGGCCGGCTAACCACCTCCTTATTTCTTGGGATCTCTCTCTCTCTTTTTTTTTTTTTTAGGTCCACCAAACTTTGTCAGAAGGCCAGTGATTTTGGAGATCTCAGGATCTCCTAATGTGGGTATATGGTGTATATTATCTTTCTGACTGGGCTGTTGAATTCATCTCTCTCAGCCTCAAGGAAATTTAGTGGTCAGCTGGGCTGTGGGTGTTACTTCACCCCTCTAGAAATTCCTCTGGACAGGGTTTAACACCATTCCCCTGCCGATTTGCTCATGCATGGTAAACATTCACATGGGAGATACTCAGTTTTATTTATCTTGAAAAACTCTGGGCATGAAATACCTGCCCAAAGCATCAATCTCTCGTTCCTCAACTATCAGAGCATTATTTAGCCACAAGCCCTGGGATTTGTCACCATGAACAGTAGTCTTCCTGAGTCCCAAGCTCTTAGTGGCTCTGCTCAGAAGCACCTTTCCTTAGACAAGTGCTAAATGGGATCCACATTGACAACAGCAATCCACATATCCTGTTAGAACTCTCTCTAGTCTCTCCAATCTTTTTCATAGATTGGCAGTCATACACTGGTTTCTAGACATCTGCTTCCCAACTTCTGCTTTGATGGTGTTGCCCCTCACTTTCTAAAGTGGGAGTAATTGGCACTTCCTTCCTTCAAGTCTCCTCCAAAACTGAGATGGGAAGGGGCCCATTTTTACATCCCATTACACAAGCTTAAAAGGAATCCTCAAAACAAAAAAAGCCCATTCTTATAAAACAGCAGGCATGGTAAAGTTTTTGCACATTGAGGTCTCTGGAGAATGAAGAGCTGCTTTGCGTCTCTAAAAAAAGATGCATTTTTCCTAGTACGGCCATGTTTTCACTTTGCCACAGGCTGGAGAGGCCAAGGTGAGGCGCTGCCCTCAAGCGGTCTTACAGGCAGAAACACCAAGGAGGGATGGAGGGAAGGAAATGCAAAGAACTGTGAGACAATTCCCAGTTGCTCCCATGCATAAATGATGCGTGGAGTCTTTCTCATCTGGCGATATAGAGGATGCTGATTCAGGGGCTAACTGCCTGAACGCGGATTACCATCTTTAATGTGTGACCCCATTTGTTCTATATTCCCAATAGGCATTGCCACATTTTCCTTCAGGAAAATTGTACTTATTTAATAAAGCCATTTAATATGAAAATGTTCGTTCGGTGGACATTATCCAGTCAATATTGACATATTTTACTGAAAATTAGTGTCGCGAGGTGGAAGTGTCCGCTCGGTGCCAGGCGCCACACCAGCGACCAAGACACTCTCCCCGATTTTGCAAACGCACACCAAAGCGGGCGCAAGACAGGACCGCCTAAGACACCAGACAGGGAGGGCCCTTTCCAGCCCTCAGGCTCAGTTTCCACCCCAGTCAAATGATATAGTACAATTCTTGCCTTGTCAGCCCCCGTGGGTTGGTGTGGGACGCCGAGAGACAGAAACTAGAAGGAGCTTTGTGAACTGTGGAGCGTAGTGCACCTCTATGGAATTATTTCTAAAAATAAATAGTGCAAGGGGAGGGAGACAGACGCCGGGGGCGAAGACGCCACAGCGCTCTCAGAGCTGGCGACTTGGACCGGCTGCTGGGTGCCGGAGGCCCCAGAACTTGGCCTACCGCCGCTCCCTCCGCCAACCTTCAACCTGCGCGCTCCTCTGCCCGCCTCCGCCAGCCACCCTCCGCCCCCGCGCCGGCACCACCCCCACAGGGCCTGCCCCTCCCACCCCTAGACTCCGCCCCACTTGCCCCGCCCCCGAGGGCCCCGCTCCTCACCGTCCCTCCTCCCGTTGCCAATTCCGACCATTGCCGGGGTCCCCTCGTCTCGGGCCCCGCCTCCGCGCGGGCCCTCCCGGAAGCCCGGCGGCGTGTACACGCATGGAGCGCGAGCCACGCGCCTCCGAGGCCGCCCCCGCGGCGGCCGCGCTCTTCGCCTGGGTACGTGACTCCGCCCCCGGGCCGGGGCTGGAGCTGGGGGCTGCGGAAAGCCGGGGCACCGGCCTTGACGTGGGTGGTTGCAGGGGCAGAGAGGCCGAGGTCCCAGCCGGGTTCTGGGTTGGAAGATCCTGGCCTGGGAGCTGAGAGGAGGCGGGGAAAGAAGTGTCTTCACGGGGTGACTTAGGGGCGTACTAGCTGGTGGGGTCGGGACCGGAGAACCTGCTCCCAGGGCCGGGTGTATGGTTCCGCGGGAGCCTTCCGGCCCAGACAGCACCTGGGGAAACAGCGTGGAGGGCTCAGTGGAGAGAGGATTCGCCAGGTCCCAGAGCCCTGTTAGGGCCACCTGTGCCCCTGATCTCCTCATTCTTGGAGGATGGAGGCCCTTTCTCCGCCCCACCCCAGCCTGGCGGGAGCATCCTTTGGATGTGAGGCCTGCCGCGTTTGGCTTGCACTAGCAGACCCTGCATATTTGCCGATGCTGTGCTGTTACTGGATCCTGACTGTGTTTGGGGTGTGGGAGTCTCGGTGTTGGTTTGGCGGGAGCATTGAGAGGGACAGGGTCATCTATGTGTGGCTGGGATAGAGGAGGGTTTGTGCAGGGGAGTGTGACAGGCAGCCGACCAGCATACAGAGACATAAGCAGATGTGTCTGGTGGTTATTCATAGCAGTATCCCAATTGTAGTGACTTGTTTGTTAATATCAGCCTTCCTAGGTAGAATGTAAATGTCTTAAGGGTAGGTCCTGTGGCTGTCTGGTTCACAGTGCCTCCTGTCGTGCCTGGCACATTATAGGTCCCAAGTAGACCTTTGTTGACTAGTGAATGAATGAATGAATGAGTACCGGTGTGCCCAGCTATATGCTTGTGTTTGGAGAAATACACAAGAGTGAAAGACTTCCAGCTCTTGGTTTGGAGGAGGGTAACATTATAACCTACATTGCTGTTAAAAGACCAAGTTTTAGGAGAGGTAATTATCAATACAAGGCAGCACTTGTTGAATGTAGGGCTGTAGTTGTAAGAAGGGAGAGAGCGTGGTGTATCTTGAGGTAGTCTGGCTGGCTGAGCATCTTCTGAGGTGGCACTTGAGCTGTGGTGGAGTTGGGAAGTGAATGTGTGCTGAATGCTGTCTCTGGCTATTTTTTTTTTTTTTTTTTTTTGCCTCTGTCTTTTTCCAGGCTAGAAACCGGCATCTGTGTGGATGGAGGAACCGTGGGACAGACAAAGCCTTTCAGATATGGCCTTGTCTGTACTGAAGCAGAAATATTGTTAAGCCTCACCCCACTGCTGTGCTTGGAGGCCTGATGGTGTGTTTTTCCTGCTGCAAAATCCTTCTGTGTGTGTGCACGCACGCATGTGTGTTAGTCTTCTGGGGCTACTATAATGAAATACCATAGACTAGGACTAGGAGGCTTAAACAACAGAAATTGATTTTATTTCTTTTTGAGACAGAGTCTCACTATGTTGCCCTGGGTAGAGTGCTGGGGCGTCACAGCTCACAGCAACCTCAAACTCTTGGGCTTAAGCGATTCTCTTGTCTCAGCCTCCCAAGTAGCTGGAACTACAGGTGCCTGCCACAACACCTGGCTATTTTTTGGCTGTACTTGTTTGGCAGGCCCAGGCTGGGTTTGAACCTGCCAGCTCTGGTGTATTTGGCTGGTACCCTTGCTGCTGAGCTATAGGCGCTGAGCCCAGAAATTGATTTTCTCACAGTTCTGGAGGCTAGAAGTCCCAAGTTCAAGGGGTGAGTAGGTTTGGTTTCTCCTGAGGCTTCTCTCTTTGCCTTGCAGATGGCTGCCCTCTTACTGTGTCCTCACATGGCTTTTTCTTTGTATATGAGCATCCCTGGCAACTTTTCTTATAAGGAAACCAGTCATAGTAGATTAGGGATCCACATTAATTACCTCATTTAACCTTAATTACCTCTTTAAGGGCTCTGTCTCCAAATACAGTAACATTTTGAGGTACTGGAGGTTAGGGCATCAACATGAATCTTAGGGGCATATATTTTCACTCTATAACAAGGGGATTCACCTTGTGTGTGTGAGTATACCTGGAGTGCTTGTAAGGAAGGGAGGCAAATAAGAGTTGTCATAGATTGTATTAACTTTTCCTTCCTCTTGCTTTAACCTGAGTTTAAGGCCTCTTGCGGCATTGCAAAAATATGTACTATAATTTGAGCCCCACAGTGCTTGTGTCTTAATTATTTTTCCTTTACATGTCCAATAGCCTGCAACTCTGGTAATGGGGCAGCCACAGCGATCTCCGGGGTAATTAACAAATCCTATCCATATATACTCCACCCTGTGTGACAGTCTTTCATAGGGACTCATAGGGCCTTAACATTCGTTTGCCATATGAGTATACGCACATCTTCGCTGTGCCATTCCACTTTCAGATGCAGGAGAAACAGTAATGAACAAAACAAAGTTCTCTGCCCTCATGGAGTTTACTTTTTAGTAGGGGAGGTAGATGGTAAACAGAAAGTAAATATATAATACAATGTCAAGGAGTGATATGAAGGAAAATAAAGCAGGGTTAGATGGGGTTGTACAGTAAGTCTCTGCAAGGTAAACTCTGGGCTGGTTAACTGTATTTATTTTTTTTCCTTAGAGATATATAAGGTATAGTGCAAGTTTCTTACTCAGCTTTATAACTGGAAAGTTAGCTAACCTCTCTGAGCCTTAGTTTCTTCATCTGTAAAATGGGAGTGATGATAATGCCTTTCTCCCTGGTGGTTGTGAAGACTAAAGGTGAATGCCCAGTACAGAGAGAAGCACTCAGTGATTGGTAGCTAATATTGCCCCTGAGAGCCTCTGTGACCTGTGCCCTGCCTTGGTCTTCCATCGTGGAGTCCTTACAGCACAGAGTGTCTGTGAAAAGGACTGTAAGGACAAGGATTTTGTGTGTACGTATGTGTGTATTGTTTGTAATTACATCACTTCCTCACTTATATGTCTTCAAAAACAAACATATTTCTAAGATTTTACTTCTTATCTCTGAGAAAAACCAGCTAGAAATAGATAGTTGAAGAAATAAGGTTTTCTGCAACCTTAAGATTCTCTATCCAGGGATAGAGAATCCCTTATCTTCAATTCTAAATACAAAAAACTCTGAAAACCCCAAATTTACTTCACATAAGGCTATTTATAGTCTTGGCCCACTTCTTGTATTTGTACTTTTTACTGCAGAAATATTACTGTTTTACATCAGTATATGTGAGATTTATATATGTGTGTATGAATGCATTATATATATATATCATATACAGGCGCACACATACACACTGTATTACTTTTCTGAAATCTATAAAAGTCTGAATCTGAATTACCTCTGGCTGGAAGGGTTTCAGCTTAGAGATTATGGACTTTTGTTGTGTCATGACAATTATAGACATGTTGCTACCAAGGGGAAATCCCTTCCTTTATAGGACTCTCACCATGTGCATCTTGGAATCATTAAACATTGTACTTGGAAAGGCCTTTAGAGATCATTGCCAACCTCTTTTGCTGTACAAATGCAATAATGATGCTTTAGGGCACAAAATCCTTAGCTAACTTTAAGTCATTGCCGGTTTTCTTAGCAAGGGTGTGGGGAAAGGGATAAGAACTAGTTCTGGGGTGTTTCCTACCCACTTTGTTACCATTTCACCCTCATTTGTTCTTTCCTTATCCTCCCTAGATAATTAGTTTTTGCTGGAAGGAATCCCTATCCTGTCTCCAAAGGCAATGTGGGGGCTGGAGCATTAAAAGAGAAAGATGAGGACTATATTTCCTTGGATAAGCTGTGGATGCTAAGGGCTCCTTTAAATGTCATTCATGTGTTATGAAGATGGGGTCACTATCTAAATAGAGGTTGCATGTAACAACCTCTTAAGAATGAGCCTATAAAATCTGTTAACAGGCTCTGAGAAGTATGTCAAGAGTGAGGACGATAGGGACAGGTACATAGATCTTGACAACTGTGGTTCCTACACTTTTTCATTCTTGGTCCTTGGCTTATTTTATCCCTAGGGTGCAAACAGCTATGGGCAACTTGGCCTTGGCCATAAGGAAGATGTGCTTTTGCCCCAGCAACTGAATGACTTCTGCAAACCTAGGTGTGTCAGGAGGATCACCGGAGGAGGGGGCCATTCTGCAATTGTGACAGGTAACTTCTTTCAAAAATAGCCACTCTTTTTCTTATTTAGACATTTCCCCCTGGGATTTATTTTGCCATCTTTTAGCCCTTTGTGTTTTGCAGGGGAAAACATCTTTTTGAAAGAGCCAAATCAGAGAATTCTCTATTGTCAGAGCTAGGACATCAGTGATCTTTTAAGCCACGCCCATCTCCCCCCTCCATTGTTTACTTAAGGTCACAGGGCAAATTAGTGGCAGAGTTACAACATGTATTTTATACCACATATTGCTGTCTAACTTTCACATTTGAGTTAGAAGTCTTTGTGATTAGATTGAATATTCCTTGAAGGGGAGAATCTTGTTATTTTCCTAATTTTCCCTCACAGTACTTAGGATACTATTTAACAAGTGCTACAAGTGCTATAATATTGCAAAGGAGGGCATATTGCATCTGGTTAAGTGCATGAGCTCTGGAATCAAAATGTCTGGGTTTAGATCCTGGTTCTGTGACTTATAAACTATGTGGCCTTGGGCAGATAATCCCCGTGCGCTGTAGCTTCCTCTCTTGATACATGAAGATAATATGGAAGATAAGTTAAGAGGGATACATTATGACTTTCATAGGACCTTGGTGCTTTTGCCTTTATGGACCCCTTTTTTCATGAAGAAATATTAAAAATTATATTTTATAACTGTATTGGTATAATGATGAATACAATCCAGGCTGGATTTAGTATTACTCATGCATTGTGACTACATTATTTTTTCTCATTTTAAGAGAATTTAAAATTAAGCCACTCTCATGGACCTCTAAAAGTATTTTGGGCCTAGACACCGTGCCTAAAGGATAAGTCAGCCCCAAATGTAAAGCTCTTAGGACACCGTATCTGGTACCTCCTAAATGTTGGATAAACGTTAGCTTTTCTTGTTCAGTAGATGTTCAACTTGGTGATTGATTGGCCGTTGCTCCAGGACTTGGAGTTTCCAGTTAGGCATTAGATTTGAGGCTCTTGGCTCTATGTTGTTTGGCTCCAGAACATATTAGCATAGAATTTGGCTTATTAACTTGGGTGAGAAAAAAAGTTGTTCGTCTGTGACTTCAAGTAGTTAATGAAATCTTTTTGTTCACGTTAGCAGTTGTGTTTTCTCCTGTGTATACTATCACCAAAAGCTTTTGTATTTTGCAGATGGAGGAGGCCTTTTTGTTTGTGGCCTGAACAAAGATGGGCAACTGGGGCTTGGTCACACAGATGATGTCTTGTATTTTACCCCCTGCAAATCCCTCCTTGGCTGTGCCATCCAACAGGTGGCCTGTGGCTGGGATTTTACCATTATACTCACAGGTGAGTTTACTCCTAGGTACCTTTGCTACCAGAAAGGCTTTGGATGAAAAGGGCATATTGGTGTTGACGACTGATTAAATAAAAGCCTCTTTGCTCTTAAAAAACACAAATCCTTTCTCCAGTTGTTAAGGAATGTTGTGGGGTGCCAGGAGAGGTTTTGTTTGCCCCTTTTTTTTAAAACAAATTTTATAGATTTAGGGAGTAGAAGTATAGTTTTGTTATTAGGATATATTGTGTCATGGTGAAGTCTGGACTTTTAGTGTAGCCATCATCACTCCTACCCGCTAAGTGGTTTCCATCTGCAAGGAGAGATTTAACAGTAAAGAAGATTAGGATTGGGCTGGAAAACTTTTGCTATAGACCAGGGAATGGACTAGATCACCTTTGGTGGTTTCTTCCTGTCCCAAAAGTTCATCATAGCTGTGTGCCTGGGCTAGCTGGCCAGCTGTGGCAGGCAGTAAGGGTACTCATGAGGAATATAGTATGGAAATGAGGAAGTAGAGGTTGCCACAGCGGTGATGGCAGCTTTTTCCCACTGAGGGATTTTTTTTTCCTTTTAAATAAATAGGGTTGGGCAGAATTGTTTGGTTTCTATGAAGGCAAGTAGCAGAACAGGATGTAGAAGGGTATGGTCAAAGGGTTAATAGAATAATATTCTTGGGAGCAGCTGCAGTACTTCCTTTGCCAGCAGACTTCTGTTCCCTTGAAGCAGTTTTGACCTCTCTGACCCACTTTGCCCTGTCTAGCTGGTCATTCTTGACTTAAAGGACCATGTATGATTTCTGACCATGCAGTGTCTTTGTCATAGTCCTCTGGGAAGAGCATCTTCTGACCATTTCACTCTTTTGCCTCAAACCCTGTGGATTCTCATGTGCACACCTCACATTCCTAGCTTTTTTTTTTTGGCTGGGGCTGGGTTTGAACCCACCACTTCTGGCATGTGGCGCTGGCGCCCTACCCCTTTGAGCCACAGGCACCACCACATTCCTAGCTTTTTAAGCACATGGCCTTCTATAACTTTTCACTACCTACCTCTGTTGCTTGTCTGTTGTTCTCCACTCTCCTTGTACTTTTCTTTCTCATAGTACTAAGCTGTACATGATCTCCTTGTCTGGACCAGCCCCTGTTGTCTATCTGATGAACTCTTATTATTATTTTTGAGACAGTGTCTCCCTGTGTTGCCCGAGCTAGAGTGCAGTGGTGTCATCATAGCTCACAGTAACCCCAAACTCCTGGGCTCACATAATCCTCCTGCCTCAGCCTTCTGAGTAGCTGGGACTATGAGCATGTGCCACCATACCCAGCCTGTCTGATGAACACTTACCCATCTTTAAAACCCTATTCAAGCATGCTATTCTCTTCTGTGAGGAATGTAATTACGAGAATCTAAATAATAGCCATCATTTATGAAGTGCTTTTCATAAGTGTGGGCCTGTGTTGGGGTTTTAGGGAGTCAGTAGATAATTCTATTTCTTGCTCACCTTTGGAACCAGTTGTGAGAAAGGCATAGAGCAATCAAAGTTGGAGATCCAACTATCAGCCTGATGAAGGCTAAGTTGGAGGACAGAGTCAATTATGAGCCCAAGTGGTTCTGGTCCAAACTTACCCCCCAAACTCTAGGCCTCCCCGCAGGGAAAACCTTTACTGTATGTTAGCCCAGAATGCCTGAGAGGAAGGTGCCAAGTCACACATGTGCTTTCCCTTTCCCCAAACTCACTAATTGGTTAGGTGACCCCTTGTCCCTTAGAAAGCAGTGAGTAAAAGGAAGGACAGGGAGAAAGGCAGGAATGTTACAATAATGGCAATTCTGTTACGGTAACATGAGAAGTGGAGAGTAAGTGTCTTCCTAGGCACTGGGCTAAATGTCCTACACAGATCATCTGTCATCAATGAGAGAGCAGAATAGACAATGTGTAGGACACTTAGCCTGGTGCCTCCTGTTTTCCTTCCTGCAGGAGTAAAGTGGGCAGCGTGTCTGAATGTGCTACAGCCTAGGGTCTCTGCCTCCTCTCAGCCCCTGCATGCCACTTGCTCTTCAGCTTTGCCCCTTGGTCACAGATACCTGATTTGTTGATTTGCAATTTAAGTGCTGGTTTTTGCAGAAAATGGTCAAGTTCTATCATGTGGATCCAACTTCTTTGGCCAGTTGGGAGTTCCTCATGGACCTCGAAGATGTGTGGTGCCCCAGGCCATTGAGGTGAGGACAGTTCTGTTAAAGTGTCCCCAGGGTATTACATTTATCCTTCCCCAGAATAAAAGGCTAACTGGGTCTGTAAAAACTCATGAGGTACGATAATTTGAGTTGCAAATTAGGTCTTTCTGGGAAAACAAGGTTGAGGAGATGGATGTGGTAAGTGAAAAAACTCTGTTAGTTCTCATACACATTATAAAGTGAAATACACCAATAAAGACAATGCATCTCATAAGGACATTAATGACATTTTGAAGTTCTAAATTAGTAATAGTGGGAACTATGGTAAAAATGGGGCACCTAGACGTGACTTACTAGGCAAATGGTATAAGCTAGTGTTGTCTAAAAGAAACATAATGTGAAGCCAGGGATGATGGGTGGTACCTGTAATCTTAGCACCCTGGGAGGCCGAGGCGTGAGGATCACTTGAGCTCGGTTAGGAGTTTGAGACCAGCCTGAGCAAGAGTGAGACCCCATCTCTACTAAAAATAGAAAAATTAGCTAAGTATCATGGTGGATACTTATAGTCCCAGCTACTTGAGCAGGGGGAAGGGTTGAGGCAGGAGGATCACTTGAACCCAGGAGTTTAAGGGTGCTGTGAGCTGGGCTGACTCCATAGCACTCTAGCCTGGGCAACAGAAACTCTGTCTCAAAAAAAAAAGGAAAAGAAAAGAAAAAGAAATATAATGTTAGCCACATTTAACTTAAAATTTTCTGGTACACTCATGTAAAAAAGGGTAGATGAAATTAATTTTTTAAATAATGGACTTTATTGAGGTATATATAATTAATGTCCCATAAAATTCATTTCTTTAAAATGTATAGTTTAATGGCTTTTAGTATATTCACAGAGATAAACAGCTATCACCACTGTTAATTTATAATTTTTTCATCACCTCTTAAAAAACTGTGTATAGGGCGGCACCTGTGGCTCAGTTGGTAGGGCGCCGGCCTCATATACCAAGGGTGGCGGGTTCAAACCCGGCCCCGGCCAAACTGCAACCAAAAAATAGCCGGGCGTTGTGGCGGGCGCCTGTAGTCCCAGCTACTCCGGAGGCTGAGGCAAGAGAATCGCTTAAGCCCAGGAGTTGGAGGTTGCTGTGAGCTGTGTGATGCCACGGCACTCTACCGAGGGCCATAAAGTGAAACTCTGTCTCTACAAAAAAACAAACAAACAAAAAAAAACTGTGTATACAATAGCAGTCACTTCTTACTTTCCCCTTCCCCTAGACCCTGTGACTACTAATCTATTTTCTGTCTTTATGGATTTGCCTGTTCTGGGCATTTCATAAAAATGGTATCATACAATATATGACTCGGCTTTTTTCACTTTACTTGATACTTTTGAGTTTTATTTATTTTGTAACATTGGGTGAAATTAATTTTAATAACTTTTAAGTTAAACTAGTATATCCAAACTATTATCATTTCAAAATGTCTTCTATATATAATTCATTAATGAGATTATTTTATATTCTTTATTTTGTAATCTTTGAACTCTGCCATCAACTTTTTATTTATAATATGTCTTAATTTAGTATAATCACATTTCAAGTGTTCGGTGGCTACATGTAGCTGGTAGTTACTGTATTGGACAGAATAAGTGTTAAACAGGAGTCTTTTCACATTTTTATGAAGTTTATATTTTAAATGATCAGAATGGAAGTGTGGACTTTTTAAAGAAACAAGCTGGGATCTAAAATGAGTTTCATCATTGAGGCTACCCACTCCTTTCTAATTTCCTTAAGCTCTGATTAAGAGTGGGAGATCGGTTTTCACTGGAGAAAGCTTGAGTCTGCTTCTGTCATTTTGTTGAACTTGGTTGCTGGTCTGTGAGGGGTTATTTAGGGTAGTAATTCCTATGGTATGCACACAAGGCTCTGTAGTCCCTGTACAAAGTCTTGTAGATTCCAATTGCAAATAGATGGCCTTGTAAGAATGTACATGTAACATAATTAATTTAGCTTAATTATTCTGTAATTAAAGAAGATAGGAACAACGGTTAAAATATGTTGGATGACAGAATCAGAAAGTAAAAACAGTTTGACAGGCTATATTCTATGGAACAATAGGAAGAACGTGCCCAAATGGAATATAATAAAACTCTATTCATTTATTTAATGGCAACTATTGTATGTTCTGCTGTGGATTTGGTGCTTAGACATTGGGTTTAGGCAGTGGGAACAAAGATAAATGAGACCTGTCCTAGTATTTGAGAGTCTTGTAGTTTAGTAGTACATGATAGATACATAAATTAGCCAAATGCAATACCATGTTAGAACTATGATGGATACATACGAGGAGGGAGTACTAAACTCTTACCTAGAGGAAGGTGGAATAAGAGCAGGATTAATCTAAATCTTAACGAGAAGTTTGCCTGGGTTGGGACAGGAGAATGCAGAGCAGTGCAAAAGATGACCATTCTAGGCAGAAGAAACTGTTTAAGCAAAGGGATAGAAGCATAAAACCCGGGCTTTGGGGTCTGTGAACAATTCAGTATGGTGGAATGTAAGGAAGAGGTGGGAGTGGCCAGTGGAGTGGGTGGGGAGGGAGGAAATCAGGGTAGTGGTATTGACAAATGATAAGAGCAGCAATGGTCGGGCAGGACCAGATAGGATAGTGTGAAGGATAGATTGAGGGAAGATTACTGAAGAAATTCCTGCTAACAATCCAGGCATGAGGTGATCATGGCTCAAACTAAAGCAGTGGCAGTGGGATGGAGAGGAAGAGATGGAGATGAGTGGTGTTGAAGAGATTAAAGGCACATGTAAAACCCTTCAGTAAATGTTGGGGAAAGAAAGAAAGAGAAAAATTTAAAGGACAGTGGGTTTAAATTGTATTAGTAGTAAGATTTGATCTTCCCAATAGCTAATGTGCTTGTGGAATCCATCGACAGAAGTAGAGTCTCCAGAAGGAAGAAGGCCAGAGCTCCGTGCTATGTCCTGGTCAGACTGCATCAGGGGTTTGGTGTTCTGCCCTGGATTTGGTGCTCGGTCCCTGGGCATAAAGATAAATAAGACTCAGCCCTTGTCCTTGGGGGTCCTAGAGCTTAGAAAGACTCCATGGACCTGTAAATAAATGTAGTAAAGCCTTACAGGCCCGGTGATTGATTCATATACAATTCCTTTAAAAGAGAGAGAGGGAACAATCAGGGCATCTGTAAAGAAGTGAAACCAAGAGGGGCAGAGGATTTAAAGCCCTGTGGTAGCTGATGGAACTGGGGATATTTGAAGGGGATATCTAAAGAAGAGATCTGCATTAATTACCTATTGTTTTTTTTTTTGGTTGCAGCCGTCATTGTGGTTTGGTGGGCCCGGGCTGGATTCCAGCTCACCAACTCAGGTGTATGTGGCTGGCGCTTTAGCCGCTTGAGTCACAGGCGCCCAGCCAGTTACCTATTGTGTAACAAATCCGCTCCAAACTTAGCAGCTTAAAACAAACATTTATTATCTCAATTTCTGAGGGGCAGGAATCTAGGCACAGCTTTGCTGGTCTCGTGAGGTTGCAATCAAGATGTCAGCTGGTCTGCAAGCAGTCTCTGAAGGCTCTGCAGGGCTGGTGGATGCGCCAATTCTTTTGAGGCAGGAGGCTTCAGTCCCTTGCCCCCTGGGCCTCTCTGTAGGACTGTTCAGACATGGCATCCGGCTTCCCTCAAGAGTGATCTGAGAGAGTGAGAGATGCCAGGCGGGAGGCCTCAGCACCTATCATCACCTTGTCTCTGAGTCACTCATTGTTCTCTTATTCTTTTCATAAGAAGTGTGTCACTAAGTCCAGCCCACACAAGGGGAGGGGAATGAAATTCCACATCTTGAAGGGAACAGTATCATAGAATTTGAGGGCCTATTTTTATAACCACCACGAAATGTCTTAGAGAGGACATGACAACTGTCTTCAAATATTTGGAAAACATTGTCAGAAGTTACAGGCAGATAGGCTTGGCTCCACCTGAAGAGATAAATGGAAGTGTGCAAAGTTGGAACAGGCACCTGGGGATGTGGTGAGCCTGTGTCACTAAAGGTAGGTTTTTGGCAGGGATTAGGTGACGGCCTGGTGGGCTGTTGTGGAGGGGTTTCTAGCACTGGTTAGGGATTGAACTGGATGAGGGTGGGAAAATTAGCACCCTTGGTAAAGAAAGTCTTATTGGTACACAGCTATCCTCATTCATTTATGTATAGTCTAGAGCTGCTTTTATGTATAGAGACAGCTGAGGATTCTTGACAGGAACTGTATAGCCTGTAAAGTCTAAAATATTTATTATCTGGTCCTTTACAGAAAACATTTTATAACTCTTGGACTAGATGATCTTGAAAGTCTTTCCCAACCTTGAGAGGCATTGTGATATGACATTTTGATATGGCATTTATTTATTTATTTATTTATTTTTGAAACAGGCTGAGGGCAAGTGATCCACCTCAGCCTCCTGAGTAGCTGGTACTGCAGGTGTGACTACCATGGCTGACTATTTTCTTTTTTCATAGAGATAAAGTCTTGTTTGTTGCCCAGGCTGGTCTCCAAGTCCTAGCCTCAAGTGATTCTCTTGCCTTGGCCTCTTAAAGTACTGGGATTAGAGATCTGAGCCACTGTACTAGGCATTTTTTTTTTTTTTTTTGACTGTCCCACGTAGGCATTCTTTATTTTTCCAATGGATTTTAAATCATCATACTATTCTAGAAAATTCTTTTATTTAATGTGTTTGAATCCTCCCAAATATCTTTAAATATTGAATACCAGGGAAAGAGGGGTGAGTGGCAACATTCACGTTTAAATTAGCGTCAGTCACATTGATCAGGATGTTACACATCAAAAAATACCATCGGTGTAGCACACAGTGCTGGGTAATATGACTTGGTAGCATCAATAAGTAGTTTGGTGAAAACATTTATTACAGTTTTATATGTTATAGAATCCTGAAAAGAAAAATAAAAGTTTTTTTAAAATACATCAGATACTGAATTTGCATAAAGTCTTCAAATAAAATCCTTTCAAATTTATAGGGAGAAAATTGCCTCCATAAGCATAACTTTATTATTTATTATTTATTTATGTATTTTTTAAGATCAGTCCAGTACAGTTATGATACACAGCAAGGAGTTTGAACTGTGACAGTGATTTGAGATAATTCATCATGTGCTAGGCATTTTTACAAGATTTTTTTTCTTTTTGGGTAAAAATGTTTGGGCATAAATTACATGCAATTTTGTGGGTGGATGATTCCGAGATCTAAATCCCTTTCTTTATTTTGACAGCTCCTGAGAGAGAAGGTTGTTTGTATTGCTGCTGGACTGAGGCATGTGTTAGCTGCTACAGGTGATTACTTTACCTTTATTTTATAAATAGGCATGTGATAAGGAGGATCTGAGCTTTAGGAGAAAAACTCTTTAAGGTGGTATTTCAAAGGGCCCTGCTCTGTGGTAGTTCTGATTAAAAGGGGGGAACATAAACAGAAGTGATGTGGGGAAAGTCTGTAGCAGATAGGGAGGAAGGAAGTGAAGTTTCCTAGCTCTGTGTTCTCGGTTTTCTTGATTACCTTGTTTAATCCTCACTTTAAGGAAGTGCTGTAAGTTAAATTTTTACATATGAAGAAATTGAGGCCCAGGGAAGTTAAAGTGTTTGTGTGAGGTTACATGGGGAGTAAGATAGTAAGAGAGAGAGGTTGGTTCAGAGTCTGGGATGGCTTGGGGTCCAAGGTCCATATTCTTTGCAGTGAACAGAATTCCTTCATAGTGGATAGTAATGTTTATTGATTCAAAAGTTTTAAATAAGCTTGTCTCCTATACTGTGTGTGGGTGAAGGGATGGACGATATGTGTGTGAGGGGAAGTGAGGAGGTGGCATATGGGAGGGCAATGACTGTTTTGTCTCCCCTCTTTTCTGCTCACACTGCTTTTTGGGTAGAAGGGCAGTGCTATTTGGCTGTGGCAGCTGAGGATCCAGTACTTGGTAAGGCCAGTTGTGGAGTGGAAAAAGAGAAGAGGTGAGGAAAAGTTCAAAGTAGCACTGTGCATCCTGGGGCTTAGTGTTGATTATACTTTCTTTAAAAAATTAGACTTTAAGATTCACATACAGTTATAAAATATGAAACAGACTCCGTGTGTTTTTTTCCTAGTTTCCTCCAATGGTATCTTGCAAAACTATAGTACAATAGCATAACCCGGAAATCAGCATCAATGTAGTTAAGACCTGGGAAAGTTCCACAGGCCCTCAGGTTGCCCTGTCACAGCCAAACCCACTTCCTACCTGCCTCCACCCTCTGCTTAGCCCTTGGCTCCCCTCTTCTGTTTTCCATCTCTATGATGTTGTCATTTCAGAAATGTTATATAAACAGTATCATATGATGTATAACCTTTTGAGATTAGCTTTTTTTTTCATTCAGCGTAATTCCCTAGAGAGTCAGCTACATTTTGTGTATCAGTAATGTGTTCCTTTTTATTGTTTGTTTTCCATGGCTTGGATGGACCCCTGTATTAGTTGGTCAGGGCTTCCATGACAAAGTACTACAGACCAGGAGGCTTAAACAACAGAATTTACTTTCTCATCATTGTGAATGCTGACAGGCTAAGATCAGTGGGCTATGTACACAGCTATGATTTAATAATAAATTAAAAAAAATAAGATCAGTGGGCTATCAGGATCAGTTTCTGGGAGGCCTTTCTGCTGGACTTACAGGTGACCACCGTCTTGCTGTGTTTGTACATGGCTTTTTCTCTGTGCACCTGTGGAGGAGGAGAGAGAACTCTGATGTCTCTTCTTCTTCTTACAGGGATACCAGCCCTATTAGATCAGTGGTTCTCAACCTTCCCAATGCTGCGGCCCTTTAATATAGTTCCCGTGGGTCGCGACCCACAGGTTGAGAACTGCTGTATTAGATGAAGGTCCCATGCATTGTCCCTCCTCTACTATCTCCTTAGGGCTCATATCTCCGAATCTACTCACATTGGGGATTAGGGATTCAACATAGGAATTTTGTGGGGACATATTTCATTCTGTGCCAATCACAGTTTGTTTAACTAGTCATGCATTGAAGGCCATTTGGTTTGTTTCTGGTTTTTGGCTATTAAGAATATAGCTACTATAAACATTTGTGGATGGGTTTTAATATGAGCATAAATTTTCATTTCTCTGGGATGAATGCCCAGGAGTGTAGTTGCTTAGTTGTGTGGTAGTGATTACACTTTTATAAGCAGGTTCTTCTCCTAGAAATCAGCCGGGCAGGAGAAGTGCCTATCATTGGCTTTCTTCCTCCTTTCCCAGCAACATTTTGTAATTGCCAATCTTTTGTTTTAAACAGCTTTATTGAGGAATAATTGATGTACAATGAACTGCACATATTTAATGTGTAAAATTTAATGAGTTTGAACATGTGCAGTACCTCTGATACTATCACTGCAATCAAGGTAATCCAGGTATCAAGGTATCCAGTATCTCCACAAATTTCCTGTGTCCCTTTATTTTGTGTGTGTGCCTGTGTGTATGTTTGTAGTAAGAATACTTAATATGAGATCTACCCTCTTAATAAATATTGAAGTGCATAATACTGTTTTGTTAACTATAGGCACTGTTCTATAGCAGATCTCTAGAATTTATTCATCTGGCATAGCTGAAATTTTATATCCATTGAACAACTTCCCATTTCCCCTACCCTGAAACCCTGGCATCCACGGTTGTATTCTCTGCTTCTACGAGTTTGACTATTATAGATACCTCATGTATGTACTATCAGGTAGTATTTGTTCTGTTTCTGGTTAATTTCATTTAAAGTGATGCCATCCAGTTTCATCGTGTTATCTTAAATGGTAGGTTTTTTAAAGGCTAAATAATATTCTCTTGTATCTATGTACCACCTTTTCTTTACCCGTTCATCTGGTGATGGATACTTGGGTTGTTTCCATGCCTTTGTTTTGTGAGTAATGCTGCAGTGAGTGTGGGAATGCAGACATGTCTTTGAGATCCTGATTTCTTTTTTTTTTTTTTTGAGACAGAGTCTCACTATGTCACCCTCGGTAGAACGCTGTGGCATCATAGCTCACAGCAACCTCAAACTCTTGGGCTTCAGTGATTCTCTTGCCTCAGCCTCCCAAGTAGCTGGGACTACACACACCCCCCCCAAGCCCGGCTATTTTTGGTTGTAGTCGTCATTATTGTTTAGCTGGCCTGGGCTGAGTTTGAACCCGCCAGCCTCGGTGTATGTGGCTGGCGCCGTAATCACTGTGCTGAAGGCACTGAGCCAAGATTCTGATTTCAGCTCTTTTGAAAGTAGGGTCATATGATAGTTCTATTTTTAATTTTTAGAGTTTTCCAGAGCAGGTATATAATTTTGCATCCTCACCAACAAGGTATAGAGGTTCCAACTCCTTCACATCATTTCCAACAATTATCTTTGAATTTATTTGTTTATTTTACTTTTTAAAATTCAAAATATTAAAGGGGTACAAAAGTTGCTGTTATGTGAATTCACTCTATAATGCTGAACTCAGTGCTTACATTGAGTTTGCCACTAGAACAGTGTTCACTGTACTCAATAGGTAATTTTATATACCTCATTCTCTTCCCAGCCTACCCCTTCTTAGTTTCCAATGTCCTTTATTTATTTATTTATTTATTTATTTTTTTGCCATTGTCCCAGATTTATTAAAATATTACAGCACACAGAAGATAGATTCAAACAGTTCCACGTGGTGTTTTGAAATTCATCCCAACTGTAGGCTGAGTGACCTGGAGGTTGGACAGACTGTCAAAGTCCAAAAGCTTCAGCATTTCCTTAGTGTCAGGATCTACTTCAATGATCTGATCTAGGGCTGAGACCTCAGGGACATAGTTGTCTCTCCTCTCCCTCTCCTCTTCCTGCAGCTTGATGGAGATGCCTCTCACTGGGCCCCTCTGGATCCTTTTCACCAGGTGTGTGACATAGCCGGCTATCTTGTTGCGTAGCTTCTTGCTGGGAATGATGGTGATCTCCTCGCACACGTGCTTGTTCGTGTGAAAGTTGTTGCCCAGACGGGTGTAGTACTTCTCTATGATGACCCGGGCTGCCTTCTTCATGGTTTTGGTGCGAACGCAGCCCACGTTCACGGGTCCTTGGCAAAAGAGCTATTTTTTTTTTGTGCCCATTGTTTAACTCCCACTTATTAGTGAGAACATGTGGTATTTTGTTTTTCCATTCCTGAAATACTTCTCTTAGGATAACGGTCTCCATTTCCATCCAAGTTGTTGTAAATGACATATTTCATTCCTTTTTATGGCTGAGTACTACTCCATGGTGTGTGTGTATTATGTATAACTATATTTTCTTTTTCCAATCATGTATTTATGGGCACTTAGGTTAATTCTGTATCTTTGCAATTGTGAATGGTGTTGAGATAAACATTCTAGTACAGGTGTCTTTTGGATAGAATAATTTCTTTTCCTTTGCGTAGATACCCAGTAGTGAGATTACTAGATTGAATGGTAGATCTACTTTTTGCACTTTGAGGAATCTCCATAGAAGCTGTACTAAATTGCATTTATAAGCACACTTTTTTGTTTGTATCCATGCCAGCATCTGTCATTTTTTTCTTTTTAATAATGGCCATTCTGAGACTGGGTATAATGGCTCATGCCTGTAATCCTAGCACTCTGGAGGCCAAGGCAGGAGAATTGCTTGAGCTTAGAAGTTTGCGACCAGCCTAAGAAAGAGTAAGACTTTGTCTCTACAAAAAATAGAAAAATTAGCCAAGTGTGGTGGTGCATGCCTATAGTCCCAGCTACTTGGGAGGCTGAGGCAACAGGATTGCTTGAGCCCAGGAGTTTGAGGGTGTAATGAGCTATTCTGATGCCACTGCTAGGGCAACAGAGTGAGACTCTGTCTCAAAACAGAACAAAACAAACAAACAAAAACAAAAACCATTCTGACAGGGGTAAGGTTGTATCTCATTGTGGTTTTACTTTGCATTTCTCTGTTGATTAGTGATATGTTTTCATATGTCCATTGGGCATTTGGCTATCTTCTTTTGAAAAAATTCTGTTCATGTCTTTTGTCTATTTATTGATGGGCTTGTTTTTTTCTTGCTGTTTTGTCTGAGTTCTCTGAGTTCTTTGTAGATTCTGGAAATTAGTCTGTTGTCAGATGTATAGTTTGTGAATATTTTCTCCCATTCTATAGGTTACTTGTTTACTCTGTTAATTATTTCCTTTGCTATGCAGATTAAGTTAATTAAGTCCCACTTATTTATTTATTTTTGTTGCTGTTGTGTTTGCCTTTGGGGTCTTATTCATAAATTCTTTGTCTAGGCCTATGTCTAGAAGAGTTTTTCTATTTTTTGTTTTTTTCTAGGATTCTTGTGGCTTCATGACTTACATTTAAGTCTTTAGTCCATCTTGAATTAATTTTTGTATGGTGACAGATAGGGATCCTGTCTCATTCTTTGGTATATGGATATTCAATTTTCCCAGTACCATTTATTGAATTGGGAGTCCTTTCTTCAGTGTATGTATGTTTTATCTGCTTTGTCAAAGATCAGTTGGTAGTAGCTATATGGCTTTATTTCTGGGTTCTCTATTCTGTTCCATTGGTGTATATCTCTTCTTTTATACCAGTACCATACTGTTTTGGTTACTATAGCCTTGTAGTATAATTTTTAGTCAGGTAATGTGATGCCTCCAGATTTGTTCTTTTTGATTAAGATTCTTCCAAGTGTCCTCAAACTACAGCCTGCAGGTCACCTGCGGCGGAGTGATTATATTTGTTCCTGTTTTGTTTTTTTACTTCAAAATAAGATAATGTGCAGTGTGCATAGGAATTTGTTCATAGTTTTTGTTTTAAACTATAGTCTGGCCCTCCAACGGTCTGAGGGACAGTGAACTGGCTCCCTGTTTAAAAAATTTGAGGACCCCTGACTTAGGCTTTTTAGGCTCTTTTTTGGTTCCAAATGAAGTTTAGGATTATTTTTTCTAGATCTCTGAAGTAAGACTTTGGTATTTTGATGGGAATTGTGTTGAATCTGTAAATTGCTCTGGGCCAAATAGTATTTTAGCACTGTTGATTCTACCAATCCATGAGCATTAGAATGCTTTTCTATTTGTTTGTGTTACTTGCAGGTTCTTTTATAAGTGTTTTGTGGAGATCCCTGTAGAGATCTTTCGCCTCCTTGGTTAAGTATTATATATTCTAAAGTATTTTATTCTTTTTGTAGCTATTGCAGGTGTTATTGGATTCTTGATTTGACTCTCAGCTCTACTGCTTTGTGTACATTGATTTTATAACCTGAGACTTTGTTGAATTTATTTATCTTTAGGAATTTTTTGTGGAGTCTTTAGGGTTCTCTAGATCAGATTATTGGCAAACAAGGATAGTTTGACCTCATCTTTCCCACATAGGATGCCCTTTATTTCTTTTTCTTGCTTGATTGCTCTAGCTATGTTGAGTCATAGCTCAGTACTATGTTGAATAGAAGTGAGTGATAGTGGGCCCCCTTGTTTTGTGCCAGTTCTTAGGGAAATCCTTTCAACTTTTTTACCCATTCAGTATAATGCTGCCTGTGGGTTTGTGTATATGGCTTGGATAATTTTGAGGTATGTTCCTTCTATACTTAGTTTGTTGAGGGTTTTCAACATCAAAGGGTGCTGGATTTTATCAAATGCTTTTTCTGCATCTATTGAGATGATCACATGGTCTTTGTTTTTGCTTCTGGTTATGTGATAAATCACACATATTGATTTGCATCTGTTGAACTCTTCTTGCATCCCTGGCATGAAACCTAGTTGATTATCATGAATTATCTTTTTGATGTGCTGCTAAATTTGGTTTGCTATTATCTTGTTGAAGATTTTTGCATCAGTGTTCCTAAGGGATATTGGTCTGCAGTTTTCTTTTTTTGTTGTGTCCTTTCCACTATGGTCTGAGAATATACATGGTATGATTTTGACTTTTCTGAATTTGCTGAGACATGTTTTGTGGTCTGTGATATGACCAATCATAGAAAATATCCTTGGTGCTGATGAGAAAAATGTATATTTACTTTGGTATTAGGGTGATGCTGGCTTTATAGAATGAGTGGGGGAGGATTCCCTCCTTCTTAATGTTATGGAATAATTTCTTTAGGATAAGTGCCAGTTCTTCTTTGTAGGTCAAGTAGACTTGGGCTGTGAATCCGTCTGGTCCAGGGCTTTTTTTCATTGGGAGATTTTTTTATTATTGCCTTAATCTTGCTGCTAGGTGTTGTTCTGTTCAGGATTTCTATTTCTTCTTGGCTAAGGATTGGAAGGTTGTGTGTTTTTAGGAATTTATCAGTTTCTTCTAGGTTTTCTTGTTCGTGTGTGTAGAGATTTTTGTGGTATTCATGGATGGTATTTTATATTTTTGTGGTATCACTTGTAATGTCTTCTTTTTCATTTCTTTTCTTTCTTCCCTTCTCTTCCTGTCCCATCCTTTCCCTTCTTCTTCTTCTTCTTTTTTTTTTCCGGAGTCATATTCTTGCTCTGTTGCCCTTGTTAGAGTGCAGTGGCATCATCATAGCTTACTGTAACCTCCAACTCCTGGATTTAAATGATCCTCCTGCCTCAGCCTCCCAAGTAGCTGGGACTACAGGTGCCTGCCACAAAGCCCAGCAGGGGTCTTGCTCTTTCTCAGGTTGGTCTTGAAGTCCCAAGCTCAAATGATCCTCCTGCCTCAGCCTCCCAGAGTGCTTGGATTACAGGCATGCGTCACCACTCCCAACCTCCTTTTCCATTTCTGTTTGACGTTACTTGAGTCCTTTTTCTTCTCTTTCTGGTTAATATGGATTAACCTTGGTCTATGGATTTTGTTTATGCTTTCAAAGAACCAACTTTGTTTTGATCTTTTGTATTTTTTTTGGATTTCATTTTATTTAGTTCTGCTTTGAGCTTTATTACTTTTTTTCTTCTTCTGGCTTTGGCTTTGGTTTATTCTTTTTCTAGTTCCTTGGGATGTGACATGAGGTTGATAATTTGTGTCATTTTATCTTTTTTTTTTTTTTTTGCAGTTTTTGGCTAGGGCCGGCTTTGAACCCACCACCTCCTGTATGCGGGGCCAGGGCCCTACTCCTTGAGCCATAAGTGCTGCCCTTTTTATCTTTTTGATAGATTTAAGGTGTGACTTTTCCCCTTTAGCACTGTCTTTACTATAGCCTGTAGGTTTTGAAAGCTTGTGTCCCCTTTGTCATTCAGCTTGAAGATGTTTTGACTTCTATCTTAATTTTATCATTGACCTAAGGATTGTTCATCAGCAGGTTGTTTAATTTCTATGACTTTGTGTGGATTTGAGAGTTTCTCTTGAAATTGATTTCTAGTTTCATTCTCCTGTGTTCTGAGAAGATACATGGTATGATTTTGATTTTTCTGAATTTGCTGAGACTTGTTTTGTGGCCTAAGATATGATCAGTCTTAGAAAATGTCCCATGTGCTGATGAGAATGATGTATATTCTGCAGTTTTCAGGTAGAGAGTTCTGTAAAGACTATTAGGTACATTTGTTTTAGAGTTCCATTTAAGTCCAATATTTCTTTGTGGACTTTCTGCTTTGATGATTTGTTCAGTTTCATCAGTGGTGTGTTGAATTCTGCAGCAATTATAATGCTACTGTTAATTTTTTTTCTTAGATCTAGTAGAATTTACTTTATGAATCTGGGACCTTCTGTGTTAGGTGCATATATATTTAGGATTATTATGTCTTCTTATGAATTGTCTTCTTTATTATTATATAATGATCATCTTTTTTTAACCATTGTTGACTTAATACCAATTTTATCTGACATGAAAATGGTGATACCAAAGCATTTGGTTATCATTTGCTTGGAATATTTCTTGGAGACAGGATATACAGTAGAACCACCATAAAAGTTGACCGCTTCCCTACATTGACCACTTCGTTAAGCTGACCTAATATTCATAGACCAAGCATGCACCACCTGTATCTATCAATACAGTAGGACTGGTTCCCATATGTTGACCACCTCTGATTATTGACCAGTTTATTACAGTCCCTTGGGTGGTCAACTTACAGAGGTTCTACTATAATTGGGCAATGATTTTAACATCCATTCAGCTTGTCTGTCTTTTAATTGGAGAGTTAGGACAATTTGTGCTCAGTGTCAGTATTGATATAGGGATATTGTTCTTGTTGTTTTGTTTTTCCTCTTATGCTAGTGCTTTAAAAGAGCCATGAGATTTAATTTTCAGGTATTTATACACTGGTAGGTATTTATTATATTGTTTCATGAATAGTACAATGTTGAACATTTTCTTTTCTTTTTTAGAATTTTATTATTTTATTTTTATTTTATTATTTTGCAGTGTTTGCCTGGGGCTGGGCTTGAACCTGCCCCCTCGGGCATATGGGGCCGGCACCCTACTCCTTTGAGCCACAGGTGCTGCCCTTTTGAACATTTTCTATAGGGCATGTCTAAGTAGTGAAAAATTCTCTAGGTGTTTGCTTGTCTGGAAAAGTCTTTATATGAAACTTAGTTTTACAGGATACAAAATTCTTGGTTGGCAGTTGTTATTTTTAAAAGGATTAAAATGGGGCCCAAATCCCTTCTGGCTTGTAAGATCTCCACTGAGCAATTACACGAGCCCCATAGACTTTCTTTGGTAGGTTAGTTATTGCTTTTGTTTTGCAGCTTGTAGAATTTTATCCTTCATTTTGACTTTGGCCAGTTTCATGACTATGTGTCTTGGCAATGTCCTATTTGGTATGAACCTTTCTGATGTTCGATAACCATTTAGTTTCTGAAAGTCTGAATCTCTGGTGATACCAAGGAAGTTTTCCTCAATAATTTCTTTGAGTAGATTTTCCATGCTTTATGCATTTTCTTCCTCTCCCTCAGGGATACCTATAATTTATTTATATATTGGCTCTTTTTACATACTCCCATGTTTTTATGAGTGATTGTTCTTTCTTCTCTGTTCTTTATTTCTGCATCTTTGGCTGGGTACTTTGAAATCCTTGTCCTCAACCTCTGAAATTCTTTCTTCTGCTTGGTGTAGCCTGTTCTTAGAGCCCTCTGCTGTATTTTGAAGTTCCCTAAGTGACTCTCTCACTTCCTTGCTTCTTGTTATATCCTTTCTTATGTTGTCTGTCTCTTTGATGACTTTTTATTTATTTATTTTTTGATGTTCTCAATTTTTTTTTTTTGGCTTCTTTGTGTTAATTTTCAATCTTCTCTTCAACCCCCTTCATCTTATTTGCCATCTATATTCTGTATTCCATTTCTGACATTTTAAAAATTTCTTTTTGGTTGGGGTTTGTTGAGTAGGACTATTGTGATCCTTTGGAGGTGTCAACTGATTGTTTTTTCATGTTGCCAGAGTTGTTTTGCTGGTTTCTTCTCATTTGAAATCTCTTCTGTCAGTTCCATGCAGGTAGGTTTGCAATGCTCCTATTCTCCTTCGCTGGGAACTGTTCTATTTAGTGGGAAGGAGAGGTCCCAAATGGTGCTTTTGTGTCCTTTTCCACAAGACTGACCAGTAGGAGAGGGGCAGATACAATGTGAAATATTGTTATATACCTGTTCTGTGTTGTCCTATTCCCCTGTGGCAGTCATAGTCCAAACCAGTGCTGGAAAACCTTTATGTGAAGTGGTAGGTTGGTCCCTAGGCCACTATAGGAAGTTTGGACAGGGGGCTGGGTGAGTCTCTTTCCATGGAGGTGTGTGATTATTCTGCCTGGGTCTCCCTGCGGCAGTGGCGGTGGTTGCTTGGCAAGACTGCCTAGGTTGTGGCTGCAGGTGTCAGGGCTGCAGGCGTTTGCTCCACCCAGGAGTGGACATTAGGTATAACTGTGGTATATGGTGGTGGAGAGCTGGACTGTAAGAGTGGCATTGTGTGGTGCTGCATGGCCATGGCTTGAGTTTTCCTTTTTTTTTTTTTAATAGTAGCCATCCTAACAGATGTGAAGTGATATCTCATTATACTTTTGATTTGTGTTTTTCTGAGAATTAGTGAAAGATGTCCAGCATCTTTTCATATACCTGTTGGCCACTTATGTGCCTTTTTTTTTTTTTTTAGACAGAGTCTCACTTTGTCACCCTCGGTAGAGTGCCGTGGTGTCTCAGCTCACAGCAACCTCTAGCTCTTAGGCTTAGGCGATCCTCCTGCCTCAGCCTCCTGAGTAGCTGGGACTACAGGCGCTTGCCACAACACCTGGCTATTTTTTGTTGCAGTTTGGCTGGGGCCGGGTTTGAACCCACCACCCTCGGTATGTGGGGCCGGCGCCCTGCGCACTGAGCCACAGGTGCCGCCCTATATGCCTTTTTTTCTTTAAGAGCTGGACACTTGCTCTGTCATAGATGCTGGGGTGCAGCAGTGCATTCAAAGATCACTGTAACTTGAATTCCTGGACTCAGGTACTCCTCCTGCCTCAGCCTCCTGAGTGTCTGGGACTACAGGCACCCCATGCTTGGCTAATTTTCAAATTTCTTTTTAGAGATTGGGTCTTGCTGTGTTTTCTAGGTTGGTCTTGAACTACTGGTCTCAAATGATCCTCCTACCTCGCTTCCTAAAGTTGTGGGATTATGAGTGTGAACCACTATACCCAGCTTGTATGACTTCTTTGGAGAAATGTCTGTTCAGTTGCTTTGTCCATTTTAAAGTTTTTGCTATTTGAATCATAGGAATGCCTTCTGTATTTTAGAAATTAACTCTTTATCAGATACATGGTGTATAAAACATTGATGAATGTAATCACTAGTCTTATGTGTTCATCTCTGTCCAGTTACACAGTAGTACAGTTTCTATTAATGTGTTTCATTAACTTAAAGTCCTCTCTCCCATTTAATCTGTAAATATTTCTGCATGCACCTTTACTGGTTAAGTACTGTATTTGAAAACATTACTATATTACTGTTGTCAGCCAAAAAAAATTAACAGCAATTCTCTAATATTATCAAATATCTAGTCAGTGTTTAAATTTCCCTGATTATCTCGAAAATATTTTTTACAATTTGTTTGAATCAGGATCTAAAGTAGGTCTTTAGGTTGCAATTGGTTGTTATGTATCTCAAGTCTATCTATCTTTTAAAAACAATTATTTTTCTTTAAAACATTTTTTACTGTGGTAAAATATGCATAACATACAATTTATCATCTTAACCATTTTTAAGTATACAATTCGGTGGCCCTAAGTACCTTCATATTGTGCAAACAGTACCACCATCCATTTCCAGAACTTTTTGTATTACAAAACTGAAGCTCTGTACCCATTAACCAATAACTCTCATTCCTTCCAGTCCCTGGTAACCACCATTCTATTTTTTGTCTGTATGGTTTTGACCATTCTAAGCACCTCATGTAAGTGGTATCATGTAGTATAATTATTATTATCTTTTTGTGACTGGCTTATTACATTTAGCATGATGTGCAGTAGCATATGTTAGATTTTCCATATATATGTATTTTTGAGACAAGGTCTCACTGTGCACCCAGGTTGGAGTGCAGTGATGCCATCCTAGTTCACTGCAGCCTCAAACTCCTGGGTTTAAGTGATCTTCCTGCCTCAGACTGCAAGCACTTGCTCCCACACCTGGTTAATTTTTCTATTTTTTGTAGAGATGGGGTCTTGTTCCTGTTGTGGCTGGTCTTGGACTCTTGACCTCAAGTAGTCCTCCAGCTTTGGCCTCCCAAAGTGCTGGGCTGTAGGGGTGAACCACTACACCCTGCCAGCATTTCCATACTTTTAAATGTAGATAGTATTCTATTGTATGTATACTACATGTATCACATTTAACTTATTGATTCATCTGTCAATGAACATTCGGGTTGCTTCCATGTTTTATTTAATGTAAAAACTACTGGTATGGGGCAGCGCCTGAGGCTTAGTGGGTAAGGCGCCAGCCCCATATGCCGAGGGTGGCAGGTTTGAACCCAGCCCCAGCCAAACTGCAACAAAAAAATAGCCGGGTGTTGTGGCGGTGCCTGTAGTCTCAGCTGCTCGGGAGGCTGAGGCAAGAGAATCGCCTAAGCCTAGGAGTTGGCTAGGAGTCACTCTACTGAGGGCCATAAAGAGAGACTCTGTCTCAAAAAAAAAAAAGAAAAATGCTGGTATGAACATGGGTGGGGTGTACGAATATTTTTTTGAGATCTTGCCTTCAGTTTTTTTTTTTTTTGATATATACCCAGATCATTGTTGGAGCATATGGTAATTCTACTTTTAATACTTTGAGAGCTACCATACTATTTTCCACAGTTGCTGCACCATTTTACAGTCTCGGCAGTAGTGCACAAGGGTTCCAATTTCTCCAGTACTTGTTATATTCTGTTTTTTTTTTTTTATGGTAGCATCCAACTGGGTGTGAGGTGGCATCTCATTATGGTTTTGACTTTTATTTCCCTAATGATTACTGGTGTTGAGACTCTTTGTGTTTATGGGTCATTTGTATATCTTCTTAGAGATATGTCTGATCAAGTACTTTGCCTGTTTTCTTAAGTATTTTTTTTGTTTTGATTGTTGACTTTTAGGACTTCTCTATGTATTCTGTATGTTAATCCTTTATCAGATATCTGAAGTCTCTTTTATTATTTTATTTTATTTTTAATTTTTGTTTTGAGGCACAGTCTCACTCTGTTGCCCAGGCGGGAGTACCATGCTGTCAGCCTAGCTCGCAGCAACCTTAAGACTCCTGGGCTCAAGGAATCTTACTGAATAGTCTCAGCTAGGTGCCCACTACAAAGCCTGACTTATTTTTCTATTTTTAGTAGAGACGAGGTCTTGTTCTTGCTCAGGCTGGTCTCAAACTCCCGAGCTCAAGCAGTCCTCCTGCCTCAGTCTCCCAAAGTGCCAGGGTTACTGGTGTGAGCCAGTGTGCGTGGTCCTGACGTCTACTTTATTTAATTAATTATTAATTAATTAATTGAGACAAAGAGTCTCACTTTGTTGCCCTCTATAGATCTAGTGCTATGGCGTGATAGCTCACAGCAGCCTCAAATTCTTGGGCTCAAGCAATCCTCTTGCCTCAGCCCCCCAAGTAGCTGGGACTATAGGTACCCACCATAAAGCCTAGCTATTTGTTTTTTAGAGATAGGGTCTTACTCTTGCTCAGGCTGGTCTCAAACTCCTGAGCTCAAGTAATCCACCCACCTTGGCCTCCCAGAGTGCTAGGATTACAGGCATGAATCACTACTCCCACCCCCCTGAAGTCTCTTTTAATCTATAATTCTTTTCCTCCCTTTTTTTCTTCTTACAATTTTTTTGTTGAAGAGATTATAAGTTTTGTTTTATTTCACTGTGCTTTGTTCACATTATGCTCAGTAGTCATAGCTTTTTTTTTTTTTTTCTACAATGCAGGCTTGTCTTTTTGCAGCCTAAAGGACCATAGGTTATAGGATACTTCCAGAGGAGCAGAACTTTAACATTGACTCTTAGTTGACACATCTAACTGTGGAACAGATACATTGAATTTCATCTATGCATTTGTATTAGGTTGGAGCATCAATTAGATTCTGAAATTATGTCTATTAAGAAGCTATCTTAATAGCTGGGTGCGGGGGCTCACGCCTGTAATCTTAGCAGTCTGGGAGGCCGAGGCGGGTGGATTGCTCCAGCTCAGGAGTTTGAGACCAACCTGAGCAAGAGTGAGAGCCATCTCTAAAAAAAATAGCCGGGTGTGTGGCAAGCGCATGTAGTTCTTGCTACTGGGGAGACAGAGGCAAGAGGATTGCTTGAGCCCAAGAGTTAGAAGTTGCTGTGAGATATGATGCCACGGCACTCAACCCAGGGTGACAAGATGAGGCTCTGTCTCCATTTAAAAAAAAAAGCTATTATGCGGTTACAAATATTTGTTAGGAGAGCTGAGTCCTAGCGTTGTCTGTGCTACCACCTCCCTTTCTTTAGGGCCTCAGTTTTCTCATCTAGTATGTGTGAGGAATGGACTTGATAGCAGTAAGGTTATTTTCTGCTTCATCTGACTCTAAGTTGTCCTGTCAGGTTAATCATGAATGAGGTGTCATTCCAGTGATTTGACTACATCAGAGTCAAATAACTGGAACTTTTTTGGAGGAAGTTTTATGGTATTAGAATTTTCTGTAGTGGTCTGAGATTGCCCTGAAGCCTGGCTTTGTGAATGGCTTGGTGATAATCCTTATGACCGGTCAGAGGACCCCTTGAAACAATTAAGCTTTTCCATAACATTTTTCACTGAGCATAAATTAGGAATTTCTCATAGCAGTGGGGTTCGAAGAGTAATCTGGTTTTATCCTCAAGTGCATTTTCTGTTTTCTCTTCTCTCTTGAGAAGTGAGCGGCATTGTGTTCCAGTGGGGGACTGGTTTGGCATCATCTGGACGACAGTTGTGCCCTGGGAAGACTCTCCCATTATTTTTGACAGCAAAGGAACCAAGCAGAGTTACAGGTGAGATTATTATTTCTTCTTATTCCCATATTTATTCTTTGTCAGGAAGTAGAGACATAGACATGCAGAAAATGAGTACATGGGTTTTTACTTTTGCTACTTCTCAGTCTCTCTGTCTAATGCTCTTAGTCTTGCTGGTTTGCCTCACTCTGCTGCCCAGGCCGGTCTTTAATTCTCAAGTCAAGTGGTCCTCCTGCCTCAGTCTCCCAAATAGCTGGGAATATAGGTATGAGCCACTGCATCTGGCTTGCTGGGTTTTCGTGGGCCCAGTAAAAGCAGTCCTCTTTGCTGCCAGAGTTTGGAACCCATTCAGACATAGATGCACGTCGGGCAGGTGGAGATCAAAATAGTAGCTCTAGAAGTGTTAAAAGCTAGGTCAGAGACATGGTTTAGGTGTTTGGAAACAATGTGTAGTAATAGTGAGGCTCTAAATTCCGAATTTCAAATTGAATTTACCTACCAGGCACTGGAGCGACGGCATAGAGTTGGCCCTGCTAAGCTTACTGCATGGCCAAGAGGACACGACGGTATACCCTGTCTGTAGACAGGGCTGCCTCAAAAAGGGAACCCAGCAGGACTGGGCCTTGCATGCCCAGTTCCTTCTTCTAGAAGGAAAGCAGGATGAGTGAGGATGTAGAGCGAGGGGCCGAAAGTGTTGCCAGAGAGAAATCTTCATAGGTAATACATGTTCTGCCCATAGATCTGTTGGTCAGTTGATCTGTAAGGCTTCATCCTCCTCCTCCTCACCCTTCCATTCTCCCATCTTCATTCTTTCTTCCCTCCCCTCCCATTCCCTGCTCTTCCCTCCTCTCCCTTCCCCGTCCCTTCCCTTTCCTTTTTCCTTGCATTCCCACTCTTTGTGGCCCTTTCTCTCTCTGTATATAGTACTGTCTCCATCTCTTCTTCTTTTCTTCCTCTTACTTTGAGGCCCAGTTTACTGAGGCTTGGCTGTAGGAAAAACCTGGCCAGGAGACCTCTACTCTTTTTTAGCTCAGAATAAGGCAGGGATTTTTGAGGGTGGTGGGAAGGGGTGAGGAAAGAAAAGGGAAGGGAGGGCTGCAGTGGGAGTAATGTACATGAGTTTGGGCTCATTCTGATTTTTCTAATTCCTAGAAGTGCTCTCCTTTAGCTGGGGGAGGGGTTAGCTCCCCTGAAGCCTGTAGGCTGAACTGGGAGGGTACCTTAGAAAAGGAGAAGAAGGTGGCATAGGATGCTGCTCAGAGGGTCCACATGACATTGCCAACATTTGTAATATAAACTCAAACTTCCCAAACAGTTTTGTCCTCTTCATCAAGGCATTCATACTCCTCAGACGTATGAGGAGAGGGCAGAAACTGTGTGTCACTCTATCTATTTTAGCCAGGACCTAAACCTAGAAGGAAGAAAAAATTACTTTATCTTCTTCAAATAAGCTGTTTAGGATCTGTTTAGAGAACTGCTTAGATTTAGAGCTGGTGTGGAGGAGTGTTCTGATGAGACATTAGAATGGCTTGTCAGTTTCCTGCCCTCAGTCTTTTCACTTTCCATCCTTTCATCTTCATGTCATTGCCAAAGTTCTGGAGCTGAAACCCTGGTTGTCCCTTCCTCCCCTGGCCACTAGGGGCTCAGTCCTTCCTCTCTGATCAATATGGCTAGAAACATCTGGTTTGTCCCATTATCATTCTAAAGATACTTGAGGTGTAAAGCCATTTTATTAAGACAGTTATACAGTAGTGTTAGAAAAAAGAGTAAAGGGGCGGTGCCTGTGGCTCAAGGAGTAGGGCGCCGGTCCCATATGCCGGAGGTGGCGGGTTCAAACCCAGCCCCGGCCAAAAACCACAAAAAAAAAAGAAAAAAGAGTAAAAAAAGAGTATACAATAAGTCTGCATTTATCTACACGTGAGACTGTGTTATTTCAGCTTATCCCAACTTTTACAAAATTATTTTTTTAACTAACAAATAAACATATTCATGGGGTACATAGTGATGCTTCAGTGCTTATAATGAATGGTGATCAGGTCAGGATAATAACTATATCCATCATCTTATTTATCATTTCTTTGTGTCCAAACATTCAGTACCCTCATTCTAGGTATTTGAAACAATATACTGTGTTATCATTAACTATAGTTATCCTAAAGTGGTATAGAACACTAGAACTTACTTCTCCTATCTAGCTGTAATTTTGTACCCTTTGACAAATCTCACCTGTCCTTCTCTTTCCCTATTCTTTCCAGCCTCTAGTATCTTATGTTTTGCCTTTTACTTCTATGTAAACCAACTTTTTATAGCTTCCACATATGAATGAGGACACGCAGTGTTTAGCTTTCAGTTCCTGGCTTAGTTTGCTTAACATAATGTCCTCTAATTCCATCCATGTTGCTGCAAATGACAGGATTTTATTCTTCTTTATGGCTGAATAGTAATCAGTGGTGTATATATACCACATTTCTTTTAGCAATATAATTAAGGGAAGAAAAGTCCTGGATTTGGAGATAGTGGGCCAATTCAAAATCTAGTTTTGCCTGTGCGTTATTAGGAGGCCGGTGTTTGTATTTTAAGTGCCTACATATGATAGCACCGGAATGCATAAGATGTCATTGCTTCTAGACCCATTCGTCACACAGAGCTAGGAAGTACACACACACACACACACAATTTTTTTATACAACTACATATATCTATCTCTACTAGAAACCATGAATTTATACTGATCTCTTCAGTTACTATCCAGTGTTACATGGTTGATTCTAGCCTTCCCTCTTTTCATATCTGTAACTTCCCACTCTTCTCTAATAGTGAGGCATCTGGCTCTTTTATCCTAAAAATGTTTACTTACTTGTTCAATCTCCTGGTAGATTACCAGCCTCCCTTCGTTGCCAGCCATGCTCCTGGCCAGTGCTGCTGACTCACACCTGCCTGCACTGGCTGAGAGTTTCTCCCATGTGTAGGTGGTGCTAGATGAGCATTCCCCCTTTGCCCATCATGTGCTGTTATAATTCAAAAGGAAAAAAATTTCTGTGGTATATATATACTATGGAATATTATTCAGCCTTAAAAAAGATGGAGACTTTATATCTTTTGTAAAAGATTAATCTGGATGGAGTCGAAACACATTCTTCTTAGTAAAGTATCATAAGAATTGAAAAGTAAAAAAAAAAAAAAAAAAAGAATTGAAAAGTAAGCATCCAAAGTCCACAATACTAATAAGAAGATACTAGACAACCTAATACATACCCTCACAAGAGAAAAACTCAATTCAATTCAAATTAAGGGGAGGGGAGGGGAGGGGTTGAGGGATTGGTGTGTTCCCACCTAATTTGCACAACGTAAGGGGATATGTCCTGGGTGCCAGACATAAGTGCAACAGGGACTTTACCTAACAAATGCAAATATTGTAACTTAATTGTCTATACCCTCATATTAATCTGAAATTAAAAAATAAAATAAAAAAGAAAAACTTTTTTTTGTAGGTCTAGAGAATTGTAAAGCAATACGTGTTGTTGCTGGTTCAGACCACTCAGCTTCATTAACAGGTAGGTACCAGCTCTTTCATAGTTTACCATGCTGTTTGGAATTCTGTATGTGACAACCTAGTGTGATGATCCTGAAATACAGGGGAAGGTCATAGAATTTGAGTGAGAATTCTGATGCCACCACTGGTATGATCTTAGGCAAATTATTGTACCTTTCTGAGACCCTCTCGTTGTAAAATAGTGGGTAGTTATGAGAATTAAGTATAATAATACATGTAAAGCACCCACAGCAAATGTAGGCTCACTTTCTTTTCCTTTGAGTTTGATTTCTCAGCTGTACAATGAAGATAAGAATGTCTTCCTTTTAGGGTGATTGCAATTGTCAAAACATGTAATCAATAATAAATTTATGTAACATATTGCTATCTTATCCATCTAATCTACTTCCATGTCTAATATAACTAGCTGTACTCTCTGCTGTTATAATGTTTGTGTAATCTCAAAGTAACCTGTTTCATCAGTATCTTTCTAATGTATTATCTCCCAGTTTATCTATTCTGTTTACCTATGTATCTGTTTTATTTATCTTTCATCTTTGTATCTTTGTAATCTATGTATCTAACTCTAGTTATACACATACATGCTTCTTCTTTCTTTTTTTTCAGTTTTTGGCCAGGGCCAGGTTTGAACCCACCACCTCTGGTATATGGAGCCAGCGCCCTACTCCTTGAGCGGACGGGCACCACCCTACATATTTCTTTATATTGTTGCATATTTCTCTAATTTATTTCATCTCTTTGATTTCTCCTTTTTTTCATCTTACCTGCTTTTTTCCTCTCACATGTATCTCTCCGTTTGGCTGTACATCCATCCACCCATTAGACACACCCAGCCAATACATTATAAACTGTCTAGCGACTTCTCCTTAGGATTTTCCTCAGTGTCTTCCTGAAGGTGACAGTTATCCCTTCCCTTTGGCTCAGATTGCCCTGACCCTTGGTGATAGACTGCAGACTTTACCTCTGAGAAATTTATTTTGTTTGTTAAGAGCTCTCACAGAGTTGAATGTATTAACTTTTTTAAGCAAAGAGGAGAATTTTCAAAGTTAGCGTTGATGTGGAAGTTCAGATGTGTACTTAATATATGTTGAGTTAATGGTGACATGCATTCTTTGACGTCAAATTTGCAATGCAGTCCTACTGAGGAGCTATTGTTTCTAGAGCATAGGAGCCATATGTGAGAGTTTAAATACTTTACAAATTCTGAGCTGCAGATAAGTTGTTATTTATTTATTGATTTATTTATTTTGAGACAGAGTCTTTGTTGCCCTGTGGTTGGGTGCCATGGTATCCTCATAGCTCACAGCAACCTCAAACTTTTGGGTCAAGCAATCCTCATGTCTCAGCTTCCTCTTCGACTACAGGTGCCTCCCACAATGCCCAGCTAATTTTCTATTTTTAGTAGAGATGGGATCTTGCTCTTGCTCAGGCTGGTCTCAAACTCTTGAGCTCAAGCAATCCACCTGCCTCAGCCTCTCAGAGTGCTAGGATTATAGGCGTCAGCCACTGCTCTTGGCCAATAATTTGTTATTTAATGAGTTTAAAACAAACAACTAATAAAGAAGCACCTGTTTTTAAACTATGCCTCACATTAGGTAGATTTATATATTCATTAAAAATGTTGAGGCCGGGCTGGATGTGGTGGCTCTTGCCTATAATCCTAGCAGTCTGGGAGGCTGAAGCCATTGGATCATTTGAGCTCATGAGATTGAGACCAGCCTGAGAAAGAACAAGATCCCATCTCTATTAAAAAAAAAAAAATGTTGGGGCTTGGAATGGTGGCTCATGTCTGTAATCCTAGCCCTCTGGGAGGACGAGGTAGAGGATCACTTGAGGCCAGGAATTGGAGACTAGCTTGAGCAAGACTAAGGCCCCATCTCTACACAAAAGAGAAAAATTAGCCAGGTGTGGTAGTGTGCACCGATAGTCCCAGGTACTTGGGAGGCTGAGGCAAGAGGAGTGTTTGAACCCAGGAGTTTGAGGCAGTGAGCTATGTTGAGGCACTGTACTATAGCCCAGGTGACAAAGCAAGACTCTGTCTAAAAAAAAAGTGTTGAGTTGATAATGCCAACTGTACAGTATTCCATTGGGCATCCGGTCCCACTTTTCCTGTTATAGAGGAAGGACTGGAGACATGAGAAGTCACTCGTTCATGCTCCACAGTCAATGAAAGATGGGAAGGGATTCTTTTCTGAGAATCAAAATAGACTAAAAGGCGTTTTTCCTTTGTTCTAATTAATTTGAGGTGTCTGATAGTATGTAACTCTAGAGATTGTCTAATTGCTTGTTAACATTAATTTCTTAAAAACTTTGTCATTAGTAATACATTTATTATTTCATACATGGGACACTTTTATTATAGTGTTTTTTAATACATAAATGTTGAATTTTTTTATTAATATGTAATTTACCTGTGAAATTCACCGTTTTAAAATGTACAATTTAGTGATTTTTTTTTTTTTTGAGACAGAGTCTGTTGCACTTGGTCAAGTGCCATGGTGTCATAGCTCATAGTAACCCTGAACTCTTGGGCTTGAGCAGTCCTTTTGCCTCGGCTGCCCGGCCCAAGGAGCTGGGATTACAGGCATGTACCACCACATCTGCCTATTTTTAGTAGAGACAGGGGTCTCACTCTTGCTTAGGCTGGTCTTGAACTCCTGAGCTCAGGCAATCCACCTGCCTCGGCTTCCCAGAGTGCTAGGATTAGGAATGAGCCACTGCGCCCGGCTAGTTTAGTGATTTTTAGTATATTCACAAAGTGAATTGGTTTTTGCTATTTTGTAGATGAGTTTAAAATTTGTCAAGATTAATAGCCCTCTTTCTTTGTCTAGTTCAATTTGTCACACATTGGATTTTGCTCAGTGCTCTTCAGGTCTTTTCTCTGGAGTCATTGTCGATTATATAACTATTTGGCATTGCAGCAGAATTTAATTTTACCTGCTGATGCAACAGTGTAATGATTCTCATGTAGAAGACAGTTTGTCTTTCAAAAAGATGGTTTAGAAGTACTAAGATAAATAAAGGCTTATTACAGATACAGACTTCATCTTCAGTGGCATCTTTGGAGCTCACCAGTTCATTTAATAAATTGATAAGGGGGAGTCTTTGCTCTCTTATTAGGGATTCTTACACTTTGCACACACTGATGAAGTCCAGGGAGGTTGTCCTCTCTCTGGGTGCGAAATACAGCTGATTCACTTCATAGAACTGCAGGGTGTCAGTGTTGCAGTGTCACCTGGGTGATAAAAAGGCTTCTGCTTTACACTCTCTCGTTTTAGAGTTGAGGAAACAGAGGCCCAGAATGTGATGTGCCCAATGGCAAGCAGTGGTCGAGTAGCAGATGGGACTTGATCTGAACACTCCTGAACCTTGATCTGATGCTCTTTGATGATACTATTTGGCTTTTGATCAGTTTTGGGGAATGTATTTGACTGTCCTAGGGCAAGCGATACTACAAAGCTCTGCTGGAAAGTCACAAAATCTGTGGAAGCTGAAGACCTGGCTTCTAGTCCCCACTTGACTTTTTGTTAGCCATGTGATCTTGAAAAGTCACCTAATGTTTTCCAGCCTTGATTAATTTATTTTCTAGAACAGTGCTGTCTAGTAGAAAGATATGTGAGCACATTCCAAAAAATAAAAAAAAGAAACAGGTGAAATTAATTTTAATAATCAATTTTGCTTAACCCCATATATCCAAAGTATTATTTCAACATTTAATCCATATGAAAATTATTCATGAGCTACACTTGCTTTTTTGTACTGTCTTTGCACTCTATTGTGTGTTTTTCACTTATATATCACTTTGAACCAGCCTCATTTCAGATGTTCAATAGCCAGTTGTGGCTAGTGACTGTTTTATGGGATGGTACAGTTGTAGGTCCTTAGGATGTTAGGGTCAGAAAGCTTTTGGAGCTCCTCTGAGGAGTCATAAACTGACAAGCCAGAGGTTAAGTATAGCCCACGGCCTCATTTTGCTGGTTTTCATTTCAAAAACATTCCAAATGTGAGTGCCCTTTGGCTTGTCATGGTCGCCCACCATCTCTTGTTACCAATGTCATCGGTCATGTTGTCTGCCCTTCTAGACCAACTGCCTTCCCTTCCAATTTTTAGCTGTGAAACTAAGTGTTAGAGAGGAAGTGATTTGTCCAAGGTCAATAGCTAGTTAGCAGATCCAAGAATAGAAGCCAAAGTCACTTGACTCTGAATTTGCTGTCTTTCTATTAAATCACAATGTCAGTCACATTCCTGCCTACATCACAGGATTATTATGAGGTTGAAAGAAGCTGAAGTGATACACAAATGTGATTTTTGTAGTGTTATATTTTCTGCTGCAGTGAAGTAATCTTATGTTTAAAAAGTTTACCTTCTAAACCAATAATACAAAATACTAGAATATAAAGTATTATTTAACCCGTTATTTAAAAATTAAAGCATTTTTTTCCTAATAAAAACTAATGCAAGCATATATTTTAAAAATGTAGAAAAACCTGTAGTCCCAGCTACTTGGGAGGCTGAAGCACAAGGATCGCTTGAGCCCAGGCGTTTGAGGTTGCTGTCAGCTATGACTCTCCGGCAGTCTACCCAGGGCGACAGAGTGAGACTGTCTCAAAAAGAAAAAAAATGTAGAAAAGGGAGAAACAAGTCACATAACATCATAGGTATTTGTTGAATGAATAAATAAAGAAATAAACTCACACATTCTTCTTCCTTAAGCCACTAAGAACATTTGGCCTTGTTTCTTATGTATTAAATTCAAAAAATCTTACAGTATTTTATTATGCTATACATGAATTTTGTATCTAGTTTGGCTTCACTCAACATTGTAGCCTAAGTATAAAACAATTTCTTTTTCAGACTTGTGTTGTCTTCCGTCATTTAGACTGATGTTCCTCCACCTGTTTTGTTCCATGTGTTTAAGATGCAGGAGAGGTGTATGTTTGGGGAAGCAACAAGCACGGGCAACTGGCTACCCAGGCTGCTTTCCTTCCCATGCCTCAGAAAATAGAAGCACATTGTTTTCAGAATGAAAAGGTCACTGCCGTCTGGAGTGGGTGGACACACCTCGTTGCTCAGACAGGTGAGAGAGAAGCAGAGAATTTATGGTTGGTACGAGCAGCTGGGGGACAGCTGTCTAAACAGCCATGAACGCTTGGGGTTAAGGATTTTTATTGATGAAAATTTTAAGGACCACAAAGGGGGAGACCTGGGGTGTAGTTCTGCCATCAGCCGGATATGTGGCTTTTCCACTCTGGATCATAGGTTTGCACCCAAAGAGGCAAGCTGGGGTTAGGTTAGGTTAACTCTTTCTGGTCCTAAGAGTCCATGAGGTTTTGAGAAGGAATCCACTGTAACAAGCACTGCCCAGAGACTTTTCCAGGTTGTTGAGAGGTCCACGCCTTGTCACAGCTGAAGAGATGGCTATTCGCATTTCCACCCAAGTCTGAATTATTATAAAAGCATCAGAAGATGTTGTTAAATGTCTCAAGATTGAGGAAGGGGCATTGTTTGAATCCTAGTTGGCGCGATATTCTGATTTAAACTTTTATCACTTGTATTAAACTGTTGTATTAAACTGTTGTTTATGTTGACTCAGACATCTCATGTCCATGTATTCCCTCAGATGTTACGGTATCATGCCATACAGCTTTTGGCATCTTCATCTTTTCTTGAGTCTTCGTCTGATTCTCAGTTTTCCTTTCCTGGCTTTCATATTCCTGGCTTTATTTTTGGATTTGTGTTTTTGTGGCCTCTCGTCATCCCTGCCTTCTGAGAGCTCCTGCTGATTTCCACACATTTTCCAGACAGAAAATTGAAGTTCTTAATATCTACTATCATGCCAAGGTCATCTAACTTCAGGAGTGCTCAGGAGTTCCCTTTCCTAGTCTTGTTTGATTTCTAGCTATACACAGATCTCTAGACTCCCCAATACAAGTTTCACTATGTTGCCCTCGGTAGAGTGCTATGGTGTCACAGCTCACAGCAACCTCAAACTCTTGGGCTTAAGTGATTCTCTTGCCTCAGCCTCCCAAGTACCTGGGACTACAGGTGCCTGCCACAAGGCCTGGCTATTTTTTTGTTGTTGTTGCAGTTGTTTAGGCCAGGTTCGAACCTGCCAGCCTCCGTGCATGTGGCTGGTGCCGTAACTATAGTGCTACAGGTGCCGAGCCTTGGTAACTGTTATTTCAGAAGTTTCTGAATTTTGCAGCTTTTCAGGTCAGCTTCAGATATCATCGGTAAGTCACACATTCTATATAGTTACACATGCAAATATAGACTTAGGAGCATTTGTATCTTTTGTCTTTTAAATTGCTGTATTTAGCTCTATTGTTGATGCTTTTAAATTGGTCTTTTAAAAGGTTTTATGAATATTTTGGAATAGAGACCTGAATAACAAAGGTGTATAACAAACTTTCCATTCACTACTTCAGGGGATGTTCTAAAGAAAATGTGTCATTCATTTGGAGGAAAATCATGACTTTCCTCAAAGTGGTTCAGACTGCTTGAAGATTGGGCCCATTTACAGAAACTTTTCTTAAAGAAACTTACTGAGCCTTGTAGCTATTTATTTGTGTAATTGTTAATATCTCCCTTTTCCTTCGGACAGTAAACTCTGGAGGGAAACTGCCATATTAGTCTGGCTCACTTCTGTATCTCCTGCCTATCAGAAAGTCTATTCATTTCCTAAATCAATCTGTTTTTAATTAAAAGACAGTAAGCATACTCAGCTGCATATGAGCCAGGGCAGTTAAATAGGATTTCTAACCTCCTTCCTGGGATTCACTGGTTCATGAATGGAAGATCTCAGTTTGTCTCTTTGGATTCAGGACTCAAATCAGTTCATGTTCATTGGGCACCTATAGAGCAATGTGCTAAGCCTTTGAGAGAAAAAGGGGAAAAGACATGGCCAACCCTTCCCACTAGAATGTATGGCTAGGCTTAAGTCTGAAAACACAGAGGTGGAGAACTTTACCATCTAGCCATTCATCTTTCCATTTATTCGTCTGTCCATCCATCCATCTTACAAATGGTGAGGGTCTGCTTATGTACCATGCCTTGTACTAGTCGTAAACCTTGTCTACTGTCCAGTAGTGAATTTAGACCTGTACTCATATTTTAGTACATTCCAGTGTGAGATATTCAACAGAAGAGCTCAATACAAAGTGCAGGTAGCATGGAAACTAGCAGTGGTCTGAGTCACTGGGTGTCTTCAAAGACTTGCAGGGCAATAAACCATAGTTTCTGCTAAATGGTAGGGAGTAGGGTTGACTCTGTCAGTAGACCCTTTAACTAGTTAGGTAGTTGATGAGCGAAAGAAATGGAGATGGTCTCGGGAGGCTGAGTCAAGACAATCGCGTAAGCCCAAAAGCTGGAGGTTGCTGTGACCCATGTGACGTCATGGCACTCTACTGAGGGCGGTAAAGCAAGACTCTGTCTCTACAAAAAAAAAAAAAAAAAGAAATGGAGATGTTGCTCCCTTGACTTTAACTTTGAAGCCTTATAACTGATGCTGATTCCCACTCCTGGGCCAGCAGCCCATTCCTGGGGTGGGAGGTTGGAACCCACATCCCTGACACTGTCTGAGTCACCCCAGCTGCTCTTGAGCTCAGCTTCGGGTCTCCACCTCCACTCGAGAGCATGAGTTTTGGTAACATCTCAGCTATTTAATTAACTTGTTAATTCAGATCGCTTGTTTATGTACATTGTCACATTCCCCTTTCTCCCAAGTCCAGAATGGTTAAAAGCTGGGATGTTTGAGTGTCCTGGTTGTTGTACTGAATTTTGGGTAAATGGGAGTCCCCTGTTATTTGATTCAGCAATTTTGTATTCCTGCTAGCAGCAGTGGAAGCCCTTGCCTTGGCCCAGTGTCATTGAGAAGAATCACCCAGGGCTTTTGTTTAATGAGACTCTGTTGCTCGTATTAATGGGAACACGATTTCCTAACAGGGTCAGAAAGAGCTCATTAGTAGAACAAGGAGTTATTTGACTATAGCTGTTTCCGTAAAGCTCCACTGGTGACTTGTTCCACTGGTGACTGGGGATGTGCTTGCAGGCCACATCAGCACAGAGGCTGCTCTCAGTCTTATTCTGGGAGGCGTTAGTTGTGTGATATTGATTAAAAAAAGAATTCATGTGCAGGTGCTTCTGGCATCTAGTGGGTCGAGGCCAGGGATTCTGCTAAACATCCTACAATGCAGGGGCAGCCCCATAAAACAAAGATTTATCCAGCTCCTAATGTCAGTAGTGTCAAAATTGAAAAATGCTGCCCACGACTGACGTCCCAGTGATAGGTGCTTAGCTAGGGCAGTTCACATGGTGTCGGAATAACTCTATAGATTGTGTAGATGGGAATTTGGGTTGTGTTCTTTGCCCTACCCTCTCAGGAGTCTGGTGTCTGCCTGCAGTGTTTGCGATGGAAAAATACTTTTCCCTGTTAGTCAGAGGCACTTGGAAAGCATCCAGGAGAACTTGTTCTAATCTAGGAGAGTTGGCAAGGGTACCTGTGTCTCAGGCTGGTGGCACTGCATTCTAGAAACCTTTCTCAAGCTGCTTTCTGTCCATGATCATTGTTCTTAGGAACTTTGTGGGTCTCCTGGGTGAATTCATGCAGGCTCAGTGACCTGAAGCTGTCTCAGCTGAGATTCATGATTTCCTGGCCAGAGGTTCTTGTGATGAGAATTGTGGCAGATCTGGGTGACTTTCTAGTTTTATGATGTTGGTGAAGTCACTTCCTCTGTCTAGGCCTCAGTTTCTCATCTTTCAAGTAGGCTTTTAAAACCTACCTTCATTCTACATAATACTGCTATGAGGTTCAAATGAATGAATCTGTATGAAAGATCCTATCGTGAAATGTACATAAGTGAAGTTGCCTGAGGTTGAGATGCGTAACTAAATTAAGGAGTTAGTAGTTGCTTTTAGAAAGACTTCTGTTTCAATAGAAGTCTCAAGGGTCAGTGCCAAGCTTGAGATACACTAACTTCTTCCCGGCAGCCTCATGAGTGGTCCAGGAATGCAATATCATCAAACTGATGGGCAAAGTTTCCTCAAGTCTGTCACTCACATGCAGTTTAGGTAATTTTACCTGTTACAATTTATCCTTTACTGTTTGCATTCTTATTTGTTCAATGCCTAGAGTGTGAACTGCATGAGAGGAGTGTCTGTTTTGATCCAGGCCTGCACTGACGCAGGCCTGGAGCACAGCAGATGATTAGTAACTAACCGCTGAATGAATGAATAAATGGCAAGGTAGAGAGAAGCATGGGCTTTGCTGTTAGATAAACCAAGGTGCCAGTCTCAGCTTTGTCAGCCTACTGATGGTGTGGCTGTGGGCAGCTGCAGCTCCTCCTGTCTCCATTATCACCACCATAGTTCACGTCCTGTCATTTCCCACCTGAATCCTGCTGTGGGCTCTACCTAGTGTCCTGGTCTTCCCAAATTCACACCCTCTCCCCTCCAGTCTGTTTTCCGTACTTCAGCTGGAAGGTCTTTTCATCCCCCCTGTGTCACTTTCCCATTGCTCTTATGATAACACTGTAATTCCTGGTGATCCTGCAGGTCCTTTGTGGTCTGCCCTCTGCCTGCCGTTCCAGCCCCATTTTTTGGTCCCTATCTAATCTGCCCTCTGGCCTTTGCTTGGCTCCAACTGCATCATGTATTTCCACCATGGTGCCTTTGCACCCAGATGTTCCCTCTCTTTGGCATATTTGTCCCTGTACCCTTCTTTATGTTGACCTAGTTAAATCCTTTTCCCCCCCATACCTGAACCTAGTCATCTCCTTCTCAGGGAGACCTCTCGATATTGTGAACTACTCACTTTTCCCTTTTATCTGTCTCATAGCACTGTAAACTTCTCCATTGTGCTATGTTTTTGGGTGGGGATTCTTTGATTAATTCCCCCTCCCACTAGACTATAAGCTCCAGGAGGGCAGGGGCCATGTTCGTTTTTGCTCACTCAATGCAGGTTGGACAACTGAGTAAAGTTTGAGCTTATTTCCTCAGTAGGAAAATGGGGATAATTGCTGACTTGGTATGAGGATTAAATTAGATTGTGTATTAAAGCATCTAGCATGGAACTGGGCTCATGTGTCTTTTCAATACATGTAAAGATTCCTCTGCCCCTTTGGAAACTCCTGAGTTCTCTGGAGGTCAGATGCTCCTTTTCTCCTTTTTTCTCCTCTTATCTCTGTGATATGAATCTCTCCGGATAGGTCACAAGTTGGTTTAGGATTCTCCTGAAGAGTGAAGGAAGATGAGTGCTTATAAATGCTAGGTGCCAGTCACTGGTGATTTATTAGAATTTTACGGGGGATGATTTATACAAGATACAGACTTCAGTGTGGAGTTAGTCAGAATGTCTAGAATCCACTTGTTTTGGGGATGCTGGAAGTTTTCCTTGGACCTTGCAATATCCCAAAGTAGATACTCGCAAGGGATGTGGACTGACAAAGTAAGACCAGACACAGAGAGTTCTTTGAAATTCTTTACTTTCCTTAGTGTTACCGATGAAAGCTCTAGACTAGAGTCTTGAAAGTTTTAGAGAATCAGAGATGGAATAAGCAACCACCTTACTTTGCAAATGAGAAAACTGAAACCAAGAGAAGAGAAAGTGACTTTATGGCAGCATTTAAGCTAGAAATCCAATTCTACTTTTTAGTAAACATTTTTTCCCTTCTATCACTGTCTTCTTGATTTTTGGTTATGTCCTTTTGATTGAGCTATTTTTTATTTGTTTGTTCCCCTAAAGAGGGCAATTGCATAATACTTGTAGAAGGGACCACCTCTCTTCTACTCTCCTTTCTTCAAGTGTCACAGACCAAGAAATATTTTATTGCATTTGATGTTTAATCATTAGTGACATCCAAGCCCAGCCATTGATTCACACTAAATGTAATTTATAAATACACTTAATGCTGATTTTTCTGTTTTGGGGCCAAGATCCTTTTCAGACTAGGGTGACAGTGTACATTACTCCATCTTCTTTGGGGCCATATATCATAAACCTCAATTAAGTTCAGGGAGATTCTGACCCTGTTATCTTTATTTAAAGCAGGTGCTTTGGAATTCATAATGCATGTGCTTTAGAACTTTGAAAACCCAGTGAGTGAAAGTCAAACTGAGGCCAGAGACTTTTTTTTTTTGAGATAGAGTTTCACTTTGTCACCTTGGTAGAGGGCCACGGCGTCATAGCTCACAGCAGCCTCAAACTCCTGGGCTCAAGCGATTCTCTTGCCTCTATCTCCAGAGTAGCTGGGACTACAGGTGCCCGCCACGAGGCCCTACTATTTTTAGAGACGGGGTCTCGCTCTTGCTTAGGCTGGTCTCGAGGCTGTGAGCTCAGTCTACCGGCCTTGGCCTTCCAGAGTGCTGGAATTACAGGCATGAGCCACTGTGTCTGGCCCCAAAGGACTATTTTGAAATAGATGGTTTCTGATTATTATTAAAGTCATTAGTTTTTAATCTTAGAGTCCCTAGAATGTTAGATGTGGGTAGGAACTTAGAGATCATTTGGCCTGAATGGTCAGTTTAGAGATAAGGGAACTGAGGACTAACGAGGGGAGGCACAGGGAGTGAATGAAGGAGCGAGGGCTAGACCTCAAGTCTCATGGCTTTCGGCCCATTGCTCTTCCTATGTTATAATCTCTCCAGAGATAGCAAAGAAATGTGAGTGACTTAACTAGTCAAACCCAGGGACCTGAACCAGGAATTATGGTTCCTTCTGTGTGAGAAGTTCTTCAAGAAAACACTGATTCTTACGTGAAAAGGGTGCCTCAGGTCATATTCCCTTAAGGATATGTGTATGGTGTAGAAATTAGGAGATGGTTCCCTAGGAGCGAGGCTTGGGAGGCCATTCTGGGATTCATAGAAACAGTTGAATTTCTATTTATGATAACACAACAGCAATCCTAACTCTTTTGGCAGATCCATTTTCTCATATGAAGTTGGCAAGATGAGTGACGTTACTTCACAGTTGAGGCTCTAAGTGGTTAATTGCATTGCCTTGGCTCATGTAGATAGGCAAAGCTAAAACTTGAACCCAGTCTTTTGTTCCTAAGCCTCCTAAGCCCACTCTCCTAATTTCAAGTCATATTCATTGTATCTCAGAATTCTCTAATTAAACTATTTTTACTCATCAAAGAAACATCTTTCTCCAGCTTTTGCCAGTGATACCGTATTTTCCCAGGCAAGGAAGTTCTTGATCATCTTGGTCCTTCAGCAGGTATTTGTGGAAAGCTTACCTAGATGTATATAGCACTATGTTACAGAATACAGGGACATACAAAATCCATAACTACCTTTAGGAAGCTTGTGGTTGGATGAGCAAATTAAATATTTAATAGGAGAATAAAAGGAATATGGCTAAGAGCCACAGGAGTGGCCTAGACACTGTGGGCTCTAGGATTTCAGGGGAAGGAGGGGTCAGTGTGGGCAGGGATGGTCAGGAAAGGGCGTGAAATTGTGGTTGGACTTTGAGAAGGTCACATTATAGTAAGTGGAGAGTTTGAGAGTTGGTTCTCTTTCTCTCTTTGTCCTCTGGCAAGACAGTAATCTCTTTGACCCCCTTTTTCCCATCTGGCCAATAGGAAGTTATGAATATAATGATTTTTAGGGGCCATTCCAGTTCTGAGATTCTATCCTATAAAAAATAAAACTAGCCTAAGGAAATAGTCATAGATGTATTCAAAGATTAAGTATAATGGCATTCACTGCATTCTCAATATATTGTGACAAAAACAAATGCATAAAAACAAATGAAGTTGAAGAGAGATAGGTTAAATAAATTATCCCAGAGCCATATGTTACAGTATTATATAGTCATTAAATAGAATGTTTTAGAAAGATGTTTAATGATAAGAATATGCTCATGGCCTAATAAATGAAAAAAAAAAATAGATTACACTATGTTACTATATTGTAACTCCTAATTTGTTTAAAAAAAAAAAAAGATGTTTATGTAGAGAAGACTAGAAAGAAATATGCCAGAATATTATCTTGGCTTGGTGGGATTATGAGTGAATTTTGTTTTTTTTTTTCTTTTTTATGCTGAGTATGTAATTTGCAATCTGATTATATCCCTCATAAATGCTGTTTTAAAGTTAATAAATAAAATTGCTTATCTGTCATTGTAGGAGACTGGCCCCTTTGCCATGCCTTCCTGTGTATATGTCCTTGACTTGTCACTTTTATGGGCCTCAATTGGGAGGTCACATAGAAAAGAGGCAAGATACTGTAGCAGGAGGCAGGAAAGTGACCATCTATTTTTGGCTTAGTCATGAGTCAGCTTTGTGACTTTGGACAAGTCCCTTCTGCATATCCCTGAGCCTCAATTTCCTCCTCTGAAGAGGGGAGTCGAAGGTCACAAAAGGTCCTTTGAGCTCTAAAATATTTGTTACAAAAGGTGGGGAATTTCTCCGTTGTTGTGGAAGCAGCTAAGAGGCTTCATTAGCTCCTTGAGCCTGGCCTCCTTGTTTTCTGTCTGGCCCCTCTACACTTGGACTCCGTTGGCTGCAGGCTGATGTCTGTTATTCAGAGTTCAGGATGAAATTGAGTAGGAGTTTAGAGATAGGTGCTCTGAGCTGGAGGGTGTAGTGGCAGCACTGAACCACTAGAGGGAGTCATTGTTTAGTTTCCCCTTTCCCAATGTTGGATCCACTCTTGTCTGCAGGTGAAGGGTAGCCTTGATCTGCCTGGGGTGTTTCAAATTCTAACACTTTAGAATTAAAAGGAGTTTGCAGATCATGAATAATACCTCATTATGTTTCATATGTGAGATGATAGAGGACTGAACAGGCAAGTGACCTACTTAAAATTACACAGTTTTTTTTTTTTTTTTTTAGGGTTTGCACTATGGAGTTTAAAAGAAAGCTGTGGATGTAGCCAAGGGTGTGATGAGTTGAATCACAGAGTGCACAGCTCCCATTACTGAGTAGGAACCTAAGGGATCCACCTGTATACACCTTCACTGAGCTCCTTTTGCCAGATTTGGAGAGGCCTAGAGACAGAGAAGAAAAGACAACCCCTCCCTAGGGAGCTCACATCTGGCAGCAGGAAGCACATGAGGCTATTGCAGTTTTCTTCCCCGTGGTTTAATGCTGCCTAGTCTAGGATCCAGGCTGTGTCTAGGATCCAAGATTAGAGGCTGGTTAATGGAAGACCCTGCAGGCGTTCTTATGAATGATGACCTCCAAGGTTACCCCAAGTTTTTATTTCCAGTCAATTTCTGCAAGCAGTTCATAGGTCATACCTTATCATTTTTTGAGGAATTCTGATGTTTTTTTTCCCCACCTTTCAATGTCTTTGCTTCTTGGTCCTAGGCTGACTTTATTTTTGGTTTGCAGATGCCCACCAGCCCTAAGCATTGTAATAAAGTAGAACTGAGCAGTGGCCTGGGAGCCAGGCAGCTGTGGGACCTTGTGCAGGCTACTTTCTGTCTTTGGAAAGAGAGGTCAGGCTCTCAGCTGCAGTTGTCATCTCTACCAGAGAGATGAAGTTCTAGTGTTATATTTGGTTTTTGTGTTTGGCAATGAATGACTACCCAGTGATCTGTGGGCTCAAGAAGTGCAGAATCTGTCCACCTGAAGTAGAAGCAAGACTGACCCTTTTGAAGTGTGTATGTTCCACAAAGGGCTTGCCTGGAGCCTGGCCACCGCCAAGTGCAGCTGGGCCTAGAGAACCACCAGATGGCAGCAGTGGGCAGGCAGACAGCCTGGGGGATGAGGCTGGTAGGCAGTATCCAAAGTCAGGATTGGCAAGGTCAGAGCTAAAAGGACCCCTGGAGGTCAGTCGGGCCCTTTTTGTATGAAGGCATCTGCCCAAGACCTCACCATGAGTTAATACCTGATAGTGCTTGCTCTCCAGAGGAAATGAGAATAGTTTGGACTCTAGCTGGCTGCCCCACGAGAGCCAGGAAGCGAGGGCCCACAAGCCAGATGTGGGAAGGGATAGGCACAGCAGTAACTATCTGCCTTCTTCCTGCTTTCTTTGAGGGTCCGTTCTTATGATTTCTAACCTCCACCAATGGCAAGGACAGTGTCCATTGTTTTTTCTGCTCCCTCTGCTCTGCCCAGTGCTCTCCAGTTCTCTGGGCCAAGGCCTGCCTTCACGATGTGCCATGGATGGAATTAGAGGTCATCACATAAGGCCCACATTCAACAGATAGGCAGACCTAGGCCCTTGCCAGAGGCACGCTGCAGACAAAAGTTAGCACAATTGATTGAACAACAACAAAAAATTACTTTTTAAAATCCTGGGGGTCAGGGTGGGGCAGGGGACCAGTGTTTGCCAAGCACTTACTGTGTACTAGGTGCTCTGCAGGTGCTGCCACTTACATGCTCCTTACATTCCCCTGAGGGGCATCATTCCCCTTACATTCCAGGTGAGGATGGAGCCTTAGAGAGGCTGAGTGGCTTTCTAAAGTTCCACAGCTATTTAAGAAGCAAAGCAGACACTTGAACCTTGCTCTGTTTGATGTCAAAGCTCGTGCTTATTTCATCATGCTACCTGCCCTCAGAGTGACCTCACAGGAAATGTAGTGAGAGTCTGTCTTAATGCATAGTCTCTAACAAAGCACTATGAATTAGCTGCCTTATAAACAAACGAATTTCCCATAGTGCTGGAGGGACTGTGCCTTCAGATTTGGTGTCTGGTGTTGGTGCACTTCCTGATCCATAGATGACCTTTTTCTCACTGGGTCTTCATGTGGCAGAAGAGGTGAGGGAGCTTTCTGGGGCTCTTTAATAAGGGCACTAATCCTATCCATGGGGGTGCCACTCTTATGACCTAATTAACCCCTCAAAGGTCCTACTTTGCTCACCTTGGAAGTTAGGGTTTCAGTGCATGAATTGCGTGGGGGAGGGACACAAACATTCAGTCCATAGCAGTGTCCTAGGCTTTAGGGCAGGAAGGAAAAGTATTTTGTCTCTGTTCCCTGGACAAAGCTTGTGGGGGAGTTGTAGTGGGGGCTGCTAGAGAGAGGAGGCCTTTGAGGCACAAGCAGGTTAGGGAGCAGATTAGGGAGTAGTGGCTGCTAGTATCAAGCCCTCTGAGAAATGGTTAAACAGCTTTCCTCTCTGTGCCTGTATTCTAGCAGTTTCTTCTGCCAACAGTGCTTGTCTCTCTGATTCCTGTGTAGCCATTGCCTCACTTCCATTGGTTCTTGTCCAAATGTCGCCTCTCACACTCTACTCCCTGCCCTGTGTTATTTTTCATTATGAAAAATAATTTCACCTGAAATCATGGTGTTGTTATTTGTTTACTTACTTGTTGTCACTCCTAACTGAATGTGAACCCCACAAAGTTAGGGTCTTGGTCTGTTTTATTCACCCCTGGATGTCTCCTGATGCAGAGAAGAGGCTCAGTGAGTCCTCGTGGCATGGGATGGCAGGTATTTCAGGATGTGGAAACTTTATCATTTGCGGTGCTCAGGAGGAGCATGCTATGGCCTTGCCCTCTTCCCACCATCTCAGAGAAGCCCAGAGAAGAGCCTCGGGAGCTGACAGGGATATCCGGTACCCCAGGGTTTTGAGATCAGCATCGTTTCTGTGTTTTCAAAGCCTTACCTTGGGTACTCAGCTGCCCCATCTGTCCGTAGTGGTTGGGAGCTCTAGTCATGCTGCAAACTCACCAGATGGTTCTGGGAAGGGCTTGGAGGTCCCTGGCAAAGGGCTCAGTTTCCATTCAAGGAATCCTCTTCTTTTCTGGTGGAGATTGATTTGTTCTAGCAGCTCTCTACAAATGAGCATTAAGTTACTGGCCTGTAATTTTATCACCATTTTTAGGTTCTTGGCAAATGTCACGTTGCTTGCCCTTTCTCAGGGGACCTTGCCTGTCCCATGGGAGTGTGCAGTAATCATAGCAGCAGCCAGTGCTTTACGGTGCGCTCAGTGTGCCAAGGTGGAAGTGGCCCACTTTGAGGAATCTTGGAAGAACCAGCTCTTTCCCAACCTGAGAGTGACTTTTTACCTTAGGAGGGAGCCTGATGTGCCAAAAGAACCCTGAAGGGTTGTGTTCAAGTTCTGATTTGGCCGTCTGTTCTCTGTGTGATCTTGGGCAAGTCATTTAGCTGCTCTGGGCCTGAATTTCCTCATCAGAAGATAAGAACCATAATCTAATTTGTCTGCCTCATGGGGCAGTAGTATATCATACACTCATTCACAATTCCTTCCTTCATTCCTTCACTCATTTGTTCAACAAATACTTGTTGCATGGGCAAAGAGGAGGGAGGGCATTCCAGGCAGAAGGAAAGCACAGAAGAAAGCGCTTTACATACATCATAGAAGTGAGGTGTGCACCCTAGTGGAGTTTGCTTGATATGGGCTACATGAGAAGGGCCCTGAAACTTTTGGGTGTCCTGCGAGTGGGTCCTTATTAGGCCTCCCTCTGTGAACAGGGGAGGCAGCTGCTGAAGGTCGTGCAGGGAGTAGGCATGTGAGAAACGTGAACAGTGAGAGGAGAGACCCTGGCCCAGGTGGCTCTTGTAGACTCCTGTTGAGGCTGCGTGTTGAATCCTGCTTCAGGTCCCATCTTGGTGGCTGAGATCGAGGACTCTTAGGGGAGTCCCTCCCTCCAGGAGCTGGGGTGACTGTGAGAATCCATAACTACTGTAGTTGTGGCAACTGCAGTCAACTGGCTCATTGGTCTTTCTTCTGGAAAGCTGTGATGGGCCATGTAGAAGGTCACTTAGGAAGCCATCAAGTTACCTTTCATCTTGAAGTATTTCTTTTTTTTTTGAGATAAAGTCTTAACTTTGTCACCCTCGGTAGAGTGCCATGGCGTCTTAGCTCACAGCAACTTCAAACTCTTGGGTTCAAGCAGTCCTCTTGCCTCAGCCTCGCAAGTAGCTGGGACTGTAGGCATCCACCACAACACCCGGCTATTTTTTTTTTTTTTCAGAGACAGGGTCTTGCTCTTGCTCAGGCTGGTCTCCAACCTATGAGCTCAGGCAATCCACCCTCCTCAGCCTCCCAAGCCCTGGGATTATAGGTATGAGCCACTATTCCCAACCCTTGCACTATTTCTTACGGGCCTAAAAATGAGCAACCTTGGGGCTTCTCCCTACACCTCCCTGAGGAGATGGAGGTGTGCGAGGAAGGGGTTACTTACAAGGACACACTGTGTGCCAGGCATTTTACCAGGGCTTTACATACATCATCTATTTAATCTATACAAAAAAATTGCCAAGTAAGGCTCGCTCCCATTTTATTCATGAGGAAACTGAGAAAAGATTAAGAGACCTAGGCTCACTTGACCTAGTTACTTAGCCTCGCTTTCCTCAGTGTGAATGGAGGTCAACATCGTCTTGTCAATGTTGGGGGTGTTGTAAGGGTCAAATAAGAGCATGGATGTGAATGTACTTTCTAACCTGGGAAGTGCTGCTGTCTGTGTGGGCAGGGGACATAGGTTCCCCAGCCACATTCTTACTTTGAGTTTTGCTTGGGCCTCCCCTGCCTGGGCTGCTAGAAGGTCCTAATCTTAGACCTTTAGTTTCTCCTTGGTGCCCTTTCTCCTCCAGCCAGCCCCAGAGTCCGGGGCTATACTCCCCATTTCTCTCTTTTCAGGTCACAGATATGAGAGTATTTTTTTTTTAAGAAAATTAACCCTATAGTACAAAATTAATACCAAGGTAACCTTTTTTTTTTGGTGAAAACAATAAAAAATCATGGGGTTTTTAAAACTGGAAGGGACCATCTCTTCCTTATTTGAAATTTGAGGACACCTAAGCCCAGGGTGAGAAGATGATTTGTTCTCCTGGTGCACAGCTAACAGATAGCAGGGCTAGGATGAGAACCAATTGTCTGGGGACCCTCTACTGCCCTCCATCGCCTTTTTTAGGAGAGACTTAAAGTGCTTTTTCTCCTTCATGGAGCAAGAATCCAGTTTAATAAATTTCATTATACTAGCCCCTTTATGTAACATGGCTGTTTCCGGGTCCTGGCAGATGGTCCATAGTAACAGTGCTTTGCTGATTTGGTTGGAGCTGAGCCTATGAAATGAAAAATCCTGAGCAGCAGATGCCTCTCCCAGGCCCTGGCCGAGGAAAAGTCAGCCTCTCTAAGGAAAGTACTGTGGCTTCAGTGGTCACTGTCTCTGGTGGAGCTAAATGTGAACATCATGGGAGGTAGTTTAAACTGTGTCAGATGTTTACAAAAGGGTATGTTGGTGACTTAGAGGTTCTTGACAGGTGGGCTACTTGTAGAGGGTATTTATTCTGGGGCCTGAGGGACAGATGGAAGCAGGGAACAGAACAGGGGGGGAGATTAGCAGATGTGGAAGGGAAAGGCAGGCTGTCCCACCATGGACTTCCCATGGTGACCCCTCCTTTTTCATATTTTGAGGCCATAGACTTGTGGATAAGTCATCTGACTGTAACTGTAGCACCTGTCACACCACCTACCAGCCTTGACAGTGGACTTCAATCCGAAACCTCTCTCAACCCCCTGTTTTGATATTACTGGGACTCTAAGTCTCCTGATTATCTTCTCCTTCCTGGTGAGTCCTTGTTTGGTGACACTGGTTACTGCCAGTGCTTGTTGCACATCGTAAGTCCTCAAACCACTGAGGGGGTGTTATCTCCTCCGAATCAGTGTTTTGCTGCTTAGTGTCACCCTTGCTTCTCAAATATGGGGGTGGGAGGGTTGTCCTTTATCCATGAGTTCAGCCTTATTATGACTCTAATGGGTCTTTTATACTCAACTCTCAAGAACCTGAGACAGTTTTCCAGGGGGAGGTTAGAGTAAATTTGAGAGGCACTATCCAAAGTCATATCCCAAGATGTTCTCATTGGTTGACCACAAACTGGCATCCCAGGATGAAGTTCGCTTGCTCTCTGCTCCTGCCTTTAGGTGAATTATTTGCCTACCCAAAGATAGCAGGCCTTTGCCTACCCAAAGATAGCAACTTTTGCCTCCCCTATTTGGAGATCTTAATTTGGGCCTCTCATTTACTGAAAGCAGGTTTCTCTTTGGAAGCCAAGGATACAAATTATATTTTGGGGGGGGATTGAAGGATTTCTGGGAGTTTCAGAGGTGGGACCCTGACTTTTTAATATAGCTGCATTGATTTAGTAGCAGGTGGGCTTTGCAGAATTCATTGGCTCTGGTGTATAGTGTGTCCCTGGTCCTACTCCTGTGAGGCCTCAGGGTGATCTGCAGGGGGAGCTGTGTTCCCATGGCCAAGTGCTGAGATTTTTACCAAAGGAGCTCAAACAAGCAGCTCTTCTCTGCAGGTTTAGGCGTGCTTGGGAACTGCGGCTTTCCCTTGGCTGTGCTGACTCTCCAAAGTCACATTCCCAGCTCTAGCCTTCAGCTTGGGCACTGTGAGTCATCGTCATCAGTGGAAAACTCGGCCTCACCAACAGCTGGGTGCAATGCTTGGCCTTTTTTCTTTCCTCCTCCTTTTTTTTTTTTTTCCTTTTTGTAACTTCACAGAAATGGAAACTGCTGATGATCTTTTGCAATGAACAAAAACTGAAAGTGATATTTAGGGCTAGGGATGGCAGTTCCCAGGGGAGAGGAGAGGAGGATCTGGAGGAGATGGAGATAGGGATGTGTGTCCTTCAAGTACCCAGCCTGTGGGCCTCCTGAAAAGCTATCCCCAGGATGGAGGCAGTGAGGGATCATGTGGATCTCACCCCTCATGCGGCAGTTCTTCCCTGCCAAGAAGCCCCAGGAAGCCTGTGGTAATTAGTGAAGCAGGTAGCAGTGGAAACTTGGAGAAATTGACTGGTACAGGCATGCTTTGGGGCTATTTCAGCTTTGGTTCTAGACCAAAGCAATAAAACGAATATTGCAAATAAGTGAGTCACACGAGTTTTTTGGTTTCCCAGTGCATATTAAAATTGTGTTTATACTGTACTGTAGTTTATTAAGTGTACAGTAGCATTATCCCTAAAAAAGTGTTGTTAATTGAAAATACCTGGCTCGGGGCCTTTGGCTTAGGCCGCTAAAGCACCAGCCACATACACCTGAGCTGGCAGGTTCGAATCCAGCCCAGGCCTGCCAAACAACAACGACGGCTGCAACCAAAATAGCCATGCGTTGAGGCAGGTACCTGTAGTCCCAGCTACTTGGGAGGCTGAGGCAAGAGAATTGCTTGAGCCCAGGAGTTGGAGGTTGCTGTGAGCTGTAATGCCACGGCACTCTACCCAGAGCGACAGCTTGAGACTCTGTCTCAAAAAAAAAAAAAAAAAGAAAAAGAAAAAGAAAATACCTTATTGTTAAAAAAAATGCCCCAAATCATCTGAGCTTTCAGTGAGTTGTGATCTTTTTGCTATCAGCATGAGGGTCTTGCTTCACTGTTCATAGCTGCTGACTGATCAGAGTGGTAGTTGCTAAGGGTTGGGGTAGCTGTGGCAGTTTCTTAAAAATTAGATACAATGAAATTTGCTACATCAACTGAGTCTTTCTTTGCTGAAAGATTCCTCTGTAGCATTCAAATCAGAGTCAGTCCTCTTAGATGCTGCCACTGCTTTATCAACTAAGTTTATGTAATATTCTATATCCTTTGTTACCATTTCAATAATGTTCACAGTATCTTCACAGGAATAAATTCTATCTTAAGAAATCACTTTCTATGCTCATGCATAAGAAGTAACTCATGCCCTCAAGTTTTATCAGGAGATTGCAGCAATTCAGTCACATCTTTAGGGTCCACTTCTAATTCTAGTTCTGTTGCTATTCCCCCCACATCAGCATTGACTTCCTCCAGTGAAATCTTAAATCCCTTAAAGTCATCCCTGAGGGTTAGAGTCAACTTCTCTCTGAATTCTTATTAATGTTGGTATTTCGACCTCCTCCTGTGAATCATAAGTGTCCTTAATGGCATCTAGAATGGTGAAACCTTTCTGGAAGGTTTTCAATTTACTTTCCCCAGATCTGTCAGAGGGATTACTATCTATGGCAGCTACAGCCTTTTGAAATGTTTTTCTTAAATAATAAGACTTGGAAGTCAAAATGAGTCCTTGTTGCATGGATGCAGAATGGATGTTATGTTAGCAAGCTAAAAACAACATTAGTTTTATACATCTCCATCAGAGCTCTCGGGTGGCCAGATGAACAGTGGGTCTCAGCAGTATGCTTAAAATGTTTAGTAAAACATGATGTAAACAGATGCATTGCCATCTAGGCTTTGTTGTACCATTTCTAAAGCACAGGCAGAATAGATTTAGCATAATTCTTCAGGGCCCTGAAATTTTCAGAATGGTAAATGAGCATGGTCTTCAATTTCAAGTAATCCATTTCATTAGCCCCTTACAAGAGAATCAATCTGTCATTTGAAGCTTTAGCCAGGCATTGACTTCTCCTCTTCTTGCTGTGGAAGTCCTAGGTGCTCTCTTATTCCAATAGAAACCATTTGGTCTACCTCGAAGATCTGTCATTTAGTGTAGGCACCTTCCTCAGTGACCTTAGCTAGATCTTCTGAGTAACTTTGCAGCTTCTCCATCAGTACTTTCTGCTTTACCCTGCACTTTTATGTTATGGAGGAAGCTTCTTTTCCTCTTCAGCTTTTGATTTAAAGTGAGAGATGTGACTCTTCTTTTACTTGAACACATAGAAGCCATTTTTGTGATATTAATTGGTTTCATTTCAATATAGTTTGTCTCAAGAAATAGGGAGGCCCCAAGTGGAGGGAACGAGGTGGGAGAACAACTGGTTAGTAGAGCAGTCAGAACACAAAACATTTCCAATTAAGTTTACTATCTGTACGGATGTGGTTTGCGGCACCCCAAAACAATTATCGTAGTAACATCAAAGATCACCTATCAGGCTGGGTACAATGGCTCATGTCTGTAATCCTAGCACTCCGGGAGGCCAAGGCAGGAGGATCAATTGAGCTCAGGAGTGTGAGAATAGCCTGAGTAAGAGCCAAGACCCTATTTCTACAAAAATAGGAAACTTAGCCAGATATGCTGGTGGGTGCCTCTAGTCTCAGCTACTCAGGAGGCTAAAGCAGGAGGCTTGCTAGGAGTTTGAGGTTGTGGTTAGCTATGATGATGCCACTGCACTCTAGCCAGGGCAACGAGAGAGAGACTCTATCTCAAGAAAAAAAAAAATCACTGGTCACAGATCACCGTACCAGATATTATAAGAATAATGAAAAAAATATGAGAATTAACAAAATGTGACACAAAGACATGAAGTGAGGATATGCTGGTTGGAAAAATGGTGCTGACAAATTTGCTCAATACAAGGCTTCCGCGCAAACATTCAGGTTTGTAAAAGATGCAGTATGTATACAGTGTGATAAAGAACAGAAAGAGATATGGGTGTATTCGTCTAAGAAGGTGTGTGTGGACAGGCTGCACTAGCAGTCAGGGCGGCCTGGGTTCTAGCTTCAGCTTAGCTTCAGACTCACTATTTGAGCTTAAGGGAACCAGTTACTGTCCTTTCTGGGCCTCCCTTTTCTCAGCTAGAAGAAGATGATTAAGAAGTGCTTTTTGAGGTTTCACCTTGCTCTGAACAGTTTGTGAGGCTGAATTGAATCGAAAGAACTTGAACCTTGTTCCCATAATCCTCTTAAGAATCCAAAACCTATGGCTCTTTCTTCAAATGAACATTGCTTTGCTCACTGTGTAGGGAGACAGAGAGGATTCCTGCCCTCCGAGGACTCACCTACAGTCTGTGGTCTTCCTTTCCTTTCCCCAGTAGGCAGTGGACAGAGTCTACTGGGAAGCAGGATACTAGGATCTGAGTTCTGGCTTTGCCAAAGTGTAGTGGGTCCTTGGGCAGATCTTTCCTTTCCCACAGCCTCATTTTCATTTTTTCTAAAATCAAGGGATTAGATTTGCTTCTTGGCTTCACCTGCCCTCCCCACTCCCCGCCTCTAGCCCTCTAACTTGAGCCTCCTACTAGCTTTTCTGCAGGGTATGATTCTTAGCTGCAGAAGCCCTGGGGTATAGTTTCCTTTCTTGCTGGGAGGGAGGGAAGCAAGATTATTTTTTTAATTACGCAGCTAAGATTAGGCAGCAATCAACATTTTTAAATGTTATTAATAAGAATCTAAAAGTGTGCAAAGAGGCTTTGGAGTTTGAATGTGAAATGAGTTGGGAAACATCTGCAGAGGCACTGGTCTCAATGAGGGACTTTTCTCAGGGTGTCAACTGGCTTCTAGGTGTGGTGAGCAGCCTGATGTGTTGCTGCGTCCCTGCAAGCAACAGGAAGCCCAAGCATGAGGCCAGAGCAGCCACCTCAGACCAGGAGCCCATGAGCCAGCCTCTCATGATGGTTCTTTGCAAACTGGCTTTAGAGCAGTGATTCTCAACCTTTCTAATGCCGCGACCCTTTAATACAGTTCCTCATGTTCTGGACACTCCCAGCCACTACAATTAGTCAGGTGACATGTGTCTGTAATAACAGGAACAGCTGGGGATTTAATATATTAGAGAAGTTAGATGTTAAGATCAGTTTACACAAAGCAGGTGATGTAATCATTGCAGAACTATGTGATGCGCCTTCAGGGAATAACCAAATGTGGCTCGTGGAAATAACAGAGAAATGATTTCAACTAAATGTAAAATTAACTCTTTTTGCGAAGTATCCAGAAATATAAGGAGCCACTTGTGGAGATAGTAAATTGTGTACCTCCAGAAGTCCTTGGGAATGTTCACTTTTGAAGAGGCAGTGTGACTAAGTGAAAAGTGGAGCTGAGGTCAGATAGATCTGCACATGCTCTGTAGGACAATGGCCATGGGCACTGACTTTGGTGCCAGGCTCAGGGAGGTGCCTGAGCCCGAGACTTAACCTCTGAGTGCTAATATTCTCATCTGTAATCTGAAGATAATGCATGCAGATCAAGTGTCTCTATGGATTAAATGGTATAATCTTTGTGAAGAGTTTGGCATGAAATAAGTACTCTCAAAATATTAGCTATTTTTATTATTATTCCAGTTTTACCCCTAGCTGTGTGATCTTGTGTAAGTCATTTAACTGCAGTGATCTATTTCTTAGTCTATAAAATGAAATCCACAACAATCATTCGGAATTGATTAAATTATGTAATTTAATGACAGTGCCTAAAATAGAGTTTTACAGAGTTGGCTCTTAGTAAACAAATTCTCTTCCGTTGCTCAACTTTCGTTCACTCCCTTTACTTACTTCTTCTCCCCTTTTTTAATTGGGTAGCCCATGTTTAGAAATTTTTATTCCTGTATTAACTTTTAAAAAATTTCATACATTTTATTATGTGATGTTATTCATGATACAATTTAGGAAACTGGAAATCTTACTAAAAAATAACAGGATGTACAGTTAGGTCTCGATTTCTATTTAAATTATTAATTATATGAATGGTCTTTGACATTAGAGTGGATGCTTTATTTTAGAATACTGGTCAGACTAAATATTCCAAAAGTTCTAATAAAATTGTATACTATTCATTTTGACATTGAAGATTTTTAGGCAACATTATTCACGTTTAAATCAGGAGGATGTCTGAGAGGTCATTTATTCTAGACCCTTATTTTATGAATGGGAAAACTAGGCCTCAAAAGAAGAAGAGACCTGTTCAAGGCCAGGTGGCTGGATCGGAAGACAAAATTAGGATCCAAGTCTTATGAGTCTTGGGCTAAAGCTTTCTCTCTTCTCCAGCTCACCTTACTTTATCTGTCTTCTCCATTGCTTCCTTCCACTCTCTTTTTTTTTCTTAGTTTTAATTAATTTTTTTCATCAGGAGCCTCTGATATGCCAGCCACTATGCTCAAATTAAAAAAAAAAATTCAGAATTTCACGATGTAGGCTTCAATGCTCTCACTCTTCTTTGATTATCATTAGGGGCATTGTGCTAAGACATTGGTAGGTAGGAACTGGCTGAGAAGATTTGACAAATTGCTAGATACTGTAGGTGGAACCATGGAAATCCTTGCTAAGGCTGTGTTGTTGCGTTTGGGGAATAACAGTAATGGTGGCTGATAGTCACTAGAATGTGCTGTGTGCTTTAGGCAACGTTGCAGATAAGACTTAGAGAGGTTGAGTTGCTCAAGATTATGGAGCCAGCGAATTCTATTAAGTAGTGGTAAGCAAGAGGTAGGTGGGTTGGTAGGTAGAGAGATGGTTGGATTCGTTTGTTCATTCAGGCAGCAAATATTTATTGAGTAACTGCTTTGTCCTGGGCATTATTCTAAGATACAAGGATGAGCAAAGGCAGTCAATCTCTGCTACCATAGAGCTGGCTCACTGGACGAGGAGACAGACATTAATCAAATTAATGTTTACATTTATAAACTGAGGGGTAAGTGTTCCCAAGATGAGGAACACAGTTCTCTGAGATTGTTGCACAGCAGAGTATGATCTGGGTTGTGGAGTCAGCAGAGTAGAAGAGTGAGTAGGAGTCACCTAGGAAATGGGGACAGAGGAACCATGTAGAGGCCTTGTGGAAGAGCAGTGTGGTGCATGCTGTACAGAAAGCAGCCTGGTGTGATTGCTTTGGGCACCTGTACTCTAAGCTCTCTCCTTCCCTTTTGCCTGCTTCTTGGACAGGAAGATGACACTGGGTGACTCTTGGAAAGTGATTTCTGTGTTTGACCAGTTCTTGGTTATTATCATTAAATACCTTTTTATAAAGGATCCACATGAAGGATGTGTTCTAAAAGTCAGGTTTTTACCTTCTAGGGACTTAGAGTGAGTAACCTAGAGAGTAAATGATGTTTGTAAACAGGTGACTTATAAAAACAAATTATAGATTGAGCCTGGCCTCCTTCTTTTCATGTACATATATTCTAGAAGGCCTTATAGCATCCTGGAATATTTTTGGGGGACTGGGTAGGTCGTGGGGTTTTTCTCCATCTAACCCATTGGTTTTCTAACATCCTTTAGTAACTCCATTTTGCTGTCTTCATGACAGTCTGTTCCATTTTTTGACAGATTCTGTTAAGAAAACATGGATATTCCTCTAATCTACTTTCCTATAACCTACAGGACTTCCTGGAACAGGGTAGAAATTTCTCTTCCCTGCAGAGCTCAGATTTTGCCAGAGCTGCTTCTCGTGTGTATAGCTGTGCCTGCAGCATCTGCCGCCTTTGATGGATGGTAAAGGAAATTAGCCTCTTGAATATTCATCGTCCACTCGACCTTTAGAGTATCTCTACTCCTTGGGCTTTGTACCTAGTAGTCTTTCTCCTTACTTCCTCTTTTATTTATATGTGGTTATTTGATAACATGTTTGCAGAAGCCTCTAGGAGAGTTAAACAATTTGGTAATGAAATAACAATTCATGATGCCTGTTGGTGGGACCTCTGGTCTAGCTTTTCTACCCCTTCATCTTCTGACTAACCTTGAAATTCTGAAATCTCAGAGTGTGTTTATTTCCTCCCCTTCCTTTTTCTCACATCTAGTGGGGTGCTAAGCCCCGATAATTCGGTAGTTCTTTTTTGTTTTCCTATGACTCTATTCCTGGTTTTAGGTCTGTCCTGATGCATTGTGGGCTTGTAATTATCATAGTGTGTTTTTTTTTTCTTTTGTTCCCTATTCACTTACTATCTCTGACTTCGGTAAGTACCTTGTTCCCTGTTGAAAAAATAGGGAATGGTAATCTCCCAAGGTTGTTTGGGGGGATAAACGGGATACTGTATAGCGAATGCTTAGACTAGTACATGGTACGTGGTACTGCTGTAGACTGCTAGCTATGCATACTATTGTTTCTACAATCCTTTGCCAGATGTACCATCCTCATACATTCCTTTTATCAGGCTCCACCCCTGTTCAAAGTTTGCAGTCTCTCTGTCGTCTATTTAACAGTAGTCCCTAAAGGAAGCCTGCAAGGTGAATTGCCAGGGTGTAGGAGAGACTCTTATAACTTCTTTTATATGTTTTTATCCTGTTCTTGAATATTTTCTTTTCTTTTTTATTTTTTTGAGTCTCTCTCTGCTGCCCCAGGCTAGAGTGCCATGCTATCAGCTTAACTCACAGCAACCTCAAACTCCTGGGTTCAGGCAAGCCTCCTGTCTCACCCTCTGGGTAGCTGGGACTAGAGGCGCTTGCCACAATGCCTGGCTAATTTTTCTGTTTTGGGTAGAGACAGGGTCTCACTCTTTCTTCGGACTCCTAGACTACTAAGATTACAGGCGTGAGCCACCATGCCTGGCCTACATTTTCCATTTTTTGAGTATATTTTATAGTGTGTATTTTTGAGTGAGGGCACATATTTATAATTTGTAAGATACAAGTACATACTTTTGTAAATGAATGTGTGTGTGTGTATATATATATATATATATAGTATGTTAAAAAATATTTTATTGTTAGAGGAGAGCACACAACCGTGTTTGGAGACCCCGAGCCCGGCATTTCCATGTGACTGGCCCCAGCCTGTGGTCCTGATTCCCTTCCCAGGCTCCCTCCTGTGTGTATCTCATTCACTCTTCCGCCTTCCAATTTCCATGTCATTGCTCATCCCCTTTCTCTGCTCCTATAATATCCCCCCTTATTCTCCCATTTTCTTTTCTTATCCGGAAGTTCACCTTAAATGCCACGTGGTCCATAAACCTGCCAGGACAATTCTAATTCCTAGCCCCTTAAGCGTATTTTCTCAGTACACACTTGGCCCCCATCGTTTTCTGTGTTGTGTCAAGACCTTCTTGCTCTGTGGTTATTCTGTGTCAATTCTTACATGGACGTGCCTTTAAATTACGTTTCACTTGCTGACTTTATTTTGAGCTGTTTTGTCATTTCTCTCACTTATCATTTACCTGGAGACACATACCTATACTTTTGGATGACATTAATATATCTATTTTTTATCACGGTACTATATAATCCTTTACTCTAAGGAAAAGATTCATTTGTTAAATTTGTGATCTGAATCTCCTTGGATTTGACAGTATGCATCAGCTTGAAGCAGACATTTATCTACAATACATTAATGAACACTTTTTGTATGTGGATTCATTATTTTACTCCAGGCGACATAAAATCATAATCTGTGTGTTTAATGCCTTATTTCAGCCCTTCTAGTCCTGAGTTCTGCATGGCCTCCTGGGAGGGAGATCATCCTAGTGAGGAAAGCTGGATGGTACACACAGCATATCCATTTAATCTGGGTTTTCCCCCTCCTCAAACATTGTCAAATGGCTGTTTTTATCAGCCATGTTTCATCAGTTCCTGACAGCAGCTGTGCAATCACTGGATGTGGAAACAGAAGAAACAGGTTTAAATCTTGATTTTACCACTTGCTGGTTATTTGAACTCAAGTCATTTAACCTCATCTGTAACATAAGTTTAATAATCTATACATTTTCACAGCATTATAGTAAGGATTAATTGGGATGGTGTCTGCGAATGTGCCTGATGTTAGAGAGGTGGTCAATAAATGTCTGTTTAAAAGAAAAGCAAAAATGAAAGGGCCTCTCCTGCCCTCTGTGAGCCTTCTGCTGCAGGGTTTATTTTGAGGAGAGACGGGTTCAGGGAATGCACCAAACTTAGGCTTGAGGCTCAAGTCTGAACATGTAGTTGGCCTGGTTTCTGGACTTGTCTCTACTGGAATGTCTGTGGCCTCCCCAGGGAGCATGAGGATTAATTAGTTAATCTTTGTAAAGTGCTTTGAAGGTGAAAAGTGCTTGCTATGTAACTGGAATGGTTGAATTGCTATCGGAGATGTAATAATGGTGGCACCATATTCTGGCAGTCTTGCCTGTCTTAGACATCAATAATCAATATCAGAGAAAGTTCTGAGATGTTTTACTTGACATTAAACAAAAGATTCATTTTGTGATTTGTGATAACGCAGTTCTTTCTGTAGTCCCACAGATAGCAGCTTTATAGTTTTTCCCAGCTTAGGGATGCTAAGGTCATTTAAGCAACAACAATCTCTTCCTCTGGTTTCTGGGGAATCTCCTGCCCAGGCAATCTGGCTATAATATCTAGCCAGCTCAGGTTGGACAGTTTGCCAGTTTTAGATGCTTCGTGGGTTTCACAGGTAATGGGCACAGGGGCCGGTTAGAGTCTAATACCACAGAAGTGAAAGAAGGGTGTGGAGTGAGCAGTTTGAACAACCAGTGCAGAGTGCTGCCATGGCTGGTAGAAAGAGACGTGGCTGAGCTTGTGACCCCGGGCAGGTCGCTTCTCTGAATCTTCATTTTCTCACCTGTTAATGGCAGCAGATTACTTGACGTGTATAATAGTAAAGGTGGTTCACAGGAAGGTGAGTTTCACCTTTCTGGAGAGAGTTGCGGAGGCAAGAACGTTTTCATAGAACTAATATTATATGAGATAGACTCTAAAGGTTGAGCCATAGTTTACCAGGTAAGGAAAGGGGATTGATAACAAAAGGAACAGCACATGTAGATCCATGAAATAGTACATCTGAATGGAACCACTCCAAGCCCTTGTTATAAACCAGGTACCCTGTGGACTGCACAGAATTTGTTCCCTCTTTGAGAAAGCCCAGAAGTCAGATTCCTGTCAACTGCTTGGTATCTACTTCTTAGCATCTGCTGGTAGGTTGATCCTGAGAACAGCATTCCTGCAGAGCCTTGTATCCCTGCGATATTCTGACATTTCCCACATGAATCTATGGTTGTTTTTTAGCTGACACTATAAACCATATGTTAAATGTGGGGCCAGATGAAGCTCTGATACCAAACATGAAGTATGTAGTAGATTTGTCTAGGATTTAATATGCATTACTTGGTGTTTTGTCTCTTAAGCAAAGTTTTTCTTTGTTAAAATAAACATGTATAAAGAATTATACAGCGCACATGGTTATGCATATTTATTGCAGAGAATCTGTTAATAATCTATGCCTCATCAGATTTTGCATTTTGTTGAAATAACAAATGCGGCACTTGGTACAACTGAATGAGCTTGGTGAATTTTCTCTTATCCGGGAGAAGAAAGGCTATTTCTCCTTTTCCAAACTCAATTTTCTTCTATTATCTTAAGTATTGGCTAGTTTCCCATGTGGTACCTCTGGGGGACTGTATGCTTTTCTGGTTCCAAATGGTTTTGCCCTTTTTTTTTTCTTCTTTCACTCCCTTCCCTCTGGTACACATAGACACTTGCCTTGGAACAGTTAGAATTGCTCCTTTGGGTAAGAACATATATTCTGAAAGGTCCTTTTATGTTACTTGGAGGGGAAAACACATGAAACTGGCCATTAATTGGGCTAAGAGGAAGGTCCCTAAGAGATTGTGGCCTGGGGAACTCAAGATGCCTAAATGGGTAAGGGAGAAGAGGTCCTGCAAACAGGCACCTGGGCAAACACAAGGAGGGTGTGAGGCAAGGAGTTAGTAGGTCATAGAAGATGGTTGAAGTTTTATCTGTAGTCATATCCATATCTGTATCTATTTAAAATGCAAGAGCATAGGCTTTAGAATCAACCTCTATTTCAGGCGTCCTCAAACTTTTTAAACAGAGGGCCAATTCACTGTCCCTCAGACCGTTGGAGGGCTGGTCTATAGTTTAAAAAAGAAAACTATGACCAAATTCCCATGCACACTGCACATAACTTATTTTGAAGTAAAAAAACAGAACGGGAACAAATGCAATCACACCACCTCATGTGGCCCGCAGTTTGAGGACCCCTGCTCTATCTGAATGTGGTACTCATGACTTGTTTGATCTTGGCCACTTCCTTAAACCTCTCTGAACTTCAGTTCTCACATCTGTAAAAATGTGAATATATTTGCTTTCTTTACAGGAAGATAGGAAGGCTCCTGGCACGTAATGGTTTGTGCTAAATGAATGTTCATGCTTTCTCTTGTAATTCATTGCTGACCCATGAGAGCACAGCTGTGGAATGTAGCCTTAATTCAAATAATGTTTGTTTTTAGAAACTGGCAAGATGTTTACCTGGGGCCGAGCAGACTATGGCCAACTAGGGAGGACGTTGGAGTCTCATGAAGGCTGGAAACTAGAAAGGCAGGATTCGTCTCTCCCCTGCTCAAGACCACAGAACAGCATGCCTTCATCTCTGCACTGCTTATCGGGAGCAACTGAGGTAGGATGTGGCTTCTCAGAAATGTGATGTGTCTCTTCTTTTTGTCTTTCAGTGAAGCATTTATTGAGGGCTTACTGTGTGCCAGGCATTAAGATAGGTTCCATGTAGGAATCTGAAGGGGTCCTTGCCCTGAGGAGCTCATGGTTCCATATGGTAGAAAAGTCAATTACCCAGGTAGCTATATGATAAAGCAAACTGTGTGTAACTCCTTTATGTAGGTTCAGAGTACTCTGGGTCCACTGTGGAAAGTGAGAATTGAATACAGGGTATAGAGATTAGCTTAGATTTCGAGAATGATGCGCTTTGAGCTGTGTCTTAGTGCATGGGTGAGACATGAACAAGAAATTGTAGCAGAGAAGAGAACTTTTAGGTGAGCCCGACAACTTGAACAGAATTATGGGGGTAGGAAAGTGAGGAAAGCACGGATGGTTCAGTTTGGTTAGAGCGTGGGATGTCTGCAGGGGCAATTATGGATAATATCAGGAAGATGGGTTGGAACCAGAGCAAGTGGCCTTTAGTACTGAGCTAAATATTTTATACTTCTGTTTATATTTCCCAGTATGGAAAACATGCTTATTCAAGCCCCTTTGGTTTTCTAAAATGGCTTGAATTTCTACATTTAAGTCAGGAGCCTTAATTTCTCTAGGGTGTGTTTCGATTACCAAATTTTACTTTATTGCTGTTCATTAAAAAAAAAAAAAAGAAAAGGCTAGGGTTTTGAGAAGAATAAGGATGGCCATGCAGGAAATGTGCCTCTGAACCCAAGGTGGCTTTATGAAGGAATTCAGTCTTCATTCAGAGTCTGTCAAAAAATTAATAAGCTAGTGAGACTTCTGTAATTAGCATCAGACTAATTACAACCCTCTCCATACCTAGAGGGCTTCCCTTCCCTGGAGGTTCCTTTAACCTTTCTGGCCTCCTCCTTCCGGGTATGTAGGACGGTTCTCAATTTTTGCTTCACATCCCAGCCCTGGTCCTCCTGGGCCCTTCCTTAGTGCTGGATTAAGTTTCTCTGTCTTTTTCTCTCCCCCTTTCTCTTTGATTGGAAAGGAACTGCACAATTTACACGCGGTAATGATAATAAAGCCATCCATAATCTTGCCACCCTACCATAACTACATTCCTTTTTGTATTTGTACGCGTACTTACTTCTACAAAGTTGTAGTGACAGCATTTATGTGTTGTTTTCAATTTCTAATTGTTTTATCACAAATGGTTTGCTTATTTCCTCTTGATCTTTAAAGTGCCCATTTAAAATGGCTATATAGTATAATATTACATGATTAGAAGGTTCTAGGATTTTTCAAACCATTCTTTGGATGTCAGACATTTAGATCATTTCCGTGTGTGTGCGAGAGAGAGGGAGGGAGAGAGAGAGAACTCTGTAGTGAATCAGTGTTGAACTGTTTTCTTAAGATATAATCTTGGGGATGAAATTACAGGGGCATAGTTCATGAGAATTTTTATGACTTTCACTATTTTTCTCTAGATTCTATTTGGCAGAAGTTGACTCTGCCAGCCACGAATGAGGAGATGCAGTATTTAAACTACTGTGTTCTGGGCGGTGCCTGTGGCTCAAGGAGTAGGGCGCCGGTCCCATATGCCGGAGGTGGAGGGTTCAAACCCAGCCCTGGCCAAAAAAAAAAAAAAAAAAATCCTCTAAAGTACTGTGTTCTGTTTAATGGGTTAAGGTGCCGAGAGCCTGGTCCATGGTGCTTTAGACCCGTCAGCTTTTCTTTCCCAGATCCTAAGACTTTATGGTCAGGTGGCACAGTAGCAGAGGCACAGAGGCTTCATAGATTTTTCTGAGTCTCTGTTTCATTTGGCAAGATGAGGATAATAATGTCTAAGGTATTATTATATAATAATTCATCTATCGTGTTATATACTATTAACATGAGATATCATTATATAATGCATAAGGTATTGGTGAGGGTAGCATGCAAAGTTCTTGGTGTGCAATAGGCCCTCAGAAACTGTTGGTTCCTTTCTTTCTTTCCTCTTTGAAGTTTTTTAATGTCCTGTGGTAGCCATGAGTACAGAACTGTGACAGACGTGGCCAGTGCAAACATACGCCTAAGAGCCTGGCACTGATGGAATTTTATGTAGCTTATTACCAGAGCAGTATGAGGAGTGGGCTGGAGCCCCTTGGCAACACATTTTAGTGTTTGCCTCCCTGTCTCCTCCAGTCTCTGGGGGCCTGGAGTGTATACTCTCTTGTCTTACTGCAGGTTCAGACTCCACGCTTTTACCCAGTGGTAAACTGGGTCTGGGAATTATCTCCAGCTGTTGATGTCCAGGTTTGGCCTGCCAGGTATATATAGTTGCCTGAGGCTCAGGGCGAGCCAGATCTGGGGGAACTATAAGCTTCTAGGAGTGAATTCACCTTGGAAAAGATAAGAGCCATGCGAAACTGGGTGCTGCCCTGGCCATGGACTTGTCCAGAGAGGTGCAGGGACACCTGGGGAGCAGGAACAGCTTTGAATTCCTGACCTTCAAGGACCTTAGTGTAGTATAGGGCTGACCAATTGCCTTTAATTTCTATGAATTGCCATTAATGTACAAGGGATGAGAAGGGGGAGAAATGAACTATCTGGGTTGGGACCTCAGATGGGATATTTTCACCAAAGGCTCCAGAAGGAAAGCCAAGAAGGGGAAAAAAGTATGGGTAACCAGAGCTGGACTGTGGTGTAACCATCCTTTCCTGTGAGTAAAAGAAAGCAAATAAGCACAAAGTTACTTAGTCCTTACTATGCCAGACAGTGTGCTAAATGCTTTACAGATATTATTTCATCTTCATAATAAACCCACATGCAGGTGTTACAGTCACTGCTTTGTGAGTCTCCTAAGGAGACTACAGCTCAGAATGCGTAACTCCCATTGCCCCCAGTCACATGGTAGGTAACTGGTAAGCCTGGGACTTGGAGTACTTAAAGAAACTCTAATACTTCTATATAGGTGAAGTAAAATTGAGGGTTATTTCCTCATACCTGCTTTCATATGTGTTCTTTCCTGGATGGAAGATCTTGAAGTCTGGGAGTCAGGGTCTCTTAATTCCCCAAGAGTCTCAATTCTTATTTTTCTGAGCCATTTCATTTAGAGCCTAACAAAGACTTTGGTTTTTGAGCTGGCTGTCCTTCCTTTAATGTTCTTACAGTGGTGAAAACTGTTTCATTCACTTTGCCTTCGTTCCTGGGCTTCTCTAGCCATTGCTGGGAAATTCCAGGGGTAGCACAGTGATTGGGGTTAATCTCCCCATGTGCATGTCAGAACAGGGGTGTGTGAACAGCTTAGTTTGCTCCTTGACAGCCAATAGCTCGTTGCTCTCCAAACCCCAGGTGGGACTGCTACCTGCACATTTCCTGTGGAACCTTCATTCTGAACTCCACCCTACATTTCACAGTTGGGTAGAAGTGCTTGTGCTCACTTAGTGGGTACACTGGGGGCTCCCCAAGATCCCGAAGCAGCTGGAGTTTGGCATCTGGTGTGTCAGTGGAACTATGAGGAGACTTGCTTCCTGAAAGTGAATAGCATTTGAGAGGACAAGGACCAGACTGAGAGTTAGAAGAACTAGCTTCTCGTTTTGGTTCTGTCCTGAGGGAGTTTGGCAAGCTCCTTTTTCTCTTGAGTTCTTAGTTTGTCCATATGCAGGTTGGGGATGTTAGACTAGATAATTCCTAATGTTTCTTACAGATCAAAGAGTCCTTTTCATCTCTCATTTTTATTTCATGGAAATGATCCCTACTTGTAATGACCCTTGCCTCTAGAGTCCCTCGGTTTCATAGCCCTAGCTGCTAATTCAACTTTCGAGGACCTAATCTAGAAGTTCCTGGCTGCTTTAGTGCCATTTCAGTCTTGCTCTGATTCTTTACCCTGGCTCTATTCTTTGCCTTTGTTACTTGTTCCCAAGCCCTCCTGTTCTAGCTTAGATTGTGGGACTTAGTGTGATACCCCTGCTCTTTAGCCCTTGGACCTCATAGGGTACCCCTGCTCCCTGTTCACTCCCTAGTGTTTTCAGGGCCAGATCCCTATCTGGTCTTCCCAGAACTTACAGTTCATCTTTGACTCTTATCCCTGTGGCTGTCCCCTTATTGCCTGGGGTAGACACTGCCTTCTTTGATTCTGTGCCTGCCACCCCTCCATTTGCTCTGTGTGTGTTGTCCCACCTTCTCTGCTTTCCTGGGTCTCAATGATGTTTACCTCCTTCTTGACATTGAGCTCTACCAGGGGTCCTCAAACTATGGCCCCGGGGGCCACATGAGATGGTGTGATTGTATTTGTTCCTGTTTTGTATTTTACTTCAAAATAAGATATGCGCAGTGTGCATAGGAATTTGTTCATAGTTTTCTTTTTTTAAACTATAGTCCGGCCCTCCAACAGTCTGAGGGACAGTGAACTGGCCCCCTGTTTAAAAAGTTTGAGGACCCCTGCAAAGGCCAGGAGAGCAGAAAGATTGAATGATTAATTCCAAAGATACTAATAAAAAATAAGTGTTGTTTGAACTGGGTTCTTAAAAATCTATGGGAGTTTAGCAAAAGTAGAAGGACATTCCAAGCAGAGGGGACAATATGAACTCAAACCATATCTCTAGATTGGCTTTTAACTCCTGATGCAATCAAAATGCCCACCTATTCCAGCGGCTGAGCCTAGTTTTGCTATCGGCTGCCTGTCCGGCCTGTCCAGTCACTGTCTGAAGGAAAATAACTTTCAAGTATGTCATCTCATTTGGTCCTAGAGTCATGCTGTGAAATAGGCCAGAATAGGAATCCGGTCATTCCCATTTTTATATTGGAAGGAAAGAAACTGGCCCCAGAGAGGCTAGCTAGGAATTAGGGGAAGATCCAAGGCAAACAGCCTGAATTCCAGTGCTTCTAAGGGCTCAGTCTGCAGCCACAGTCCTGAGTCATGTTCCTGGTTTAAATTCTGCCCACGTTTGGTTCAGGAGCACCAAATCCCAGACAGAGAGTATACATGTGCACATGTGTGCACACAGAGAGCCATTAGAGCAGGAGCAGGAAACATGGAAATAAGAGTTGAGCAGAGACTGGGTAATTGTCAAGCCAACAGCCCTCATTTTGCTGCAGAACTAAAATTGTTAGAGGATCAACCTGTGCACAGGGTCTAAGTGCAGTCTGTCAGAATGAGTGGGAAAGGAGCTATTTTTAGTTTGCAGAGTCACTCACTCGGCTGTGTTAGCTGAGGTTCGAGCCAGTCCCCTACGCTTTCCACGGTGTTATTTCTGAAGGAGAAATACCACTTGAATGCTGGTGTAAAACTCATTAATGAACCTGGAAGTTTCCAGGGCGTCTTTGTCCTGCAGCTCCCTCGGAAGGCTGCCTTTCCTGAATGACCTTCCTTCTTTCCTATATTTAATGCATTTCTAATTTTAAGTTTGTGTCAAGACTGTGGGACTTCGGTGCCCTAAATAACACAGAAATTTACCACCAGCAATCAGCTGAATCCAGAGGGCTCTGACAGAATTGAACACAACCTGAAAAAGTGGCTCTCTGGTAAGTAACCCACAGCATCATTGTTTTTCCTAGAGGAACATGAGGTCTCTGAGACCATAGGCCCAGGCAACCCTAACCTTTCGGTTGTTGTGGGGGCTGGTGTTTTAGAGGCCGCCCAAAATGGGATAGCAGTGCTTAAAATGGGTAGCGATGCTCATCCAAAGACTTTTTTTGTTGGAGATTGAAAAATCTAGCACATCTGTGCTGTATCTGCTGACATAGCAGGGGAAGAAATAACATAAAACAAACCTCAAAGCACTGGGTCTGTCCACGTGAATACTCAGAAAAACGAAAGAGCCACCAGACAAGGCTGTCATGTTTGAGAGAGGTAGTAAAAGGTATAATACTTCTACCTGCTGTTTTCTTATTTATATTTATCGTCTCTCTCTTCTCACTAAAATATATGATCCAGGAGAGCCAGGGCCTTCCTTGTCTGTCTTTTTCAAATCTCTGTTCCCAGTGGCTAGAATAGTTCCTGGAACCTCATAAATGGTTGGTGGTTGTTTACAGATTGAATAAATAAAAAACGAATGAAAGAAATGGTTTTGGAGTATGTGCCCCTCTTCGCCTCTTCTCATTTTCCTTCCTGCAATCTGTGCTTCTCAATCCCAGGCCAGCTCAGGAACAGACATTTCCATATTTTCGGGCATTTGGCCATCAGATGCCCTGCAGAGCCAGCACAGGCAGGCTGTGAGCCCTGGAGTTTCTTACAAAGGCTTTCAATGATGCAAGTCCTTTAGCACTTGCAGCTTACCAAGCACTTGCATGCATATTCACCTTTGGTTTTTCTCCTTTAATCCAAAAGATGCTCAGGTATGCCTGTCTATCTGAGCGCAAGATTAGGGTCAGGGCTGCAGAGACGAGTGGAGCCATTTCTGTCTTAGGAGCTTGTGAGTTGGTAGCGGGGCTAAGTTCATTGCAGGACAAGCAGAATGTGCCAGAAGTTCTCCCAGAGTCCGGTGATGAAAATGTGTTGATCCTGTCCCTTCCCATGTCTTTGGTGACCTCTTCTTGTATTTTCAGTCCCTGTGGTTTTGCTGGATTCTGCAGGGTTGGGGTAGGGGGTGGGTAAGAGGTGGTGATTGGAGAGGCTTTCTGAATTGGAAGCCTTGACGTTAAATTAGTGCTTAAGGGAGCTAATGTAAAGTAACAGAGGAATCTTGGCAAGAACTTGCATTGAAGAGGAAAGCAGGGAAAGAGCAGCCAGATAGAGACTGAGTATTGACAAGAGAGAGAGAAAGGAAGCCAGGAACTGCAGTGTCACAGAAGCTAAGGGAATTTCAACAAGAAGGTCAGGGAGGTTGGAGACAGAGAAAAGACCCCTGGATTTGGTGATTGGGAGGCTGTGGTGACACTTGTGAGAGCAGCTTCAGTGAAAGGGTGGAGGCTAAAGCAGGAGCGCAGGAAATGGATTAGTATGAGAAGCACAGGCTGTGGGGATGAGCAGTCCTCTCAGGACATTCATAGTCAAAGAGGATGAGGACGAGCTCAGTGCCTTGGGGGGAGAGCTTGGTTCCAGTTCATTTTGTGAGCATGAGAAAATGAGAGTGTGTGAGAAGGCTAAAAGAAAGGATTAGAGAGAGTGTGAGAGAGATAGAAAAAACTTAGGAGTAAGTTGCAGGAGGGAGGCGCGTAGTTGGAGCAAGACCCCCAGAGAGATGAGAGCTAAGATTGTGGTCATTGTGAGGGGTAATTTCTCACAAGGAGGAAGGAAGGAGAGACTTCTTTCTTTCACCTGGTAGAAAGAAAAAGGGATCTATGAAGATAGAAGCTTGAGGTAGAGAAGAGAATGGTTTCATGGAACTGTGTGTATCTTTTGTCATCATGCTATATATTAGTTTTTCCTATTTATTCAACAAATGGTTACTGTGTCCTACTGTGGGCCATGTATAGGCACCAAGAATTCACAAATAAAAGACAATGTTGTTGCCCAGTAGTACAATATAGTATTTTTTAGTAATGCAGTGATTATTTATATGTGCATCTCTAAATCAAAGCTTGAGTTCTTTGAGGGCAGGCACTGTCTTATTTTGTATAATTAAGGCCAGGCTTGGTGCAAAGTAAGTAATCAGTAGAAGTGTGCTGAATAAAGCATGAGAGCCACCATTATTCACCCTGACCCTGAGTGGTGGATGCGTCAGTGTTGCTCTCCTTGTTCTTGGGATGAGGAAACTGAAGTTCAATGAGAAGTTCTCACTTGCTCAAAGTCATGCAATACATGGTACAATAGGGGCTTGAACCTGGTTCCCAGACCCCTTATTCTTCTCATTGCTAGCCTTGTAGCCCCAAAGCTTCCTCTCCAGACAGTTCTGATCAGGATATGACCCTGAGCTCTGGCTTTGGCTGTCTTTGGGCAGTGGTTGGGTCTATCAGAGACCTGGTGACCTTTTCCAGGCTCTGCATCAGTGTCTTATGAGGAAGAGCATCAAGGAAAGGAATAGCTTCGGTAAGGACTGGGACAGTGCGTTAATGCACGATTTGGTAAACCATAGTGCTGGCTGGAGTTGGTGGTCTCACGGACGGAGTCTTGAAGATGGAGCAAGACCTGAGTTGGAATTTCTGCTCTGTGCCTATAATCTGTGTGACTATGCATCATTCAAAACTTTTCTAAACCTTAGCTTTCTCATCTGCAAAGTGGACATAACAATATCTGCTTTACCTTGCCCAGGCGCTTATGGAAAAATGCAAATATGATATATCAGGGCTTTTGTAAACTGTAAAGTGCTGTACAAAGGGGTATTTTTGGGGGGGGGTTCATGACATATAAACCACTCTATGCTTCAGATACAGGTTTTATAAGTATGGGTCAGAGCTGTTTTTTTCTGTCTTAATCACTTGAGATCTTGGGAGCCAAATAGAATCATCCCAGATCTTGTGGTAAACATTTCTTAGAATCAGAGCCAGTGAAATTAGTGGAGCCCAAATGCTTGGTAATCCATAGCCAATCTCCCCAGCACCAGAGAGTGTGAATTCCTGGTGAGGTAGCCATCAGCTTCAACAACAAGGATGTTTGCAGCTTGCTTTTTCTCGCAGCAGAGGAAATTCATCAGCACTGATTTAAAGTCCTAGTGACCTCATATGTCACCACCACACTCTGCAGAAGTACGACTGCCCTGGACTTTGCCCAGGGTCCCCCTCAAGCTGACCAGATGTCTTTTGTTGTGTTTGACCTTGAAAACTGGGCTGTCCCAGGGTGAAAGTAAATCATGCAGAGGTTTACAGAAAAAAAAAAAAAAACAGAAGGCACTGAGGGTTTAAAGGAGGCTGCAGTGGTCCGAGGAGAGTGGTGCTGGATCTGTGAAGGCTGAGTACGCTCTACGTGAATTGGTTGCCTAGGGGCTCTCAAACTGCCTCATCTTCATTACTGTTCCTCTAACTTGGACCCTCATTATCAAGTGCCTACTAACAGTGACAGCCCCTTAGTTGGTAACCCTTTATCTCTAGCTTCTTTTCACCCCAGCTGCCCCCAACCAGTTGCCAAAGTGATGTACTAAAATATAAATCTGATTGTGCTATGCTTTTTATTTTTAAAGATTCTTAGAAAATATAGAAAACATTTATTCCCATTAAACATGTAAACGCTGGGTATGGATACAGTTTGGATCTTTGTCCCTTTCAAAGCTCCTGTTGAAATTTGATCTCCAGCATTGGAGGTGGGGCTGAGTAGAAGTGTTTGGGTCACTGGGGCAGATCGTGAATGACTTGGTGCCCTCCCTATGGCAATGAACGAGTTCTCTCTTTATTAGTTCACACGAGAGCTGGTTGTTTCAAAGAGTTTGGGCACCCCCACCTCATCTTGTAACACACCTGCTCCCACTTCGTTTTCTGCCTCGAGTGGAAGCTCCCTGAAGCCCTCACCAGAGGCAGATCCTGGTTTCATGCTTCTTAAGTAGGCTGAAGAACCCATGAGCCAAATAAACCTCTTTATAAATGACCCAGCCTCAAGTATTCCTTGATAGCAATACAAAAATTAAGACAGATTCTTCCTTAGCTAAGCATTTAGAGTATGGTGGAGAAGACCCAGCCTCTGCTCTCAAAGGGTGGGGGAAACACACAGCCCATAATCTGTACAGCCAGTGGAGAGTGTAGTCTCCAGGGTTGTTGTGGACTTTGTTCACTTTTGTCTTCCTCTCACCTTGATTGGTGCCCAGCACATAGTAGGTGATTAGTAAATAATTGTTATAGGGAGGAACGTATGCCCTTACTTTCTTTTTTTTTTTTTTTTTGCAGTTTTTGGCCAGGGCTGGGTTTGAACCTGTCACCTCCAGCATATGGGGCTGGCGCCCTACCCCTTTGAGCCACAGGCGCCACCCTCTGCCCTTACTTTCTGATGGCTTCCCATCCTGGATGAACTCTCAAATCTTTCTGAATTTTCATTAGAAATTCTTTTTTATTAAGCCCCCTGCGAAAATATTCAGTGTCATCTTCTCCTGTTCTCTCCCTGTATTCTGCAATTCATCTATGCCAGCCAGGGAAACCACCATGTGTTTGATGCTTCTAGGTCTCTGTACATCCTGGTTCTGCTTCCCTTTGGCTGCTTGGACAACTATTACCCATTCTCCAATAGCTAATAAGGATGATGTTTTATGTTCATGCTAGTAATCCCCCTATCAAGCCTTACAAATATGCCTTTTCTTTCTTTCTTTTGAGTTTTTCTTTGCTTGCTGTCATTACCCACCTTCCCTGCTTTTCCACCCTGAAGCCCTTTTCCATCCCTCCCCCCACCATTACCTTTCAGGAGTTTAGGTCTGGAATTTGTTGGGCTGTGGACTGTGATGAACCCTGACCTGCCTTTTGTCTTTCCTGAACACTTTCTCCCACAGTAGCCCCAACCAGCTAGCTGGACCTCTCTATCTTTCTACTTGTACAAAACCCCTACCCCAGCAGGGTCTGGCTTTTGCCAGTCCTGTTGCCCAGGAATTGGACTCTGTATCCTGCATCCATGCCATGGTTTGGGACCTTGTTCTGAGTGGCAGATTCCTCTATATAATGCCATCTGCTCGATTCTAAAGGGGTTGCTGCTGCTTGGAGCTTCTTACTTGGAGGCCATCTGATCAGTGGCCATCTTTGTTGTTGGCACTTGCCTGGATTAAGCCTCTCTTTGTCAGGCTCCATTGGGTTCTTTGTATTAGATGGCTGCCTTAGGAGCCAGCCCCGTAGTCTCCCCCTCTTCTCCAAAGATTATTCCCATCTGGTTTTAGCCTCTTTGCCTGCAGTGTCCTGAGCCACTGAGGCCTTGCCTGGTAGGCACCCTTGAGGTAGATAAAGAGAAAATATTGTTCTTGTCACTTCCAGGGAAGCAAAACTAGGCCATTCCCTTGGGATATAGCCTTCAGAACCCCAGGGCAGTTGTTAAAAGGACTGCTGAATTGTGACTAGAAGGGAGAGTTTAGTTTTTGTTTAGTTACATAATTCCCTGTGTGATGCAGTTGTTCTCCCTGTGGGGACACTGTCAGTGATGGTGGCCACTTCTGCATCTACAAGTTGCTGTTTGGAAGAGGACTTTTTCTTTTTTTTTCCTGAGACAGAGTCTCAATCTATTTCTAGGGTGAGGCTAGATTATAGTGGCATCATCATAGCTCACTGCAGCCCCAAACTTCTGGGCTCAAGCGATCCTTCTGCCTCAGCCTCCTTAGTAGCTGGGGCTACCAGCATGCCTGGCTAGTTTTTTTTTGCAGTTTTTGGCTGGGGCTGGGTTTGAACCTGCCACCTCCGGCATATGGGACCGGTGTCCTACTCCGTTGAGCCACAGGTGCCACTCTTTTTTTTTTTTTTTTTAAATAAATGGGTCTCTTTTTTACTCAGGCTGGTCTTGAACTGCTAAGCTCAAGTGATCCTCCTCCTTGGCCTTCCAGAGAGCTAGGATTATAGGTAGGAGCCACTGAGCCTGGCCTGGAAGAGAGCTTTTGTTACTGGATGTCTGGTATCATCCAAGATTGGGGGAGGCTAGCTATGAGTTACAGATATGGAAGGAATCAGAGGTATTTTTGCAAAAGAAGCAGCTTTTACAATAATTAATTGTGAAGCCTCTCTCTCTCTCTCTTTTTTTTTTTTTTCAGAGGGGCCAGGAGTATAAGATGGAACAAAGCAGGAGGCAGAATGGGGGCCCATTCACAGGTGCTGGGAGGCCACTGTAGCTCTCCTGGGGACCTTCCAAGGTGCCACTTCAGTAGACTCTGTTAGCTGGGAAAGGTTGCTCATGACTGCCAAAGAAAATGTATGTGTCATTGTAGCCAGCACTCCCAAGACTGGATCATTCTTGAGTATTTCCTCTGTGGTTTTATTTCCTTGTGGTCCCTCCTGGGTAAGATTTGTTATGAATAGCATGGAGCATGGGTGTCATTTGAGGATAGAATCTGCATGAGGGGGCAACAAATAAGGGAAGGACTTAGATGAATCAGGAGAATTTACTCTGTGGCTTGATGCTTGGACAAGCTGCTTTACTTTTCTGAACCTCAGATTTTGCATCTGACAAATAGATATAATACTTATTAGGTTTACCTCTCCAGGTTGTTGTCAAAGTGATGTCATGAATGTGAAAACATTTTGTAAACTGTAAAGCAATAAACAGACGTATGTTTTGTTAGATTTTTTTATGTGGGTTTTTGGGAAACTTTAATTTCTTGAAGCTCTTTGGAAATATTATCAGTTATCATAGATCTGGAGTTTAACATGAATCATTTCCATGATTCCTATGTTCCTCTTTATCCTTGTCAAATACCCAGAGTGCATTCACTACTTAAGCAACTTGTACTTGGAATGTGACAACAGGGAGGACACAGAGTCCTAAAGCTTTCAGAATGGGGTGTGATTGGTAGCATAGATGCCCTACAGGGTAGAGCTGAAGATTTGTGGGCAAAGAGATGTAGAGGCAGTATCAGATAAAAGAGTTGTTGGCCAAGTCCCTTGACTCTTTGAGAGAGCTTCTTAGAGGAGATGAAATCCTAAGGCTGGGGCAGACTGAGTTTCATAGGTGAGCAGATCTGGCCTCTTTAGGTCCCTGAAGGACCTACGGGAAGACATTTGTTCCCTCTAAGGTGATAAACTGAAGTTACTGTTGGCAGGCTTACTAAGCTCTGAATTTGCCAGTTAAGAAAGACTTGATTGACTTAATTAAACTGAAAAGCTTCTGCACAGTTACGAACACAACAATCAAAGCAAATAAACAACCTTCAGAAAGGGAAAAGATATTTGCATGTTGCGAATCTGACAAAGGGTTGATAACTAGGATCTAAAGAGAACTCAATCAATAAAAAAAGAGCAAACGATCCCATCTGTCACTGGGCAAGAGACATGAACAGAACCAACTCTGAGGGTGACAGACGAATGGCTAATTAACGTGGAGAAATGGTCATTGTCCCTAGTCATCAGAGAAATGCAAATCAAAACCACCCTGAGATATTACCTAACCCCAGTGAGAATAGCCCATATCACAAAGTCCCAAAGCTGCAGATGCTGGCGTGGATTCAGGGCATATTTGGAAGGAAGTATGGAGAATACTCAAACAACTCAAATTAGACTTCTCATTTGATCCCACAATCCCATTACTAGGCATCTACCCAGAAGAAAAATAATTTTATCATAAAGACATTTACACTAGATTGTTTATCGCAGCTCAATTTACAGTTACCAAGATGTGGAAACAACCTAAATGCCCATCAACTCAGGAATGGATTAACAAGCTATGGTATATGTATACCATGGAATACTATTCAGCCATAAACAAGATGGTGACTTCATATCTTTTGTATTAACCTGGATGGAGTTGAAACACATTCTTTTTAATTTTATTTTATTTTTTAAGTTTTGCCAGTTTATTTAACAATAAAAATACCTTAAATTTGCATTACAGTTTATCATGAGATGCTTTTATAGCGCTAGAGTACAGATCATTTTAATGTGTTAGATTTTTTTACACAGAAAAGCTTTTGATTAAAAAGGATTACTTACAAAACATGGGGTTTTTTTTTTTCCCTGTCAAAGAACAAATATAATCATGAATGAGTCGTTCTCCTGACTATTTTCATAAACTTTGAATTGTCCTCTCCTTTTGATTAGCTACCTTCCTCTCACCACTGCCACTGTCCCCAGGGCAGCACAGCCTCTGGGTGGAATGAATATGTTGCTAAGGCCAAATAAGGTCGTGTTTGTTACTTCTGGACTCCACTGGCCACCTCATCTCATTTCAGAAAGGACCAGAACTGAGTGGGGGAGAGGGCTTATGAGGTGTAGCTCTTTGTTTTTCTTCCTCAAGAAGGATCAGTTTTATTGACCTTTTCTTTCTTTTTTTTTTTTTTTTTTTTGTTGAGACAGGGTCTCACCCTATGCCCTGAGCAGAGTGCAGTGGGCGTGGTAGCTCACCACAACCTCAGACTCGGGCTGCGGGCACCCCGCTGCCTCAGCCTCCAGAAGCCGCTGGGATTACAGGCGCTCGCTGCTGTGCCCGGCTGGGTTTTTCCATTTTTTTCATGAGTCGGGGTCTCACTGTCGCTCAGGTGAGTCTCGAACTCCTGAGCTCAAGCAATTCTCCCTCCTAAGACTCCCACAGTGCTGGAATTACAGGCGTGAGCCACCGTGCCCGGCTTATTGACCTTTTCAAAAATACCAACTCTTTGATTGGTTCATCTGTTGTATGATTCTTTTGTTTTCAGTTATATTTAGTTCTGCTCTAATTTTAGTTATTTCTTTTCTTCTGCTGGGGTTTAGGGTTGGAAAGTTCTTCCTTTTCCAGTTGCTTGAGATGTCCCATTAAGTTATTGACTTCCTCTCTTTCCGTGCTCTTGAGGAAGGCTTGCAATGCTCTAAATTTTCCTCTTAGGACTGCCTTTGCTGTATCCCAGAGGTTCTGATAGTTCGTTTCTTCATTATTATTTGTTTCAAAAATTTGGTAATTTCTTTCTTAATCTCATCATCTTTAATCATCAGAGAAATGCAAACCGAAACCTCTCTGAGATACCATCTAACTCCAGTAAGAGTAGCCCACATCACAAAATCCCAAAACAACAGATATTGGCGTGGATGTGGAGAAAAGGTAACAATTCTGCACTGCTGGTGGGAATGCAAGCTAGGACGTTCCTTTTGGAATGAAGTTTGGAGAACGCTCAGAGTTCTAAATGTAGACCTGCTGTTTGATCTTGCAATTCCTCTACTAGGTGTATATCCAAAGGACCAAAAATCATTTGGCAATAAAGATATTTGCACCACATTGTTCATTGCAGCTCAATTCATAATTGCCAAGTCATGGAAGAAGCCCAAGTGCCCATCGACCCATGAATGGATTAATAAATTGTGGTATATGTATACCATAGAATACTATGTAGCAGTAAAAAAAATGGAGACTTTACCTCTTTTATGTTTACATGGATGAAACTGGAAAATATTCTTCTTAGTAAAGTATCTCAGGAATGGAAAAAAAAATATCCAATGTACTCAGTACTACTATGAAACCAATTTATAGTAACTCATACTTGCATATGAAAAATGAAACACAATTTTAGCCTAAGATGAAGGGGGGAAGGGGAGGGAAAGGGAGGGATAGTAGGGGACCACAACTATGGAGCATATTGCAAGTACAAGTTGGATCTATCATGTGTAGAGCACAAATGTCCTAATGTTATAATTGGGTAAATGAGGTGAAAGCTATATTGATTAATATGATGTAAACACTCCAATTTGTACAAATAATCGACACACTGAAATTGGCATAAATGTATTTATGATCTATGTTCAAAAGACTTAATTTAAAAAAAAAAAAAGAAGGATCACCTTCCTTGAAGGCAGCTCCATGAGATGCAGGGGCTTACTTATCGTTGGCGAACGTTCCTTGCTCTGGGAGGTCCAGGAGTCATGTTCAACTCCTTCCTTACCTTTCTTAGGTGGCACATCCCTTGAAACATATTCTTCTCAGTAAAGTATCATAAGAATGGAAAAGCAAATATACCGTGTACTCAATACTAATATGAAGCCAGTAGACGATCTAATTCACGCCCTCATAGGAGAAAAGCTCATTTCAATTCAAGTTGGGGAGAGGAGGAATGAGGGAAGGGGGAAAGCAAGTGTTCCCACTGAATGGACACAATGTAGGGGTGTATGGCACATTTTCTGGGTGCAGGACACAACTACGAGAGGGACTCTACCTAACAAATTCAAATATTGTGATTCGATTGTTTGTACCCTCACACTAACCTGAAATTAACAAAAAAAAAAGAAAGAAAAAGAAAAGAGTTGATTGGGAACAACAGAATTTTTAAAGAAAGAATAATGATAGCTCCTATTTGTTGAATGTCGACTCTACCACCTATTGTGTTAAACACTTTATAAACGTCACTTTTAATTCTTACTGCCCTCCTATTAAGCAGTATGCTATTTTATCACTATTTTGTAAATGAGGGAACTTGGGGAAGATCATACTTGTCTAAGGACAAAGCTGAAAAATAGCAGAGCCCACCCACTGGCAGCATCGTGGATTACAAGTGTACAGGTGACCGGATGGTAGGTTCTAGGTTTGGAGGGCAAAGAGGTGACTTTGAAGTGGTGCTCACCCTCCTCCACCCGCTGGAAGTCCAGATGGTACAAGAGAGGTAGATAGAGCCTGTGACAGCTCGTTCCTCCCTCCTTGGTGCCTGGGCACAGACGAGGGGAGGTAAGCAGAGCCACCCAAGAGGATTTCATTCCCCAGAAACTATCCTGCAATTCTGAGACAGTAAAGAATGCACTTGAAAAGACTTGAGGAAAGATATTTTAATTCTTCAGGGTTCTTGCTTGGGCTTCTGTTCTGTTTTTATTCACAGTGGCAGCAAGGATGAGTTTGGAAGCTTTTCAATTTTAGCCCTTTTACCTGGAAATCCAAATGGTACCCCTTCATAAGGTTCAGGTTAGTGCTTACCCAACTGCACCTTTTCTGAACAACTTCAGTTGCTGTTTCAAGTATAAGCTACTTGAGGATAGGTAGCATAACTTCATTGTAGCTCTATCTTTGGTGTTTGGCACTGTGCCCAGAAGAAAGCAAGTCGTTGGGGTTTGTTTTTGAATTGAATGAAAATCTCCCTGCACCTTTCATCACCTATTAGTATTTGATCATATTGTCACATCTGTTTATTTCATGCGTGGTGGTCATCCAGAGAAGAGTATATGGCGCTGCATGGTGGGCATCATCTCTGTTTTTTGAACATCATACTCTATTAGGCAGGGAGTGAGGGGCTGGGTCACACAGCAGGCACTCTGCAAAGCCTTGGGGACTTCAGCTCCACCCATTCTGAAGCAGGCTTGCAGAAGTCTGTCATGGGATAGCTGGGTTGGTTGCCAACAGAGTTGTGATATATTATTTCTGGAGGGAGAGGGACAAAAACAGAATGCTGACTCCTCCAGTAGTCTCAGCATGAGGGTCATAGAAGTATAAGCATCTTTTTCAATCTGCATTGCTCCATTCCTCTGACACCTATTTAAGGGTAAGAGCACAGAGGCATGCAAATGGTACATTTCCCTTTGCACCCCTCAAGGTGAAATTTCTGCTGTTGCATGGGGACTTGTGGGAGCAGTTCCGTAGTTACTGCTGTATAATGCATTTATCATTCTGCTCCTCGGGTACATTTTGCCAAGCTGCATAATTTCCCTGTTCCTTCCTGCACTCACCAGCTCCATGATGATGATGCATCTGGTGGCCACAGCTTCCCTGATCAGAGTTTACGGTACAGTGACAGGAGCAATGTATTAGCTAATAATGACAGCAGGTAGCATTCACCAAGTCCCTGTGGGTGCCAGGTTCTCTAGTAAACACTTTCTAGACACCATCTCTTTAATGTTCATGGCAACCTAGCAGAGTTTGTATTAGTATTCCTCAATTTGCAGATGAGAACAGTGAGACTTAGAGGGTGTCTTGTCCAAGGTCACGTGGCTGGTAGGTGACAGAGTTGCTATTAAAATCCAGATCCTACTGAGGAACCCATGCTATTATTAAATACCAGGAATCTATTTTGAATTCTGAAGTTATCTCTCTGTAAGACCTGGGACCAGAGGACCAGAGCCTTTTTGCTTTCCCTCAGCCTCAGTTTCCTAACCTGTATAATGAGAAGGGGTCTCCCAAAGTTTTAAGTTTCATACCATTCTATTTTAGATAGAGCTCTAAACCATTTGGAGAGTGATTTATTTTCACCTTTCAGATTTTTTTGGTTTATTTTATTGTGGCTAGCTGGTAGGTATTAATGTCACAGCATTAACATTAATATTGAGAATCAAGAGAATACATAGTATGAATATGTATGAACTCATAGTATGAATTGATGCTTTCCAGTAGTACTTTCTATAATGATGACAGTGGTCCGTTTCAGTTCAGCAAAATAGCTGATAATCACATGTGGCTAAACCAAAATTTTGGTTTTATTTAACTTTAATTCATATTTCAATAGTTAGTAGCTACCATATTGGGCAGGACAAGTATAGACAATAGAATAGATTCTTTCATTCCTATCTTTATCATTCCTTTTTCTCCTGTGTTCAAAGTGATATCCTTCTGATTTCCATGTTGATTTTTGTAGAGCTGCAATGCCTGTGCTTTCAGCTTTCAGCACACACAAACATACATTATGATATCATTTGGTTTTCTGCCTGTGACACATACAGAAAGAATAGTGCTGTGTGCATTTCTCAGATAAGGAAACTGAGGCACAGTAGTATCTGAAAAAATACTTATCGCATGAATAAGTGACTTATCTAAAGTCATTTTGGGAGCCGTGGAACCAGGACTGGGAACTTACAACTTCTTTTTCCAGCCTATGTT